>NW_027620425.1:589196-1189196 GCF_964198595.1 Lampetra fluviatilis
GTGAGGTCATGGGCCCCGTCAGAGCTCCATAAAGATCGACCAGGTCACTCAGGGGCCCATGACCTCACTCAGGGGCCCATTACCTCACTCAGGGGACCATGACCTCACTCAGGGGACCATGACCTCACTCAGGGGCCCTCACTCAGGGGTCCTCACTCAGGGGCCCTCACTCAAGGGCCCTCACTCAGGGGCCCTCACTCAGGGGCCCCACTCAGAGGCCCATGACCTCACTCAGGGTGTACATTGTGAGTGTGTGTGTGAGTGAGTGTGTGAGTGTGTGTCTGTGTGACACTGTGTGTGTGTGAGTGTGTGACACTGTGTGTGTGAGTGTGTGACACTGTGTGTGTGTGTGAGTGTGTGTGACAGTGTGTGTGAGTGTGTGTGTGAGTGACACTGTGTGTGTGAGTGTGTGTGTGTGTGACACTGTGTGTGTGTGTGAGTGTGTGTGACACTGTGTGTGTGACACTCTGTGTGTGAGTGAGTATGTGAGTGTGGGGAGCGGTAGTGTAGTGGGTAGCGCTACGCTGCGCTATGAACCTGGTGACCCAGGTTCGATTCCCGCTCACGGCCAACACCAGTGACGATTATCTGAACCGGTACCGGGCCTCCCCTAAGTCGACTCAGCCTCAAATGAGTACCTGGTGCGATGTGTAAACATCGTCACTAGGGAGACAAAGGCGGCCGGGCGTGGTGTTGGCCAACTCACCCCCTTGTGTGCCATGCCGGCCTTCATAGGTGCTCGCTAACAGCACTTGCCCCTACAGTCTGTTAAGGCTACATGGGGAATCTTTGTCTGTGTCTTTGTGTGTGTGTGAGTGTGTGACACTGTGTGTGTGTGTGAGTGTGTGTGTGAGTGTGTGTGTGTGAGTGTGTGAGTGTGTGACACTCTGTCAGTGTGTATCTGTGTGTGTGTGTGACACTGTGTGTGTTGTGTCAGTGTGTGTCTGTGTGTTTGTGAGTGTGTGACACTGTGTGTGTGTGAGTGTGTGTGAGTGAGTGTGTGAGTGTGTGTCTGTGTGACACTGTGTGTGTGTGAGTGTGTGTGAGTGTGTGACACTGTGTGTGTGAGTGTGTGACACTGTGTGTGACACTGTGTGAGTGTGTGTGTGAGCGACACTGTGTGTGTGAGTGTGTGTGTGAGTGACACTGTGTGTGTGAGTGTGTGTGTGTGTGACACTGTGTGTGTGTGTGTGAGTGTGTGTGACACTGTGTGTGTGACACTCTGTGTGTGAGTGAGTATGTGAGTGTGGGGAGCGGTAGTGTAGTGGGTAGCGCTACGCTGCGCTATGAACCTGGTGACCCAGGTTCGATTCCCGCTCACGGCCAACACCAGTGACGATTATCTGAACCGGTACCGGGCCTCCCCTAAGTCGACTCAGCCTCAAATGAGTACCTGGTGCGATGTGTAAACATCGTCACTAGGGAGACAAAGGCGGCCGGGCGTGGTGTTGGCCAACTCACCCCCTCGTGTGCCGTGCCGGCCTTCATAGGTGCTCGCTAACAGCACTTGCCCCTACAGTCTGTTAAGGCTACACGGGGAATCTTTGTCTCTGTCTTTGTGTGTGTGTGAGTGTGTGACACTGTGTGTGTGTGTGAGTGTGTGTGTGAGTGTGTGTGTGTGAGTGTGTGTGTGAGTGTGTGTGTGTGAGTGTGTGTGTGAGTGTGTGACACTCTGTCAGTGTGTATCTGTGTGTGTGTGTGACACTGTGTGTGTTGTGTCAGTGTGTGTCTGTGTGTTTGTGAGTGTGTGACACTGTGTGTGTGTGAGTGTGTGTGAGTGTGTGTGAGTGTGTGACACTGTGTGTGTCAGTGTGTGTCTGTGTGTGTGAGTGTGTGACACTGTGTGTGTGTGTGTGAGTGTTTGTGAGTGTGTGACACTGTGTGTGTGTGAGTGTGTGTGAGTGTGTGTGAGTGTGTGACACTGTGTGTGTGTGTCAGTGTGTGTCTGTGTGTTTGTGAGTGTGTGACACTGTGTGTGTGTGAGTGTGTGTGAGTGTTTGTGAGTGTGTGACACTGTGTGTGTGTGAGTGTGTGTGAGTGTGTGTGAGTGTGTGACACTGTGTGTGTGTGTCAGTGTGTGTCTGTGTGTGTGTGAGTGGTAGTGTAGTGGGTAGCGCTACGCTGCGCCATGAACCCGGCTACCCGAGTTCGATTCCCGCTCACGGCCAACACCACCAGTGACGATTGTCTGAACCGGTCCTGGGCCTCCCCTAGGTCGACTCAGCCTCAAATGAGTACCTGATGTAGCGGTGTAGTGATGGTATAGTGGTGTTGTAGTGAGCACTGGGGGAGAGACAAAGGCGGCCGGGCGTCCTGGTGCTGGCCATACCACCCCCTGTGTGTGTAGCCACAGTGCCGGTAGCCTTCATAGGTGATGCTGCTACTAACAGCACTTGCCCCTACAGCCTGCTAGAGGCTACACGGGGGATCTTTGTCTGTGTGTAGGTGCCACTGACAGCACTTGCCCCTACAGCCTGCTAGAGGCTACCTGGGGGAGCTTTGTCTTTGGGCTCTAGGGGTTCGTCGACCGCACAGAGATAGCGGTGGGGGGAGGGGTTAGAGGGGAGACATTCCCCTGTTCCTGGTACAGACTCATCATCAACATCACCAACAACATCACCAACAACATCACTCACACACCTACTCACCCACTCACTCACCTGCTCACCCACTCATCCCACCCACTCACCCACTCACTCAGTCACTCACCCACCCATTCACCCACTTACTCACCTACTCACTCACTCACTCACCCACCCACTCACTCACCCACTCACTCACTCACCTGCTCATTCACTCACTCACTCACCTACTCACCCACTCACTCACTTGCTCACCCACTCATCCCACCCACTCACCCACTCAGTCACTCACCCACCCATTCACCCACTGACTCACCTACTCACTCACTCACCCACCCACCCACCCACTCACCTGCTCACTCACTCACCTGCTCACTCACCCACTCACTCACTCACCTGCTCATCCACTGACTCACTCACCCACTCACTCACTCACTCACCTGCTCACTCACTCACTCACCCACTCACTCACCTGCTCACTCACTCACTCACCCACCCACTCACCCACTCACTCACCCACTCACTCACTCACCTGCTCACTCACTCACTCACCCACTCACTCATTCAGACATTTACACACACAAACACACTTACACACACACACTGACACACACACTGATACTTACACACACACTTACACACTTACACACATACACACTGAAACACACACACACACTGACACACTTACACGCACACTTACACACACACACTTGCAAACACTCAGAGCCTCTAGACAAACTTCGGGATTAAGGAGCAGCACATTCTGATGAAAGCGACTCAGTGTGGAGTCGTGACTCTGCACAAAGTGGGGGTGATGGTGGTGGTGGGGGTGGTGATCATTGTGGGGGTGGTGGTGATGGTGATGGTTCGGATGTTTTTGGAGGGAGAGACACACAGAGACACACACAGAGAAGCACACAGAGAGGCACACACAGAGACAAACAGAGAGACACAGAGAGGCACAAAGAGGCACACACAGAGACACACACAGAGACACACACACAGAGAGATAGACACACAGAGACACACACAGAGACACACAGAGAGAGAGACACACAGAGACACAGAGAAACGCACACAGAGACACAGAGAGACACATAGAGAGACACACACAGCGACACACACAGAGACACAGAGAGAGAGAGAGACACACACAGAGACAAACAGAGAGACACAGAGAGACACACACACAGACAGAGAGAGAGAGAGACACACACAGAGACACAGAGAGACGCACAGAGAGACACACAGAGACACACACACAGAGACACATAGAGACAGAGACACACACTCACACACACTCACTCACACTCACTCACACACTCACTCACTCACACACACACTCACACACACTCACTCTCACTCACTCACACACACTCACTCACACTCACACAGACTCACTCACACTCACTCACCCACTCACCCACTCGCTCACACACTCACTCACACACTCTCTCACTCACACACTCACTCACACACTCTCTCACTCACTCACACACTCACTCACACACTTACCCACTCACACACTCACAAACTCATTCACTCACACACTCACTCACTCACAAACTGACACATTCACTCATACACTCACTCACACACTCTCTCACTCAGACACTCACACGCTCACACACTCACTCATACACAGCCAGCTGGTGGTGGTGGACGTGGCTGAGGTGGGTGGTGAAGGTGGTGGGTGGAGGTGGTGGTGGTTGTTGTAGTGGTGGTGGTTGGACTCTGGACTGGTACGGAGCAGGGGTTTATCACCACGCTTCAATGAGTGTCCCTTCACCTCACGTAACTCTGAACCCGATGGGGACAGCTGATAGACACGCACGCACACACTGACACACACACATTGACGCACTCAGACACACACACACACAGAGACACGCACACACTGACACACACACATTGACACACTCAGACACACACACACACACAGACACGCACAATGAGACACACACACATTGACACACAGACACACTCAGACACACACACACAGACACACATTGACACACACACACAGACACGCACACTGAGACACACAGAGACACACATACACTGACACATAATCACACACACACACACACAACCTTACATACACACACAGTCCTACATACACACAAACATAGCCTGCCACACACTCAATCCAACACACATGCAGTGCTGAGTCTGTGGATAGTGTTGAGTCTATGGGTAGTGTTGAGTCTATGGGTAGTCTTCTTGGTTCTTTCGGTAAAGTCACGTAGAAGGGAAGTAATAAAATAATAAAACATTGTTTTATTATGTTTTATTTTTATTATTTTATTACTTCCCTTCTACGTGACTTTACCGAAAGAACCAAGAAGATGAATCCCTGCAGTCACGAAAGCTTTAAATCGAAATCTATGGGTAGTGTTGAGTCTATGGGCAGTGTTGAGTCTATGGGTAGTGTTGAGTCTATGGGTAGTGTTGAGTCTATGTTAAGGCGCTCTTCCACCTCCAACCCAGTTTATATATAAGCTCCTAGCTTGGTAGTGTCCCATTCTTCACCTGAAGACGGCTGCTTGCGTTGTAGCCGAAACGTCGTGAGAATTATTTCATTTTATTATGTTTTATTTTTATTATTTTATTACTTCCCTTCTACGTGACTTTACCGAAAGAACCAAGAAGATGAATCCCTGCAGTCACGAAAGCTTTAAATCGAAATCTATGGGCAGTGTTGAGTCTATGGGCAATGTTAAGTCGATGGGCAGTGCTGAGTCTATGGGTAGTGTTGAGTCTATGGGCAGTGTTGAGTCTATGGGTAGTGTTGCGTCTATGGGCAGTGTTGAGTCTATGGGTAGTGTTGAGTCTATGGGTAGTGTTGAGTCTATGGTTAGTGTTGAGTCTATGGGTGGAAGTGTTGAGTCTATGGGTGGCAGTGTTGAGTCTATCGGTAGTGTTGAGTCTATGGGTAGTGTTGAGTCTATGGGTAGTGTTGAGTCTGGGTAGTGTTGAGTCAATGGGCAGTGTTGAGTCTATGGGTAGTGTTCAGTCTATGGGCAGTGTTGAGTCTATGGGTAGTTTAGAGTCTATGGGTAGTGTTGAGTCTATGGGTAGTGTTGAGTCTATGGTTAGTGTTGAGTCTATGGGTGGCAGTGTTGAGTCTATGGGTGGCAGTGTTGAGTCTATGGGTAGTGTTGAGTCTATGGGTAGTGTTGAGTCTATGGGTAGTGTTGAGTCTGGGTAGTGTTGAGTCAATGGGCAGTGTTGAGTCTATGGGTAGTGTTCAGTCTATGGGCAGTGTTGAGTCTATGGGTAGTTTAGAGTCTATGGGCAGTGTTGAGTCTATGGGTGGCAGTGTTGAGTCTATGGGTAGTGTAGAGTCTATGGGTAGTGTTGAGTCTATGGGTAGTGCTGAGTCTATGGGTAGTGTTGAGTCTATGGGCAGTGTTGAGTCTATGGGTAGTGTTGAGTCTATGGGCAGTGTTGAGTCTATGGGTAGTGTTGAGTCTATGGGTAGTGTTGAGTCTATGGTTAGTGTTGAGTCTATGGGTGGCAGTGTTGAGTCTATGGGTGGCAGTGTTGAGTCTATGGGTAGTGTTGAGTCTATGGGTAGTGTTGAGTCTGGGTAGTGTTGAGTCAATGGGCAGTGTTGAGTCTATGGGTAGTGTTCAGTCTATGGGCAGTGTTGAGTCTATGGGTAGTTTAGAGTCTATGGGTAGTGTTGAGTCTATGGGTAGTGTTGAGTCTATGGTTAGTGTTGAGTCTATGGGTGGCAGTGTTGAGTCTATGGGTGGCAGTGTTGAGTCTATGGGTAGTGTTGAGTCTATGGGTAGTGTTGAGTCTGGGTAGTGTTGAGTCAATGGGCAGTGTTGAGTCTATGGGTAGTGTTCAGTCTATGGGCAGTGTTGAGTCTATGGGTAGTTTAGAGTCTATGGGCAGTGTTGAGTCTATGGGTAGTGTTGAGTCTATGGGTAGTGTTCAGTCTATGGGCAGTGTTGAGTCTATGGGTAGTTTAGAGTCTATGGGCAGTGTTGAGTCTATGGGTGGCAGTGTTGAGTCTATGGGTAGTGTAGAGTCTATGGGTAGTGTTGAGTCTATGGGTAGTGTTGAGTCTATGGGCAGTGTTGAGTCTATGGGTAGTGTTGAGTCTATGATTAGTGTAGAGTCTATTGGCAGTGTTGAGTGTTGAGTTTATGGGTAGTGTTGAATCTATGGGTGGTGTTCAGTCTATGGGTGGTGTTGAGTCTATGGGTGGCAGTGTTGAGTCTATGGGTTTATGTCTTAATTCTAGATTTGAAGCTTTCGTGACTGCAAGGAATCATATTCTTAGGTTTTTTCGGTAAAGTCACGTAGGTAAAACATCAAAATTAATGAAAATAAAATAAAATAAAACAAAAATCACGACGTTTCGGAGGCAACACAAGTCTCCGTCATCAGGTGGGACCGTCACAGCCGAATTAGCTGCATCAAGTGAGGCAATGATTCAAGAAGTAATCCCTTATAAGCAAGTTGAAGGGGGGAGGAGAGGGGGGGGAAGCTCATCAGAATGTGGTAGCCAATGAAAAACAATGGACTACGGCTTGGACGAGGTTGCTGCTGTGCACGCCAACACAATGGACAGAGAGGGGGGAGGGGAGGTCTGATATACATGATAGACAAAAGAACGAAAATGCCCATGTTTATACCAATGCTGGCTGAACAATGAAGAGAGCACTGCCAAAAAATAACTGGGGATGTTAACACTCGGTAAAGTAAAGTAAAATAGTGCCTGTCAGATAAGATGGTCCAAAAAAGTGTAATTAAGTCTTTTTTGCGTGGTTGATAACATCTTTCCAATGATTACTAAGTTTGTACCCATCATCACGGTTGAAATTATGTCTGTGTTTGTATATTTGTATGGCTTCGTGTACAAACCTTTGATGGTAGCCGGGAGGTTTGCAGAGAACCTTGGTCTCGGAAAAGACAATTTCATGAGAGCCCACCGAGTTGTAGCAATGATCGGCAACGGCAGAAGAATCAGTTCTGCCGTGTTTCAGATCTGACTTGTGCTCGCGGACACGATCAGAAACATGACGTTTCGTTTCTCCAATGTAGCAATCACCACAAATGCAACTCAATTTGTAGACTCCAGGATACTGTAAGTCAGGAACGACATCCTTCACAGATGGAATCATTAATTTTGATGTTTTACCTACGTGACTTTACCGAAAAAACCTAAGAATATGATTCCTTGCAGTCACGAAAGCTTCAAATCTAGAATTAATGCCCTCTACGGGGAGGAATTCCACCTATCTGTTAGAGTTTTTAACAGACAACGAGACAAGAAGTCACAGCTTCTCGAGACGCTGGCCTTCCTCAAGAGATGCCGCGATAACAAGGTAATACCCATCGCTTTCACACTCACATCCGCTGCTGTGTCCTCACCGAACTCTAAACAGATCTTATTTAAAGCTAGCCTATCACTAATCTCGGAGAGAATAAGGTTACTCCGATCTGAACTCGATAATTTAGACAAGACTCTCCTACAAACACATTTAATGTTAACACAAAAAATGTCACCTTCTGATTGGAACCACGTTGATAACATGACTTCTGCTTCTGCTGACTCAATGTCAGCCAAATTCAAAGCTAACCTGATTTCTAAATTCAACCTCCTATCTAAGAAGAAACCAGAGCCACACATCGCAAAGCTGGATGTCAACAAGACCGTGATTAATCAGAGTAACATCCCAATTTCTGACACTCTAAAAACGGTACTGGCCAAAGGACTAAATTTCGCCGTCACCCCTAAATATATACCAGTAGAGGATATTATTTCTCAGATTGATGTAGCCCTCAGAGGCATAGGACACATCCATGCGGATGTAGCAAGAGCTGAAATAGCTACTATTCTTAAGAATGCTAAGAAACCCACTAGTAACATCAGCAAAAACGAACGCTCTGAACTCGCGGACCTAAAAAAGAGAGATGATATAGTCATCCTCTCGGCAGACAAGGGCAATGCCACGGTCATCATGGATAAAGATTCATACAACAACAAAATCCTGGACCTTCTTAATGATGGGAGTTACTCCAAAATTAAAAACGATCCCACTAAAAGCCTAACTACGAAAACCAACAGTATCATCACGAGTTCGACTTCCCTAATCGAACCAAGCAAACGTCCCTCTCTAAAACCATCGGCGGCAAGACCTCCCAGACTCTATGGTCTTCCCAAAATCCATAAGGAAGGCACCCCGCTACGACCCATTGTGTCGACGATAAACTCTCCTACGTACAAACTAGCCTGTTTTCTATCAGATACTCTGCTCCCTTTCACAGGCAAGACCTCTTCGGCAGTACTCAACTCAACCCAATTAGTCTCTATGGTTAAGGACATGGTACTATCTCCTGATGACATCCTCGTCAGCTTTGATGTAGTATCTTTGTTTACCAAAGTCCCAGTACCGGACATCCTAACAATAATTGAGGACTTAGTCCAACATGGATTGAATTCTGATGCACCTGCGCTGGTTAGGCATTGCCTCACCAACACCTATTTTACCTGGAATGGCACCTTCTACAAACAGAATGAGGGTACCCCTATGGGCTCCCCTTTGTCACCAGTTATAGCCAACATGTTCATGGAAAAGTTTGAATCAGACGCCATCCAGACATCTACCCTGCGTCCTTCCCTGTGGAAGAGGTATGTGGATGACACTTTCGTCATCTGGCCACATGGCCTCCCAGCATTGAACCACTTCTTGGACCACATCAATTCTAGACACCCATCCATCAGATTCACCATGGAAGTGGAGAAAGACGGTAAACTACCATTCTTGGATATTCTGTTTGAGAGGAGGCCTGACGGATCCTTGGGACATTCTGTCTACAGGAAAGCCACCCACACAGATTCCTACTTGAAACCGGATTCCCACCACCACTCATCTCAAAAGAATTCTCTCATCACAACGCTATACCACAGAGCCCATGGCATTTCTGACAAACACCACCTGACCGGTGAATTAAGACATGTACATCGGGCCCTCAGGATGAACGGATACTCTGACCGTACTATCCGCCAAGCTGTCTCTCCCACCACACAGAAACAGCCACTTGAAACTCTGACCAAAACCATCACGTTACCATACATAGCAGGCGTGACCAAAAAGATCTCCAAAATTCTAAACAAACATAAGATCCAAGTCCGATTCAGTACAGTACATAAAATCCGTGATCTGATTCCATCTGTGAAGGATGTCGTTCCTGACTTACAGTATCCTGGAGTCTACAAATTGAGTTACATTTGTGGTGATTGCTACATTGGAGAAACGAAACGTCATGTTTCTGATCGTGTCCGCGAGCACAAGTCAGATCTGAAACACGGCAGAACTGATTCTTCTGCCGTTGCCGATCATTGCTACAACTCGGTGGGCTCTCATGAAATTGTCTTTTCCGAGACCAAGGTTCTCTGCAAACCTCCCGGCTACCATCAAAGGTTTGTACACGAAGCCATACAAATATACAAACACAGACATAATTTCAACCGTGATGATGGGTACAAACTTAGTAATCATTGGAAAGATGTTATCAACCACGCAAAAAAGACTTAATTACACTTTTTTGGACCATCTTATCTGACAGGCACTATTTTACTTTACTTTACCGAGTGTTAACATCCCCAGTTATTTTTTGGCAGTGCTCTCTTCATTGTTCAGCCAGCATTGGTATAAACATGGGCATTTTCGTTCTTTTGTCTATCATGTATATCAGACCTCCCCTCCCCCCTCTCTGTCCATTGTGTTGGCGTGCACAGCAGCAACCTCGTCCAAGCCGTAGTCCATTGTTTTTCATTGGCTACCACATTCTGATGAGCTTCCCCCCCCCCTCTCCTCCCCCCTTCAACTTGCTTATAAAGGATTACTTCTTGAATCATTGCCTCACTTGATGCAGCTAATTCGGCTGTGACGGTCCCACCTGATGACGGAGACTTGAGTTGCCTCCGAAACGTCGTGATTTTTGTTTTATTTTATTTTATTTTCATTAATTTTGATGTTTTACCTACGTGACTTTATCGAAAAAACCTAAGATTATGTCTTAATGGCAGTTAGCACCCCCTGCTGGTAGCAGATTCATTCACCAGGACAGGACACTCACTCATTCACACACTCACTGACACACACACACACTGACACACTCAACCACTCACTAACTCACTGACACACTCACTCATTCATTCAATCACTGACACACACTGACACACACACACTTTCACACACACACAGACACACACAGACACACACACACACACAGACACACACAGACAGACACACACACAGACAACAACCGCCATTCACCACGAAGTGGCGGTGACGTCACCACGACGCTTGTGCCAGGCCATGTGCACCTTGATGCCACGTGAAGTGTCGAACGCCCGCTGGCAGGAGGTCATGGGGCAGACCCAGCAGATGCCACAGGTCGACTGACTGAGATAACCGAGATGACTGGCTGATGCACCACCTGTGCCCCCTACTGTGCGACCTTGCTGTGCTTTAGCCACCCGGCATTCCGCTCGTTGTTGTGAGCGTCGCTCCTCCGCCCTCCGTTGTTGTTGGAGGGCGACTGCCTTCAACTGCCCAGGAGCGTCTTTCACGAGCCTCCTCCACAGAGGCCGATCTTGACACCGCTGGTACTGGTCACCGGCAAGTCCACTCAGCTCCACGTCCTCCTGTACCACATCACTCCATCTCTTCTCTAGCCCTTGCCACGCCCATTTAGCCCCCTTGATCCGGCCGAACAAAAGCTGTTGGGGCATGCGGTGGCTGGACATGCGGGCTACGTGACCCAGCCAACGCAGCCTTGCCTGCCGGAGAAGCTCACCGATGGGACTTTGCCCAGATCCGTCAAGGATTTGTGAGCTCCTCACACAATCCAGCCTGGTTAAACCCAGGATGGATTGTAGGCAGGCCAGCCTAAATGTTTCTAACCGGCGAAGATGATCCATTAGGGGGGTCCACGTTTCGCAAGCGTAGAGAAGGGAGGGAATGACTGTGGCCGAGAAGACCTGAATCTTCATGCGGAGCGATAGACCAGGTAGCTTCCACACAGCGTTACGTAACCAATGAAAAGTTATTGCCGCTCGACTGATTCAGAGTGAGACCTCTGCTGTTAAACTGGAGCCGATCATAAGCACACTGCCCCATCACCGATCGGGAGTTGTGGGGGTGGAGCGTCCGATGGTACAAAATACCCAGGCAGGTGCTTAGTTTTGGTGGGTCTGATGGTAAGGCCCCACCTCTTAGTGGCACACTCCAGTCTCAGCAGCAGCGTCTCCAACTCCTCCTCTGAATGAGCAGCTATTACCAAATCATCGGCATACATAATGTGGTTGACCAATAGGGAGCCATCCCTTGACCGCATCCGGGCATCAATCAGCCTCCCATTATATCTTTACCACATGGAAATTCCCCTGGTACAGCTGTTGAAGGCTTCACGAACTACGTGGTCAAAATATATGTTAAATAATGTGAGAGCCAGAGAACATCCCTGTCGCACCCCAAGGTGTACAGGGAATGGCTTTGACTCCCGGCCACGTAGTTTTACCCAGGCCCGCTCACCATCATGAAGGACCTTAATGATTGTGAGCAGAGGGTCAAGGACTCCAAAAGCACGAAGAACAACCCAGAGCCCAGGCCTACTTATGGTATCATAGGCCTTGACCAGGTCAATAAAGCAGAGATCTAGGTCTTGTTGGAATTCCCTACACCTCTGCTGTAGCAGATGGACAGAAAATATGGCATCTGTGCAGGACCGCCCTTTCCTGAAACCGCATTGGGGCTCAGCAAGCCTCTCCTCAGCGTGCCTAGCAAGGCCATGTTGAATAATCCTTGCCATGACCTTTCCCGACACGCTGAGGAGTGAGATGCCACTGTAGTTGTTACAGTCTGTGCGGTCCCCCTTCTTAAAGAGGGGGACCACCAGGGCATCCTGCGGAACCCGTCCAGTGGTACAGACTGTTGGTATGATGTCATATAGGGCAGTCTGTGCACAAACGCACCCTCCCTCAGCATTTCGCTTGGGAGATCATCTCTGCCCGGTGACTTTCCTGGTCTCAGACTCCGGATCGCCTTCAGTACTTCCTCAACAGATGGCACCTCAGCCAGCCACTCACAGGGGGTGACTTCTTCCAATATTTGAGGCACCGCAGCCTTAGCAGGGTTATCCCCACTTTGTGCCATGATGTTTTCCTGGCTGAGGGATTTCCCCTCCCCCAGGACCTCACAGAAATGCTCAGCAAATCTGCAAACCTGTTCCTGAGGGTCGGAGATTGGTTCACCGTTTTTTCCCCTAATGATGGTAATAGGTGTGGCACTGCAGGTTACTTTAAAGATGGAGTTAAATGGGGATTTGTGATCACGGGCCACTGAGGCAGACTCCATCTCCTCAGCAACCCGCGACCACCACCCATCCTTGCAGCGCCTCACGGCTCTCCGAACCTCCGAGCGAAGGCTGCGGTAAGCCTCCTCATTCTCTGACGTGGGATGCTGTAGCCGATGAGAGTGGGCCTGTCGCTTTTTCTCAACTATCCTGAACACCTCCTCTGTCAGCCAGGGTCTCTGGGGAGGTCTGGACCGCGTACCCAAAGCAGCCATTGCAGCTGCATGAGTCACAGTCCTAAACCTCGCCCATTTACCCTCGACATCTGGAGGAGTGGGGGACGATGCCAACCCCAGCCGCAAGCGATGATGAAATTCTCGCTTGCAACTTTCATCAGCTAACTAAAACCAGGCCACTTTAGGTTGGAATGGGGTCCTGGGTGTACACCCACCACCGGAGTGGAAGAATGGCAGGCGCATCTTACAGATGACTAGTCGATGGTCAGAGGGCAGATCAGCTCCACGGTAGGTCCTGGTGTCAAGGACATGGGCTCGCATCCGCTGGTCCGTCACTATGAAGCCCATGGGCTGCACAAAAATCTAGCAGCCTCCTACCGTTGTTATTGAGCTGATTTGGCCCATGCCCTCCAATCACTCCAGACCAGGTGCCAGCATCATGATCAACTCGGGCACTGAAATCACCCAACAAGATGACTCTATCCCGAGTGGCCACTTTAGCCAGCATCTGTGACAGGTCATAGAAGGCATCTGACTCATCGGCTTTGCCTGCATCCCTGCACGGATGTTCGTCTTCACTGGGAGCATAAGTAACCACGACCACCACTCCTCGCCTCCGGTTGATGGGAAGGCGAGCCCAAAGTAGCCTGGGGCTTACAGCTTCCCACACCTCACCGCCACGCTCCCACGCCCCCTTCATTCTTTTGTTCAGAAGAACCACACCCTGTTGTTTGGCAGTCTCCTGCCCTGAGTAGAGGACTGTCCACCCCTCATAGTGGCAGGAGCCAGAACCGGTCCACCGGACCTCCTGAATGCCACAGAGATCCAGGTGGAACCGGTCTAGCTCCTGACATAGGAGTGGCAGCCTCTCCTCCGCAATGAGCGTTCGAACATTCCACGTGGCCTAACAAAATGGCTTTTCGTTGTTTCTGGAAGAGCCCCGAGGGTAAATATTCAATCTCCTGGCTCCGCCAATTGGAGTTTGGCAAGGAGACGTCATAGACGCCTGTCCCCCCGGGGCCTCCGGCACAAGCTTATTAGTTACATATTTAAGTCGTGACACAACAACAACAACCGCCATTCGCCACTAAGTGGCGGTGACGTCACCACGATGCTTGTTCCAGGACATATGCACGTTGAGGCCACGTGAAGTGTCGTGATACACTCACCGACTGACACACACACACACTGACACACACACACACACTGACATACTCACTCACTGACACACACACACACCGACATACTCACTCACTGACACACACACCGACACACACACATACAGATACACTGACACACACACTCACTGACACACACACTAACACACACTCACTGACACACACATAATCATACACACACAACATTACATACACACACAGTCCTACATACACACAAACATAGCCTAACACACGCACGCACACAATCCAACACACATGCAGTGCTGAGTCTATGGGTAGCGCTGAGTCTATGGGTAGTGTTCAGTCGATGGGTAGTGTTGAGTCTATGGGCAGTGTTGAGTCTATGGGTAGTGCTGAGTCTATGGGTAGTGTTGAGTCTATGGTTAGTGTTGAGTCTATGAGTAGTGTTGAGTCTATAGGTCGTATTGAGTCTATGGGTGGTGTTGAGTCTATGGGTAGTGTTGAGTCTATGGGCAGTGTTGAGTCTATGGGTAGCAGTGTTGAGTCTATGGGCAGTGTTGAGTCTATGGGTAGTGCTGAGTCTATGGGTGGTGTTGAGTCTATGGGTAGTGTTGAGTCTATGGGCAGTGTTGATGCTATGGGTAGTGTTGAGTCTATGGGTGGTGTTGAGTCTATGGGCAGTGTTGAGTCTATGGGTAGCAGTGTGGAGTCTATGGGCAGTGTTGAGTCTATGGGTAGTGTTGAGCCTATGAGTGGCAGTGTTGAGTCTATGGGTAGTGTTGAGTCTAAGGGTAGCAATGATGAGTCTATGGGTAGTGTTGAGTCTATGGGTGGTGTTGAGTCTATGGGCAGTGCTGAGTCTATGGGCAGTGCTGAGTCTATGGGTAGTGATGAGTTTATGGGCAGTGTTGAGTCTATAGGTGGCAATGTTGAGTCTATGGGTGGCAGTGTTGAGTCTATGGGTGGCAGTGTTGAGTCTATGGGCAGTGTTGAGTCTATGGGTAGTGTTGAGTCTATGGGTAGTGTTGAGTCTATGGGTAGTGATGAGTCTATGGTTAGTGTTGAGTCTAAGGGTAGCAGTGATGAGTCTATGGGTAGTGTTAAGTCTATGGGTAGTGTTGAGTCTATGGGGAGCAGTGTTGAGTCTGTGGGTTTATGTCTTAATGGCAGTTAGCACCCCCTGCTGGTAGTAGATTAATTCACCAAGACAGGACACTCATTCATTCACACACTCACTGACACAAACTGACACACACACACTGACACACACTGACACACACACACTGACACACACACACTGACACACACACACACACTGACACACACACACACACTGACACACACACACACTGACACACAGACACACACTGACACACACACACTGACAAACAGACACACACACTGACACACACACACTGACACACACACACTGACACACACACACTGACACACACACACACTGACACACACACTGACACACACAGACACACACTGACACAGACACACACACACTGACACACACAGACACACAGACTGACACACAGACTGACACACACTGACACACACACACACTGACACACACACACACTGACACACACTGTGCGTGTGTTGCGTACCGTGATGAGTGGTGGTGGTGGTGGTGTCTTCGTGACGGGTGATGTTAGTTGTAGTGGTGGTTGTGGTGGTTGTGGTGGTAGTGGTGGTGGTAGTTGTGGTGGTAGTTGTGGTGGTAGTTGTGGTGGTGGTAGTAGTTGTGGTGGTAGTGGTAATTGTGGTGGTAGTTGTGGTGGTGGTAGTAGTTGTGGTGGTAGTGGTGGTAGTAGTTGTGGTGGTGGTAGTAGTTGTGGTGGTAGTGGTGGTGGTAGTTGCAGTGGTGGTGGTCGAGAGTGGCGGTGGATCTGACTCCGCGTGGGACAGCGAAATATACCCCCCTAGCCCCGCCCCTCACCCCTCACCCAACTAGCCCCACCCCTCAACCCCTAGCCCCGCCCTCACCCCTAGCCCCTCCCCCACCCCTCACCCCCTAGCCCCGCCCTCACCCCTAGCCCCCCCCTTAGCCCCTCCCCCACCCCATTGCCCAGCCGCTTACCCCCTGGCCCCGCCCCTCTAACCCCGCCCTTAACACAGCTAGCCCCACCCCTTACCTACCTAGGCCCACCCCTAATCCCCTTAGCCCCGCCCCCAATCCCCTTAGCCACGCCCTCCGGGAGGAATGGAGGGTCACTAAGAATGCTGTCACCTCAGCACTTACCTCGTGTGAGTAAAACTCAGTGAGTGTGTGTGTGTCAGTGTGTGTGTGTCAGTGTGTGTGTCAGTGTGTGTGTCAGTGTGTGTGTGTGTCTGTGTGTGTGTGTGTCTGTGTGTGTGTCTGTGTGTCAGTGTGTCAGTGTGTGTCAGTGTGTCAGTATGTGTGTCAGTGTGTGTGTCAGTGTGTGTGTCAGTGTGTGTCAGTGTGTGTGTCTGTGTGTGTGTGTCAGTGTCCTGGGGGGGGGGGGGAAATCCCTCAGCCAGGTAAACATCATGGCACAAAGTGGGGATAACCCTGCTGAGGCTGCGGTGCCTCAAATATTGGAAGAAGTCACCCCCTGTGAGTGGCTGGCTGAGGTGCCATCTGTTGAGGAAGTACTGAAGGCGATCCGGAGTCTGAGACCAGGAAAGGCACCGGGCAGAGATGATCTCCCAAGCGAAATGCTGAGGGAGGGTAGCGTTTGTGCACAGACTGCCCTCCATGACATCATAACAACAGTCTGTACCACTGGACGGGTTCCACAGGATTGGAAGGATGCCCTGGTGGTCCCCTCTTTAAGAAGGGGGACCGCACAGACTGTAACAACTACAGGGGCATCTCACTCCTCAGTGTGCCGGGAAAGGTCCTGGCAAGGATTATTCAACATCGCCTTGCTAGGCACGCTGAGGAGAGGCTTGTGGAGCCCCAATGCGGTTTCAGGAAAGGGTGGTCCTGCACAGATGCCATATTTTCTGTCCGTCTGCTACAGCAGAGGTGTAGGGAATTTCAACAAGACCTAGATCTCTGCTTTATTGACCTGGTCAAGGTCTATGATACCATCAGTAGGCCTGGGCTCTGGGTTGTTCTTCGTGCTTTCAGAGTCCCTGACCCTCTGCTCACGATCATTAAGGATCTTCATGATGGCGAGTGAGCCCGGGTAAAACTACGTGGCCGGAAGTCAGAGCCTTTCCCTGTACACCTTGGGGTGCGACAGGGATGTCCTCTGGCTCCCACATTATTTAACATCTATTTTGACCACGTAGTTCGTGAAGCCTTCAATAGCTGTACCGGGGGAATTTCCATTTGGTACAGATATAATGGGAGGCTGATCAAAGCCCGGGTGCGATCAAGGGATGGCTCCCTATTGGTCAACCACGTTATGTATGCCGATGATTTGGTAATAGCTGCTCATTCAGAGGAGGAGTTGGAGACGCTGCTGCTGAGACTGGAGCGTGCCACTAAGAGGTAAGGCCTTACCATCAGCCCCACCAAAACTTAGCACCTGCCTGGGTATTTTGTACCATCGAACACTCCACCCACACAACTCCCAATCGGTGATGGGGCAGTTGTGAAGAGAGTGTAGAGTTTCCCATACCTGGGCAGTGTGCTTATGACTGGCTCCAGTTTAACAGCAGAGGTCTCACTCCGAATCAGTCGATTGGCAATATCTTTTCATCGGTTGTGTAACGCTGTGTGGAAGCTACCTGGTCTGTCGCTCCGCACGAAGCTTCAGGTCTTCTCAGCCACAGTCATTCCCTCCCTTCTCTACGCTTGCGAAACGTGGACCCCCCTAATGGAGAATCTTCGCCGGAAAGAAACATTTAGGCTGGCCTGCCTACGATCCATCCTGGGTTTAACCAGGCTGGATTGTGTGTGGAGCTCACAAATCCTTAAAAAGATCCGGACAAAGTCCCATCGGTGAGCTCCTCCGGCAGGCAAGGCTGCGTTGGCTGGGTCATGTAGCCCGCATGCCCAGCGACCGCATGCGTAAACAGTTTTTGTTTGGCCAGATCGAGGGGGCTAAACGGGCGCGGCACGGGTTAGAGAAGAGATGGAGTGATGTGGTACAGGAGGACATGGAGCTGAGTGGACTTGCCGATGACTGGTACCAGCGGTGTCAAGATCGGCCTTTGTGGAGGAGTCTCGTGAAGGACGCTACTGGGCAGTTGGAGGCAGTCGCCCTCCAACAACAACGGAGGGCGGAGGAGCGACGCTCACAACAACGAGCGGAGCGCCGGGTGGCTAAAGCACAGCAAGTTGGCACAGTAGGGGGCACAGGTGGTGCATCAGCTAGTCATCTCGGTCATCTCAGTCAGTTGACCCGTGGCACCTGGGTCTGCCCCGTGAGCTCCTGCCAGCGTGCGTTCGACACTTCACGTGGCCTCAAGGTGCACATGGCCTGGCACAAGCGTCGTGGTGACGTCACCGCCACTTAGTGGCGAATGGCGGTTGTTGTTGTTGTTGTGTCAGTGTGTGTCAGTGAGTGTGTGTGTGTGTCAGCGTGTGAGTGTGTCAGTGTCACTCACACAAAGACAAAGATCCCCCGTGTAGCCTTAACAGGCTGTTGGGGCAAGTGCTGTTAGCGAGCACCTCTGAAGGCCGGAACGGCACACGAGGGGGTGGGTGGCCAGCACCACGCCCGACCGCCTTTGTCTCCCTAGTGGCGATGTTTACACACCGCACCAGGCACTCATTTGAGGCTGAGTCGACCTAGGGGTGGCCCGGGACCGGTTCAGATAATCGTCACCGGTGTTGGCCGTGAGCGGGAATCAAACTCGTGTCGCCGGGTGCATAGTGCAGCGCGCTACCCGCTACACTACCGCTCCCCACACACCCACACACACGCACAGACCCACACACCCGCACACACACACACGCTCACACACGCACAATGACACACACACACGCACAATGACACACACACGCACACACCCACACACACAATGACAAACACACACACCCACACACACACACCCACACACGCACACACCCACGCACGCACAATGACACACGCACACACACGCACAATGACAGCTCTGAACGTGCTGACCCTACAAGATCAGTGGCTTGCGTCACTGACATTTACCTCGCCGCGTCAGCTCGCAATCACCTGCCACTCACCACTCACCTCTCACTCACCTCTCACTCACCCTCATCTCATTCTGCGAGTCTTTGTGAGTCTATGTGAGTCTCTGTGGGTCTCTGTGAGTCTCTGTGGGTCTCTGTGAGTCTCTATGAGTTCGGGTCTCTGTGAGTCTCTGTGGGTCTCTGTGGGTCTCTGTGAGTCTCTGTGGGTCTCTGTGAGTCTCTATGAGTTTGGGTCTCTGTGAATCTCTGTGGGTCTCTGTGAGTCTCTGTGGGTCTCTATGAGTCTCTGTGGGTCTCTGTGGGCCTCTGTGGGTCTCTGTGAGTCTCTGTGGGTCTCTGTGGGTCTCTGTGAGTCTCTATGAGTTCGGGTCTCTGTGAGTCCCTGTGGGTCTCTGTGAGTCTCTGTGGGTCTCTGTGAGTCTCTATGAGTTTGGGTCTCTGTGAGTCTCTGTGGGTCTCTGTGGGTCTCTGTGAGTCTCTATGAGTTCGGGTCTCTGTGAGTCTCTGTGGGTCTCTGTGAGTCTCTGTGGGTCTCTATGAGTCTCTGTGGGTCTTTGTGGGCCTCTGTGGGTCTCTGTGGGTCTCTGTGAGTCTCTGTGGGTCTCTGTGAGTCTATGTGGGTCTCTGTGGGTCTCTATGAGTCTCTGTGGGTCTCTGTGGGCCTCTGTGGGTCTCTGTGAGTCTATGTGGGTCTCTGTGGGCCTCTGTGGGTCTCTGAGTGTGGGTTGGGTCTCTATGAGTGTGGGTCTCTGTGGGTCTCTACGAGTCTCTGTGGGTCTCTGTGGGCCTCTGTGGGTCTCTGTGGGTCTCTGTGGATCTCTGTGGGTCTCTGTGGATCTCTGAGTCTCTATGAGTCTCTGTGGGTCTCTGTGGGTCTCTATGAGTGTGGATCTCTGTGGGTCTCTATGAGTCGCTGTGGGTCTCTATGAGTCTCTGTGGGTCTCTACGAGTCTCTGTGTGATCGCAGGTTGCGCGCAACTGACGAGTCAGCAGCGCCGTGGGGCGTCACGGCGCTCATCAGTCCAGCGACAGTCAGCAAGCCCTGTTGGGTGGTGTGGGTGGGTGGTGTAGGTGGGGGGGGTGGGGTGGGTGGTGTAGGTGGGGGGGTGGGGTGGGTGGGTGGTGTGGGTGGGTGGTGTGGGTGGTGGGTGGGTGTGATGGTGGGTGGGTGGGTGGTGAGTGGTGGTGGGTGGGTGGTGTGGATGGTGGGTGGGTGGTGTGGGTGGTGGGTGGGTGGTGTGGGTGGGTGGTGTGGGTGGGTGGTGGGTGGGGTGAGTGGTGTGGGTGGTGGGTGGGGTGGGTGGTGTAGGTGGGTGGTGTGGGTGGTGTGGGTGGGTGGGGGGGTGTGGGTGGGTGGTGGGTGGGGTGGTGTGTGGGGTGGGTGGTGTGGGTGGGTGGTGGTGGGTGGGTGGTGTGGGTGGATGTGATGGTGGGTGGTGTGGGTGGGGTGGGTGGTGGGTGGTGTGGTGGTGGGTGGTGTGGGTGGTGGTGGGTGGGGTGTGTGGTGTGGGTGGGGTGGGGTGGGTCGGCGGTGTGGGTGGTGTGGGTGGTGTGGGTGGTGGGTGGGTGGTGGGTGCTGGGTGGGTGGTGTGGGTGGGGTGGGTGGTGTGGTTGGGGGGTGGGTGGGGGGGTGGGTGGGGTGGGTGGTGTAGGTGGGTGGTGTGGGTAGGGGGGTGGGTGGTGGTGGGTGGTGGTGGGTGGTGTGGGTGGGTGGTGGTGGGTGGGTGGGGTGGGTGGTGTGGTTGGGGGGGGTGGGTGGGGGGGTGGGTGGTGGGTTGGTTAGGTGAGTGGGTGGGTGAGGCTGACACACACACCAACCAACTCACCCACCCACCATCGCACTCACCCACCCTCACACCCACCCACCCTCACATCCACCCACTAACTCAGCCACCCACCCACCATCACACCAACCCACCCACCCACTAACCCAGCCACCCACCCACCATCACACCCACCCACCCTCACACCCACCCACCCACTAACTCAGCCACCCACCCACTATCACACCAACCCACCCACCCACACCCACCCACCATCACACCCACCCACTAATCCACCCACCCATCCACCATCACACCCACCTACTCACTAATCCACCCACCCACCATCACACCCACCCACCCACCATCACACCCACCCACCCTGTCCCCCCCCCCACCCTGTCCCACCCCCCCCCCCACAATGTCCCCCCCCCCCACCCTGTCCCACCCCCCCACCTCCTGCCCCCTCCACGCTGACTGCCACGTGGCAGTCAGCCCCCTCAGCTCCTCACCTCCCTCAGCCCCTCCCCTCAGCCCTCACCTCACCCCCCTCAGCCCCTCCCCTCACCCCCCCCCTCAGCCCCTCCCCTCACCCCCCCTCAGCCCCTCCCCTCACCCCCCCCTCAGCCCCTCCCCTCACCCCCCCTCAGCCCCTCCCCTCACCGCCCTCAGCGCCTCCCCTTACCCCCCTCAGCCTCTTACCCCCCTCAGCCCCTCCCCTCACCGCCCTCAGCCCCTTACCCCCCTCAGCCCCTCCCTTCCGCCCCTCCCCTCAGCCCCCTCAACCTCTGCCCACGCCCAGGCAGGGAAACCCTGAGGGAGGGGGGGAGTGGGGGGGAGGGGCGGAGTCAATGAGGGGTGGGGTCAGGAGGCGGGGTCAAGGGAGAGGAGTCAATGAGGGGCGGGGTCAAGGGGGAGGAGTCAATGAGGGGCGGGGTCAAGTGGGGCGTGGTCAATGGGAGGGAGGGGGTGGAGTCGAAAAACCGGTTCGGCGCGACTCCTACTGAACCGGATTTCACTTTGAATGGAAACGTTCAGAAAACGTTCAAAAATCGTTCAGCATACGTCCAGAAAACATTCATAAAACATTCGATCCATCCAGGGTTTAATACACACACACAGACAAAGATCCCCCAGGTAGCCTCTAGGAGGCTGTAGGGGCAAGTGCTGCTAGTAGCACCTACACACAGACAAAGATCCCCCAGGTAGCCTCTAGCAGGCTGTAGGGGCAAGTGCTGTCAGTGGCACCTATACACAGACAAAGCTCCCCCGTGTAGCCTCTAGCTGGCTGTAGGGGCAAGTGCTGTCAGTAGCACCTACACACAGACAAAGATCCCCCGTGTAGCCTCTAGCAGGCTGTAGGGGCAAGTGCTGTCAGTAGCACCTACACACAGACAAAGATCCCCCGTGTAGCCTCTAGCAGGCTGTAGGGGCAAGTGCTGCTAGTAGCACCTACACACAGACAAAGATCCCCCGCGTAGCCTCTAGCAGGCTGTAGGGGCAAGTGCTGTTAGTGATCAGCACCTATGAAGGCCACCGGGCACGGCACACGAGGGGGTGGGTGGCCAGCACCACGCCCGGCCGCCTTTGTCTCTCCCCCAGTGCTAGCGATGTTTACTACGATACCACCACAACCGCTACATCAGGTACTCATTTGAGGCTGAGTCGACTTAGGGGAGGCCCGAGACCGGTTCAGATAATCGTCACTGGTGGTGTTGGCTGTGAGCGGGAATCGAACCCGGGTCGCCGGTTTCACAGCGCAGCGTAGCGCGAACCACTACACTACCACTCACACACACACACTCATACACAGTATTTTTAGGTTTTTTCGGTAAAGTCACGTAGGTAAAACATCAAAATTAATGAAAATAAAATAAAACAAAAATCACGACGTTTCGGAGGCAACACAAGTCTCCGTCATCAGGTGGGACCATCACAGCCAGATTAGCTGCATCAAGTGAGGCAATGATTCAATATGTAATCCCTCTCCTCCCCCCTTCAACTTGCTTATAAGGGATTACATATTGAATCATTGCCTCACTTGATGCAGCTAATCTGGCTGTGACGGTCCCACCTGATGACGGAGACTTGTGTTGCCTCCGAAACGTCGTGATTTTTGTTTTATTTTATTTTCATTAATTTTGATGTTTTACCTACGTGACTTTACCGAAAAAACCTAAAAATATGATTCCTTGCAGTCACGAAAGCTTCAAATCTAGAACTCATACACAGTGTCACACACACAGTGTACACACACAGACACAGTGTACACACACACACAGTGTACACTCACACACTCACATTCACTCACTCACACACCCACTCACACACACACTCACCCACTCACACACTCATACACTCACTCATACACTCAACACTCACACTCACCCACACACTCACTCACTCACCCACTCACACAGTCACTCACTCACACACTCACCCACCCACACACTCACATTCACTCACACACCCACCCACCCACACACTAACACACTCATATACTCACTCATACACTCACACTCACACTTACCCACAAACTCACTCACACACACTCTCTCACACACACACTCACTCTCACACACACACACACTCACTCTCACACACACTAACACACACACTCACTCACTCTCACACTCACTCACTCACACACACACTCACTCACTCTCACACACACACTCACTCTCACACACACTCACTCCCTCTCACACACACACTCACTAACACACTCACTCACTCTCACACTCACTCACTCACACACTCACCCACTCACACTCACATACACTCACTCCCTCTCACACACACGCTCTCTCACACACAGAAACAAAGATCCTTTCATATCCTTAGGCTGGGCATGCGAGCTACATGACTCAGCGAAAGCAGCCTCGTTGCCTGCCGGAGGAGCTCACACAATCCAGCCTGCAGGTTAACCCATGATGGATCGTAGGCAGGCCAGTCTAAATGTTTCTAACCAGCGAAAATGTTCCATTAGGGGGGTCCACGTTTCGCAAGTGTAGAGAAGGGAGGGAATGACCGTGGCCGAGAAGACCCGAAGCTTAGTGCGGAGTGACAGACCAGTTAGCTTCCACACAGCATGACGCAACCGATGAAAAGATATTGCCGCTCGACTGATTCAGAGTGAGAGCTGTCAAACCGGAGCCAGTCATGAGCACACAGCCCAGGTATTGGAAACTTTCCACTCTCTCCACAACTGCCCCATCACCAATTGGGAGTTGTGGGGGTGGAGTGCCCGATGGTACAAAATACCCAGGCAGGTGCTTCGTTTTGGTGGGGCTGATGGTAAGGCCCCACCTCTTAGTGGCAAGCTCCAGGTTCAGCAGCAGCACCTCCAACTCCTCCTATGAGTGAGCGGCAATCACCAGATAATCAGCATACATAACGTGGTTGAGCAATAGGGAGCCATCCCTTGACCGCACCCGGGCATCAATCAGCCTTCCATTGTATCTATACCAGATGGAAATTCCTCCAGTACAGCTATTGAAGGCTTCACGAACTACACGGTCAAAATAGATGTTAAAAAATGTGGGAGCAAGAGGACATTCCTGTCGCACCCCAAGGTGTACAGGGAAAGGCTCTGACTCCCGGCCACGTAGTTTTACCCGGGCCCACTGACCATCATTAAGGTCCTTCATGATCGTGGGCAGAGGGTCAGGGACTCCGAAAGCACGAAGAACAACCCAGAGCCCATGCCTACTGATGGTATCATAGGCCTTGACCAGGTCAATAAAGCAGAGATGTAGGTCTTATTGGAATTCCCTACACCTCTGCTGGAGCAGACGGACAGAAAATATGGCATCTGTGCAGGACCACCCTTCCTGAAACCGCATTGGGGCTCCGCAAACCTCTCCTCAGCGTGCCTAGCAAGGCGATGTTGAATAACCCTTGCCAGGACCTTTCCCGGCACACTGAGGAGTGAGATGCCCCTGTAGTTGTTACAGTCTGTGCGGTCCCCCTTTTTAAAGAGGGGGACCACCAGGGCATCCTTCCAATCCTGTGGAACTCGTCCAGTGGTCTAGACTGTTGTTATGATGTCATGTAGGACAGTCTGTGCACAAACGCCACCCTCCCTCATCATTTCGCTTGGGAGATCATCTCTGCCGGGTGCCTTTCCTGGTCTCAGACTCTGGATCGCCTTCAGTACTTCCTCAACAGATGGCACCTCAGGCAGCCACTCACAGGGGGTGACTTCTTCCAATATTTGAGGCATTGCAGCCTTAGTAGGGTTATCCCCACTTTGTGCCATGATGTTTTCCAGGCTGAGGGTTTCCCCTCCCCCAGGACCTCAGAAATGCTCAGCAAATCTGCAAACCTGTTCCTGGGGGTCGGAGATTAGATCACCGTTCCTTCCCCTAATGATAGTAATAGGTGTGGCGCTGCAGGTTACTTTTTTGATGGAGTTAAAGAGCGATTTGTGATCGCGGGCCAGTGAGGCAGACTCCATCTCCTCAGCAACCCGCGACCACCACCCATCCTTGCAGTGCCTCACAGCTCTCTGAACCTCCGAGCGAAGGCTGCGGTAAGCCTCCTCATTCTCCGACGTGGGATGCTGTAGCCGATGGGAGTGGGCCTGTCACTTTTTCTCAACTATCCTGAACACCTCCTCTGTCAGCCAGGGTCTCTGGGGAGGTCTAGACCGCGTGCCCAAAGCAGCCATTGCATCTGCATGAGTCACAGTCCTAAACCTCGCCCATTTACCCTCCACATCTGGAGGAGTGGGGGACGATGCCAACCCCAGCTGCAAGTCATGATGAAATTCTCGCTTGCGGCTTTCGTCAGATAGCGGAGATCAGGCCACCGTGGGTTTGAATGGGGTCACACATACACACGTACACACACACAGACACACACACGTACACAAAGACAAAGATCCCCCGTATAGCCTTAACAGACTGTAGGGGCAAGTGCTGTTAGCGAGCACCTATGCAGGCCGGCATGGCACACGAGGGGGTGGGTGGCCAGCACCACGCCCGGCCGCCTTTGTCTCCCCAGTGCTAGCAATGTTCACTACACCATCACTACACAACCACCACTGCTACACCAGGTACTCATTTGAGGCTGAGTCGACCCAGGGGAGGTCCAGGACCGGTTCAGAGAATCATCACAGGCGGTGTTGGACACTCACTCACCCGCTCACTCACCCGCTCACTCACTCACCTGCTCACTCACTCAACCACTCACTCACCTGCTCACTCACTCACCCGCTCACTCACTCACCCGCTCACTCACTCACCCGCTCACTCACTCAACCACTCACTCACCCACTCACCCACTCACTCACCCACTCACTCACCACTCACCCACTCACCTGCTCACTCACTCACCCACTCACTCACTCACCACTCACACACTCACTCACCACTCACACACTCACTCACCACTCACTCACTCACCCACTCACTCACTCACCCACTCACTCACTCACCCACTCACTCACCACTCACCCACTCACCGCTCACTCACTCACCCACTCACTCACCACTCACTCACCACTCACGTGAGATTACGATAAATGTTTGTTAAAGTTACGTTAAGTTATCTTCTTGGTTCTTTCGGTAAAGTCACGTAGAAGGGAAGTAATACAATAATAAAAATAAAACATAATAAAATTATTCTCACGACGTTTTGGCCACAACGCAAGCAGCCGTCCTCAGGTGAAAACCAGGTCCGTCGAGGCGACAGAGTCTGAATGAAACAGCACACGAGCTTGGAGCATATATATAAGCTGGGCGCCTTGACAAAGGAATTTGCATATCAAGAGGAATTTAGCATATTTATGGGAAATGCAGGAATGTGATTAGTACTACATATGCATGTGCATTATGCAGGATTAACAGCATCAAAGGGAGCTGCAGTTTCTGCTGCTGCAGTTGCTGCTGCTGCAGTTTCTGCTGCTGCTGCAGTTACTGCTGCTGCTGCAGTTGCTGCTGCTGCTGCTGCAGTTACTGCCTTATCCATTTTAATATAACACTATGTATTATTCTACCCACCCTAATGTGTATCACACTGCTATATATTTACTATACAATTACGACACCATACATTACTCTGCACACTGCACCATGCCAGTGAGTGGAACGCGGTCTGAAAGTCACCGTAAACGTGAACACAATCAGTTAAGATCCGAAATGGTTTATTACGTCCTTCCAATGATTGCTAAGCCAGAATCCATCTTCTCGGTTGAAATTATCTCTGTGTTTGTATATGTGGATCGCCTCATGAACGAATCTCTCATGATAGCCAGATGGCTTGCAGAGAACCTCTGTCTTGGAGAAGTCAATGTCATGTGAGCCCACTGAATTGTAACAGTGATCTGCCACGGCTGAGGTGTTTGTCCTACCGTGTTTCAGGTCTGCTTTATGTTCACGGATGCGGTCCGAGACATGTCGTTTGGTTTCTCCAATGTAACTGCTACCACAGAGGCAACTTAGTTTGTAGACGCCAGGGTACTGTATGTCTGGAACCACATCTTTTACAGACGGGACCAGATCACGGATTTTATGTACTGTGTTGAATCGGACCTGGATCTTGTGTTTAATCAGGATTTTGGAGATCTTTTTTGTGACCCCAGCAATGTAGGGTAAGGTGATGGTCTTGAAAGGCTCCTCAACAGGATCCTTCTTGATGGTTGGAGTGATGGCCTTGCGGATTGTGTAGTCGGAGTAACCATTAGCCTTAAGAGCTTGGCGTACGTGTTTGAGTTCACTGCCAATGTGTTCCTGGTCGGAAATGCATTGGGCTCTATGGTATAGAGTCTTGATGAGGGAATTCTTCTGGGATGGATGGTGGTGGGAATCCGGTTTTAGGTAAGCATCCGTATGGGTGGCTTTCCTGTAGACAGAGTGGCTTATTGAACCATCAGGTCTCCTTTTAATTAGGACATCCAAAAAGGGTAGCTTGCCATCTTTTTCGACTTCCATGGTGAATCTGATGGCTGGGTGTATGGAATTGATGCGGTCAAGAAATTGGTCTAGAGCAGGCCGGCCATGTGGCCAGATGACAAAAGTGTCATCTACGTACCTCTTCCATAAGGTCGGGCGTAGAGTGGCAGTCTTGATGGCGTCAGTCTCAAATTTCTCCATGAAGATGTTGGCTACAACCGGAGATAGGGGGGAGCCCATTGGGGTGCCCTCAGTTTGCTTGTAGAAAGTTCCATTCCAGGTGAAGTATGTATTGGTTAAGCAGTGTCTCACCAGGGGGGGTACCCCAGCATTCAGTCCTTGATGAACCAAGTCTTCAATGCGTTGTGGCCAAAACGTCGTGAGAATAATTTTATTATGTTTTATTTTTATTATTTTATTATTTCCCTTCTACGTGACTTTACCGAAAGAACCAAGAAGATGAATCCCTGCAGTCACGAAAGCTTTAAATCAAAATTACGTTAAGTTAGTATAAATGTTTGTTAAAGTTACGTTTAGTTAGTACAAATGTTTATTAAAGTTGTTAAGTTAGTATAAATGTTTATTAAAGTTACATTAAGTTAGTATAAATGTTGTTAAAGTTACGTTACGTTAGTATAAATGTTTATTAAAGTTATGTTAAGTTAGTATAAATGTTTATTAAAGTTACGTTAAGTTAGTGTAAATGTTGTTAAAGTTACGTTAAGTTAGTATAAATGTTTATTAAAGTTACGTTAAGTTAGTATGAATGTTTATTAAAGTTATGTTAAGTTACTATTAATGTTGTTCAAGTTATGTTAAGTCACTATAATTGTTTGTTAAAGTGATGTTAAGTTACTCTAAATGTTTGTTTAAGTTATGTTAAGTTAGTATAAATGTTTGTGAAAGTGATGTTAAGTTAGTATGAATGTTGTGAGAGTGATGTTAAGTTAGTATAAATGTTGTTAAAGTTATGTTAAGTCACTATGAATGTTTGTTAAAGTTATTTTAAGTTAGTGTAAATGTTTGTTAAAGGTACGTTAAAGTTATGTTAAGGGGTGGGGCTCGCTGACCCCCCCACGTCCATCCGTCACGGCATCCCCCCCCCATCGTAACGACACCGCACACCCAGACACCACCACCATCACCACTTCCATCACCACCATCACTTCCATCATCACCACCACCACCTCCACCACCACCTCCATCATCACCACCACCACCTCCACCACCACCTCCATCACCACCACCTCCATCATCACCACCACCATCACCACCACCACCATCATCACCTCCACCGCCACCTCCATCATCACCACCACCTCCACCACCACCTCCATCACCACCATCATCACCACCACCATCATCACCTCCACCGCCAACTCCATCATCACCACCACCTCCACCACCACCTCCATCACCACCATCACCACCACCACCACCGCCACCATCACCACCAACTCACTCCTTGTTAAAAACATGTTGCTGAATCTTGATGTGAAGCTTTCGTGACTGCAGGAATCCATACTCTTTGGTTCTTTCGGTAAAGTCACGTGGGTAGACATTTTAAAATTAAATTTTACATCTACGTGAATGAGCTGGTGAACATGCTTATAGCGCTACGAACATGGGTGGCAATTCCACCTCCTTTAGACCCTCGGTCAAGCCGAAAAAGGTTGTATTTGTCAATCGTAATCTGCAAGTAATTGACCGCCGGAGTGAGAAATGTTTCTGGAAGGCAGAAAATGTCCGGGTCCAGATTTGCCACTTCTAGTTTTAGTTGACTTAATTTAATCACAAGCCCTCTGATGTTCACGTGTAGAACACCAACACCTTTTCTGCCAGAATTGTTTTTAGAATTCTTTACATTTGGACCAGGGTGAAGCTCAATACCTCCCAGAAATAAGCAAAGTAGAATGAATAGCTTGCACAGGTATTTTCTGTGAAAGGATGAAGAGCGGCCTTGTTAAAAATCAACAGATATTGGTTGTGTGCTGCTATAGACCGCCTGGTGGTAAGGATGTTGAAGCTGGGGACGCACTGAGGGAGCTTCTTGGGGGCCTCCCTAAGGGTGAAATAGTTTTAGTTGGTGATCTCAATTGGAATTGGCTAAACCCGCCGGCCGTGGCCACACATTTTGCGGGTGAATTTAACGTGTTTCAATTAATAAATGTCCCCACAAGACCCAACCTAAAAAATCCGGGACAGTCATCTCTGCTTGACATCCTGTTGACTAATGCCCCTCACAATTTCCTACTTACTGGTGTTCTGGGTCATAAGCTTAGTGATCACTCCTTCATATTTGGGGTGAGATCGTCAGCCAGACCCAAAGCCCCTCCCCCTAAATTGGTTGAGAAGCACTCCATGAGACACTTCAGTTCTCAGGCATTTACTAATGATGTGCTTCACTCGGATATTGACAAGGTCTGCGATATCCCCAACCTGAGTATTATCAACAAACATGCTCCGTTGGTTAGATTTAAAACTAAAGGCAACCGCCCACCATGGTTTGATCCTTTGGTTACTAAGCTCGTGAAGGCTAGGGACAAGGCTTGGGCATGTGCTCAGAAAAGTAACTTGGTCAAAGACTGGCTAGAATAGAGGATTTTAAGGAATAGATGCGTCAGAAAAATACGGCATGCAACAAATGCTCACTTTTCCTCCACTCTCCTGGAATCACACGGCAACGCCAGGATCTTCTGGAAAACAGTAAAATGTATCGAAAAGGCATCCAACACAGATAATCTGCCCGTTGCGCTTAACCAAAATGTGGACTATTTTTCAGAGCCCCAAAAAGTAGTCAACAATTTTAACCTTCTTCTTGGTTCTTTCGGTAAAGTCACGTAGAATGGAAATAATAAAATAATAAAAATAAAACATAATAAAATAATTCTCACGACGTTTCGGCCACAACGTAAGCAGGTCTGTCGAGAAGACCTGTTCTTCACCTGAGGACGGCTGCTTGCGTTGTGGCCAAAACGTCGTGAGAATTATTTTATTGTTTTATTTTTATTATTGTATTATTTCCCTTCCACGTGACTTTACGGAAAGAACCAAGAAGATGAATCCCTGCAGTCACGAAAGCTTTAAATCGAAATTTGAACCTTCATTTTATTAAGATGGTGACCTTTTGATAATGTATTGGGAGTCACTCCTGCTCATGCAATTTTCCTACACCGCTGTCCAAACATTAAACGAATTTAGTTTCCAGCCTATCCACGAAAGTAATCTTCTGAAACAACTGTCCTACCTCAAAGGGTCCTCCTCTACCGGAGCAGATAGTGTTCCCGTCTTTGCTTTGCTAACTGTTGATCACCTAATATACAAACCTATAGCCCATATTTTCAACCTGTCAATCAAAGAAGCATCAGTGCCTCTGGAATGGAAACAATCTATGTTCGTCCACTTCACAAAGGGGGACCTAAAGATGATCCAAATAACTACCGAACTATCTCAACTTTGTCCCCGTTGATGAAACGTGTTGAAAAATTATTGAACCACCACCCTCACCACCCACTCACCACCCTCACCACTCACTCATCACCCTTACCACTCACTCACCACCCACACCACTCTCACCACCCACCCACCACCATCACCACTCACTCACCACCCACTCACCACCCTCACCACCCACTCACCACCCTCACCACCCACTCACCACTCTCACCACTCACTCACCAGCCTCACCACCCACTCACCAACCACTCACCACCCACACCACCCACTCACTCACCACCCTCACCACTCATTCACCACCCTCACCACTCACTCACCACCCACTCACCAACCACTCACCACCCACACCACCCACTCACCACCCTCACCACTCACTCACCACCCTCACCACCCACCCACTCACTCACCACCCTCACCACTCACTTACCACCCTCACCACCCACCCACCACCTTCACCACTCACTCACCACACACTCACCACTCACTCACCACCCTCACCACTCACTCACCACCCACCCACCACTCACCCAGTTGGAGACAGCACCAGTCCGCACCCTCTTGTTGGGATTCGCAGTCTCCATGTCCCTCTGCTGGGCAGCGGCAGCAGCGTCACAAGGCGCCCGAGCCCGGAACAGGCGGCGTCGTCGTTGTTTATGTGGCTGCTGCTGTTGTTGATGTTGTTGCTGTTGTTGTTGCTGATGTTGTGTTGTATAGCTGTGTGTGTATGTACAGGCTGTGTGTGTGTGTATGTACAGGCTGTGTGTGTGTATGTACAGGCTGTGTGTGTGTATGCTGTGTGTACAGCCTGTGTGTGTACAGCCTGTGAGTGTGTGTACAGCCTGTGAGTGTGTGTACAGCCTGTGTTTGTATGCTGTGTGTGTGTACAGCCTGTGTGAGTGTGTGTGTATGTAAAGGCTGTGTGTGCAGTGCGTGCAGTGTGCTACAGGCTGCGTGTACAGTAGGCTGGGCTCTTCTCGGTCTCGCGACGAGGAATGCGGGGGAGGCGGGGCCGGGCGTCAAGGGGGCGGAGCCAGACGTCGAGGGGGCGGGGCCAGGCGGCGAGGGGGCGGAGCCGAGGGTGGAGTGGGCGGGGATTAGGGTGGAGTGGGCGGGGCTTATGGTGGAGTGGGCTGGGCGATAGTGTAGGGGGCGGAACGAAGGTGGGAGGGGCGGGGTGTGGGTGGAGGGAGCAGGGAGGGGCGACAGGAGGGGCCTGCCGAGTAGCCAATCACAGCGCACGCTCCGCCTCACTCGCCCCCACCTCCCCTCCTCCCGTGTAGGGATTGGTTGGCGGCGCTGAGGGCGCCGACCAATGGGAGAAGCCGGAGGCGGCCCCTCGGCGCCACGTTGGGGACGTGGAGCGCTGAGCCGAAAGTGACGTCAGAACAGGAAGTGTGGTCAGTCGGCCATCTTGTTAAGTTCATCCCCCACCTCCCACAGTACAAAGCCGGCCATCTTATTAAGTATAGATTTGAAGCTTTCGTGACTGCAAGGATTCATACTCTTAGGTTTTTTTGGTAAAGTCACTTAGGAAAAAATAAATAATAAAATTATATTTTTTTAGCTGTGACGGCCCTACCTGATGACGGAGACTTGTGTTGCCTCCGAAACGTCGTGATTTATTATTTTATTTCTATTATCATTTATATTTTTATTATTTACTTTTATTATTTATTTTTACCTACGTGACTTTACCGAAAAAATCTAAGAGCATCTTATTAAGGTCACTCCAACCACTCACTGTGTAACCCGGCCATCTTGTTAAGTTCATCCCCAACCGCTATGGCAAACGGCCATCTTGTTAAGTTCACACTTACCATCATACCGGCCATCTTGTTAAGTCCATTCCAACGATTCACTGTAACACCGCCATCTTGTTAAGTTCACCACCACTTACGGGCGTGACGTCACCTCCGTTTCCGCCCGCCTCTCCCGACTTCCGCACTGTACGCCGAGCTGGGCTGGGTCGGAGATCCCCGCGGGGCGAGCGACGAGGTGAGAACGACGATTAGTGACGGTTGGTTGGTGATGATTAGTGACGGTTGGTGACGATTAGTGACGGTTGGTTGGTGATTAGTGACGGTTGGTGACGATTAGTAAACGGTTGGTTGGTGATGATTAGTGACGGTTGGTGACGATTAGTGACGGTTGGTGACGATTAGTGACGGTTGGTTGGTGATTAGTGACGGTTGGTGACGATTAGTGATTATAAAGTTATTATTAGTTGATAATTGGTTTTTTACCCTTCTATCTGGCAACAAAACTGACACCTTTTCTACAAGGAGTCATGTTTGCATAGACCACAATACCTGCAGTCATAATGTAAACAAAAAACATAACTCTGATAATGATATGCACTGTCCTTGAAGTTGATTGTGAGACTAGGCTCTAAGGAAAGCTGTCTCAGGTGTGGACCAATCAACTTCAAGGACAGTGCACATTATCAGAGTTATGTTTTTTGTTTGCATTATGACTGCAGGTATTGTGGTCTATGCAAACATGACTCCTTGTAAAAAAGGTGTCAGTTTTGTTGCCATATAGAAGGGTAAAAAAACAAATACTTTTTTACTGGCAAATGAGGTTCCAATGGTGTAAATTATTAGTTATTAAAACTTAATATTAGTGATTATAACTTTATATTAGTGATTATAAAGTGACGATTAGTGATTAGAACGTTATATTAGTGATTATAACTTTATGTTAGTGATTATAAAGTGATGATTAGTGATTATAACTTTATATTAGTGATTATAACTTTATAATTAGTGATTATAAAGTGATTATTAGTGATTATAACTTTATAATTAGTGATTATAACTTCATAATCATTAGTAACGAGGTGATTATAGTGATTATGAAGTTATAATCATTCATAGCCTCTAGCAGGCTGTAGGGGCAAGTGCTGTCAGTAGCACCTACACACAGACAAAGATCCCCCGTGTAGCCTCTAGCAGGCTGTAGGGGCAAGTGCTGTCAGTAGCACCTACACACAAAGATCCCCCGTGTAGCCTCTAGCAGGTTGTAGGGGCAAGTGCTGTTAGTGAGCAGCACCTATGAAGGCCACCGGGCACGGCACACGAGGGGGTGGGTGGCCAGCACCACGCCCGGCTGCCTTTGTCTCTCCCCCAGTGCTAACGATGTTTACTACAACACCACAACTGCTACACCAGGTACTCATTTGAGGCTGAGTCGACCTAGGGGAGGCCCAGGACCGGATTCAGACATTCGTCACTGGTGGTGTTGGTTGTGAGCGGGAATCGAAGTCGGGTCGCCGGGTTCGTAGCGCAGCGTAGCGCTACCTACTACACTACCACACACAGACACACACTCATACGTAGCGCTAACCACAGCACCACCACTCCTATTTGTCACCGACAGGAATTCCAAAAGGCCACCCACCAAGAGGCCACCCACCCACAGCGCACTCACTCACTCACCCACTCACTCACCCACCCACTCACCCACTCACCCACCCACTCACCCACTCACTCACCCACTCACTCACTCACCCACTCACCCACCCACTCACTCACCCACCCACTCAACCACTTACCCACTCACTCACCCACCCACAGCGCACTCACCCACTCACCCACCCACTCATCTACCCACTCACCTACCCACTCACCTACCCACTCACCCACCCACTCACCCACCCACTCACTCACCCACTCACCCACCCACAGCGCACTCACTCACCCACCCACTCACCCACCCACCCACCCACTCACCCACCACTCACCCCACCACACGATGGCGTCAGCCCGCCACTCCTCCGCCCCCCCCTCCGGCGTCTCGGAGGAGGACCTCAGCTGCCCAATCTGCCTGTGCACCTTCTCCTGCCCCGCCACACTCGCCTGCGGTCACTCCTTCTGCCGCGGCTGCCTGGAGGGAGCCTGGGCCGCCACCGCACGAAGCTGCGTCGCCGCCGGCGGCTTCGGCGCCGACGGCGGCGACTACGGCGGCGGCCCCTTCACCTGCCCGCAGTGCCGCGCGGCCTTCCCCAGCCGCCCCACCCTCAACTGCAACGTGGCGCTGGCCGGCCTGGTGGCCCAGCTGGCTCCCGACGGGACGCTGAGGGCGCCGCCGCCGCCGGCGTGCGACTACTGCGAGGGGCCGCCGGCCGTGCCGGCCGTGAGCAGCTGCCTCAAGTGCGAGATGTCCTTCTGCGGGGAGCACGTCCAGCCGCACCTTGTCAACCCCAGGCTGCGCGGGCACCCGCTGGTGGACGTCGGTGGTGGCGGTGGTGGTGTCCGCACGGAGGTGGTGCAGGAGGTGGTGATGGCGGAGGAGGAGGGAGATCTGGAGATGGGCGCGGTGGATGAGCAGGAGGTGAAGGGCCGTGGCGGTGGTGGTGGTGTTGGTTGTGGTTATGGTGGTGGTGGTGGTAGGGTTGGTGATGGTGGTGGTGGGTGATGGTGGTGGTGGTAGGGTTGGTGGTGTTGGTGGTGGTGGTAGAGTTGGTGGTGATGGTAGGGTTGGTGGTGATGGTGGTGATGGTAGGATTGGTGGTGGTGGTGGTGGTGGTAGGGTTGTTGATGGTGGTGGTAGTGGTGGTGATGGTGGTGGTAGGGTTGGTGGTGATGGTGGTGGTGATGGTGGTGATGATGGTGATGGTGGTGATGGTGGAGATGGTGGTGATGGTGGTGGTGGGTGATGGTGGTGGTGGTAGGGTTGGTGGTGTTGGTGGTGGTGGTAGAGTTGGTGGTGATGGTAGGGTTGGTGGTGATGGTGGTGATGGTAGGATTGGTGGTGGTGGTGGTGGTGGTAGGGTTGTTGATGGTGGTGGTAGTGGTGGTGGTGATGGTGGTGGTAGGGTTGGTGGTGATGGTGATGGTGGTGATGATGGTGATGGTGGTGATGGTGGAGATGGTGGTGATGGTGGTGGTGGTGATGGTGGTGATGGTGGTGATGATGGTGATGGTGGTGATGGTGGAGATGGTGGTGGTGATGATGATGATGGTGGTGATGGTGGAGATGGTGGTGGTGGTGGAGATGGTGATGATGGTGGTGGTGGTGGCGGTGGTGGTGTCCGCACGGAGGTGGTGCAGGAGGTGGTGATGGTGGAGGAGGAGGGAGATCTGGAGATGGGCGCGGTGGATGAGCAGGAGGTGAAGGGCCGTGGCGGTGGTGGTGGTGGTGTTGGTCGTGATGATGGTGGTGGTGGTAGTAGGGTTGGTGGTGATGGTGGTGGTGGGTGATGGTGGTGGTGGTAGGGTTGGTGGTGTTGGTGGTGGTGGTAGGGTTGGTGATGGTGGTGGTATTGGTGGAGGTGGTGATGGTGCTAGGATTGTTGATGGTGGTGGTGGTAGGGATGGTGGTGATGGTGGTGGTGATGGTGGTGGTCGTAGTGGTGATGGTGGTGGTCGTAGTGGTGGTGGTGAAGGCTGTTGTGGTCGTGGTGGTGGTGATGGTGGTGGTGATGGTGATGATGGTGATGATGGTGATGGTGGTGATGGTGGTGATGGTGGTGATGGTGGTGGTGATGGTGGTAATGGTGGTGGTGGTGGAGGCTGTTGTGATCGTGGTGGTTGCTGAGGTGCAGGTGCCTAGGTTTGACCCCCGCTTGGGTCTCACCTCCCCCCCCCCCCAGGTGTCCGTGACGAGGAGCGAGGAGGTGGAGTTGTCTAGGAAGCTGGGCGAGGTGGAGGGCTGCCTCAGGCGCTTAGAGGCCGTGGAGAGGGACGGACAGGTGAGTGAGTGTGTGAGTGACTGTGAGAGTGAGTGAGTGTGAGAGTGAGTGTGTGAGTGACTGTGAGAGTGAGTATGAGAGTGAGTGAGTGAGTGTGTGAGTGAGTGTGTGAGTGTGTGAGTGAGTGTGTGACTGTGTGAGTGAGTGTGTGACTGTGTGAGCAACCGACCTAGATATCGAGTGACCACCTACGCACACAAACACCCACCCACACACACACACACCCACACACCCCCACACACACCCCCACACACACCCCCACACACAACCCCACACACACCCACACCCCCACACACACACCCCCACACACCCACACACACCCCCACACACACCCGCACACACCCACACACACCCCCACACACACACACCCCCACACACACACCCCCACACACCCACACACACCCCCACACACACACCCACACACACCCCCACACACCCACACACACCCCCATGCACACACCCCCACACACACACCCCCCCCCACACACACCCACACACACCCCCACACACACACCCCCACACACCCCCACACACCCCCACACACACCCCCACACACACCCCACACACCCCCACACAGGTGCTGGTGAGCGCGTCGCGAGCGCGCTCCCGCGAGGCGTTTGCCCGCGTGCGCTCGGCGCTGGACGAGGAGGAGTCGGAGGCGTCGCTGCGTCTCGACGTGGCCTGGGCACGGAGCCTCTCGCGGGCCGAGGGAGACGCACAACGCTGCCGCAGACTCCTCAGGGAGCTGCAACAGCAGCAGCAGCAGCAGCAGGCGGGAGGGGGGCGTGGCCAGGTGGGGGCAGGGAGGGAGGGGGGGAGGGGGGCATGGTGGGGGGGGGGTGAAGGAGTGGGGGTGAAGGAGGGAGAGAGGGGGGGGTGAAGGAGGGTCAGGGGGTGAAGGAGGAAGAGGGACGGGTGAAGGAGGGAGGGGGGGGGTGAAGGAGGGAGAGAGGGGGGTGAAGGAGGGAGGGGGGGGTGAAGGAGGGAGAGAGGGGGGGGGTGAAGGAGGGAGAGAGGGGAGGGGTGAAGGAGGGAGAGGGGGGGGTGAAGGAAGGAGAGGGGGGTGACGGAGGGAGGGGGGGGGGTGAAGGAGGGAGAGGGGGGGGAGTGAAGGAGGGAGAGAGGGGGGAGTGAAGGAGGGAGAGAGCGGGGGGGGGGTGAAGGAGGGAGAGAGGGGGAGTGATGGAGGGAGAGAGAGGGGGGGGGTGAAGGAGGGAGAGAGGGGGGAGTGAAGGAGGGAGAGAGGGGGGAGTGAAGGAGGGAGAGAGGGGGGGGGTAAAGGAGGGAGAGGGGGGGAGTGAAGGAGGGAGAGGGGGGGAGTGAAGGAGGGAGAGGGGGGGGTGAAGGAGGGAGAGAGGGGGGGGGGTGAAGGAGGGAGAGAGGGGAGGGGTGAAGGAGGGAGAGGGGGGGGGGTGAAGGAAGGAGAGGGGGGGTGAAGGAGGGAAGGGGGGGTGAAGAAGGGAGGGGGGGTGAAGGAGGGAGAGAGATGGGGGGGTGAAGGAGGGAGAGGGGGGGGAGTGAAGGAGGGAGAGAGGGGGAGTGAAGGAGGGAGAGGGGGGGTGAAGGAGGGAGAGGGGGGGAGTGAAGGAGGGAGAGAGGGGGGAGTGAAGGAGGGAGAGAGGGGGGAGTGAAGGAGGGAGAGAGAGCGGGGGGTGAAGGAGGGAGAGGGGAGGGTGAAGGAGAGAGAGCGGGGGGTGAAGGAGGGAGAGAGGGGGGGGGGGGTGAAGGAGGGAGAGGGGGGTGAAGGAGGAGAGAGGGGAGGGGTGAAGGAGGGAGAGAGGGGGGTGAATGAGAGAGAGGGGGGGGTGAAGGAGGGAGAGGGGGGGGGGGTGAACGAGGGAGAGAGGGGGGGTGTGAAGGAGGGAGAGAGGGGGGGGGGGTGAAGGAGGGAGAGAGGGGGGGTGAAGGAGGGAGAGGGGGGGTGAAGGAGGGAGAGGGGGGGGGGTGAAGGAGGGAGAGAGGGTGGGGGTGAAGGAGGGAGGGGGGGGGTGAATGAGAGAGAGGGGGGGGTGAAGGAGGGAGAGGGGGGGGGTGTGAACGAGGGAGAGAGGGGGGGTGTGAAGGAGGGAGAGAGGGGGGGGGGGTGAAGGAGGGAGAGAGGGGGGGTGAAGGAGGGAGAGGGGGGGTGAAGGAGGGAGAGGGGGGGGGTGAAGGTGGGAGAGAGGGTGGGGGTGAAGGAGGGAGGGGGGGGGTGAAGGAGGGAGAGGGGGGTGAAGGAGGGAGAGAGGGGAGGGGTGAAGGAGGGAGAGAGGGGGGTGAATGAGAGAGAGGGGGGGTGAAGGAGGGAGAGGGGGGGGGGGTGTGACGTGGGTGAGAGGGGGGGTGTGAAGGAGGGAGAGAGGGGGGGGGGGTGAAGGAGGGAGAGAGGGGGGGTGAAGGAGGGAGAGGGGGGGTGAAGGAGGGAGAGGGGGGGGGGTGAAGGAGGGAGAGAGGGTGGGGGTGAGGAGGGAGGGGGGGGTGAAGGAGGGAGAGAGGGGGGGGGTGATGGTGGGAGGGGGGGGTGAAGGAGGGAGAGAGGGGGGGGGGTGAAGGAGGGAGAGGGGGGGGGGTGAAGGAGGGAGAGAGGGGGGGGTGAAGGAGGGAGGGGGGGGGGTGAAGGAGGGAGGGGGGGGTGAAGGAGGGAGAGAGGGGGGTGAAGGAGGGAGAGAGGGGGGGTGGAGGGAGAGGGGGGGGTGAAGGAGGGAGAGAGGGGGTGAAGGAGGGAGAGTGGGGAGGGGTAATGGAGGGAGAGGGGGGGGGTGAAGGAGTGGGGGTGAAGGAGGGAGAGAGGGGGGTGTGAAGGAGGGAGAGAGGGGGGGGATGAAGGAGGGAGAGGGGGGGGGTGAAGGAGTGGGGGTGAAGGAGGGAGAGGGGGAGGCTGCTCACGGCCGTCTTTGTCTCTCCCACAGATTTCCGAGGGGGAGATGCAAAGGTACGGACAGAGCGCTGCTTAGCTCACGATGACGGTTACACGTGGTGCCGTGTGTACGTGTGTGTGTGTACGTGGTGCCGTGTGTACATGGTGCCGTATGTGTGTGTGTGTACGTGGTGCCGTGTGTGTGCGTGGTGCTATGTGTGCGTGTGTGTACGTGGTTCCGTGTGTGTGTACGTGATTCCGTGTGTACGTAGTGCCTTGTGTGTGTGTGTACGTAGTGCCGTGTGTGTGTATGTAGTGCCGTGTGTGTGTACGTAGTGCCGTGTGTGTACGTGTGTACGTGATTCCGTGTGTTGTGTGTGTGCAGGCTACAGGCGCTGCTGTGCACGCCGCTCCCCGACCCGCGGCCCCTCGGCCTGAGCCCAGTGGAGGAGTTGGAGGGCCCCGTGCTGCTGCTGCAGGCCGTGATGTGTGAGTACGCACACACACACACACGTACACACGCACACGTACACACACACGCACACACACACACGCACAGGTACACACACACGTACACACACACGTACACGCACACGCACACACACACGCACACACACGCACAGGTACACACACACGTACACACACACGTACACGCACACGTACACACAGGTACACACACACGTACACACGCACACACAAACACGTACACACGCACACACAGGCACACACACACAGGCACACACACACAGGCACACACACACAGGTATACACACACAAGCACACACGCACGTACACACACACAGGTACACACACACAGGTACACACACACACACAGGTACACACACACGTACACACACGTACATACGCACGTACACACACACGTACACACGCACACGTACACACGCACACACAGGTACACATACACAGGCACACGCACGTACACACGCACACACGCACGTACACACACACAGGTACACACACACAGGCACACACACGCACGTACACACGCACACACAAGTACACACACACAGGTACACACACACGTGCGTACACACACGTGCGTACATGCACACGCACGTACACACGCACACACAGGTACACACACACAGGTACACACACACAGGTACACACACACACAGGTACACAAACGTACGTACACGCACACACCCGCACACACACACATGCACGCACCTATTACCATCATTAGGGGAAAGATCGGTGATCCAATCTCCGACCCCCAGGAACACGTTTGCAGATTTGCTAAGCATTTCTGTGAGGTCCTGGGGGAGGGGAAATCTCTCAGCCAGGAAAACATCATGGCACAAAGTGGGGATAACCCTGCTGAGGCTGCTGTGCCTCAAATATTGGAGGAGGTCACCCCCTGTGAGTGGCTGGCTGAGGTGCCATCTGTTGAGGAAGTACTGAAGGCGATCCAGAGTCTGAGACCAGGAACGGCACCGGGCAGAGATGATCTACCAAGCGAAATGCTGAGGGAGGGTGGCGTTTGTGCACAGACTGCCCGACATGACATCATAACAACAGTCTGGACCACTGGACGGGTTCCGCAGGATTGGAAGGATGCCCTGGTGGTCTCCCTCTTTAAGAAGGGGGACCGCACAGACTTATCAACTACAGGGGCATCTCACTCCTCAGTGTGCCGGGAAAGGTCCTGGCGAGGATTATTCAACATCGCCTTGCTAGGCACGCTGAGGAGAGGCTTGCGGAACCCCAATGCGGTTTCAGGAAAGGGCGGTCCTGCACAGATGCCCTATTTTTTATTTTCTGTCCGTCTGCTACAGCAGAGGTGTAGGGAATTCCAACAAGACCTACATCTCTGCTTCATTGACCTGATTAAGGCCTATGATACCATCAGTAGGCCTGGGCTCTGGGTTGTTCTTCGTGCTTTCGGAGTCCCTGACCCTCTGCTCACGCTCATTAAGGACCTTCATGATGGTGAGCGGGCCTGGGTAAATCTACGTGGCCGGGAGTCAGAGCCATTCCCTGTACACCTTGGGGTGCGACAGGTATGTCCTCTGGCTCCCACATTATTCAACATATATTTTGACCACGTAGTTCGTGAAGCATTCAATAGCTGTACCGGAGGAATTTCCATTTGGTACAGATATAATGGGAGGCTGCTCGATGCCCGGGTGCGGTCAAGGGATGGCTCCCTATTGCTCAACCACGTTATGTATGCCGACGACCTGGTAATTGCAGCTCACTCAGGGGAGGAGTTGGAGGCGCTGCTCCTGAACCTGGAGTGTGCCATCAGCCCCACCAAAACTAAGCACCTGCCTGGGTATTTTGTACCATCGGGCACTCCACCCCCACAACTCTTGATCGGTGATGGGGCAGTTGTAGAGAGAGTGGAGAGTTTCCCATACCTGGGCAGTGTGCTTATGACCGGCTCCAGTTTAACAGCAGAGGTCTCACTCCGAATCAGTCGAGCGGCAATATCTTTTCATCGGTCGCGTAACACTGTGTGGAAGCTACCTGGTCTGTCGCTCCGCACGAAGCTTCGGGTCTTCTTGGCCACAGTCATTCCCTCCCTTCTCTACGCTTGCGAAACGTGGACCCCCCCTAATGGAACATTTTCGCCGGTTAGAAACTTGCCTACGATCAATCCTGGGTTAAACCAGGCTGGATTGTGTGAGGAGCTCACAAATCCTAGAAAGATCTGGACAAAGTCCCATCGGTGCGCTCCTGCGGCAGGCAAAGCTGCGTTGGCTGGGCCATGTAGCCCGCATGCCCAGCTACAGCATGCCTAAACAGCTTTTGTTCGGCCGGATAGAGGGGGCTAAACGGGCGCGGCACGGGCTAGAGAAGAGATGGAGTGACGTGGTAGAGCTGAGTGGACTTGCCGATGACTGGTACCAGCGGTGTCAAGATCGGCCGCAGTGAAGGAGGCTCGTGAAGGACGCTGCTACTACTGGGCAGTTGGAGGCAGTCGCCCTCCAAAAACAACGGAGGGCGGAGGAGCGACGCTCACAACGAGCGGAGCGCCGGGTGGCTAAAGCACAGAAAGTTGGCACAGTAGGGGGCACAGGTGGTGCATCAGCCACTCATATCGGTCAGTCGACCCGTGGCACCTGCTGGGTCTGCCCCGTGACCTCCTGCCAGCGGGCGTTCGACAATTAACGTGGCCTCAAGGTGCACATGGCCTGGCACAAGCGTTGTGGTGACGTCACCGCCACCTAGTGGCGAATGGCGGTTGTTGTACCTGTGTGTGTGTATGTTTGTGTGTCTGTGTGTCGGTGCGTGCGCCCCCCACCAGTCGACTGCTCCCCGACGTTGGACGTGGCCACCGTCTCCCCGCCGCTCTCCGTGTCGCCCGACCTCCGCCGCCTCACCCACAACACCACCACCACCACCCACAACACCACCACCACCCACAACACCACCACTACCGCCACCACTGCCACTGCCGCTGTGCCGGCGGCGCTCTGCTCCCAGCGCCTCTCGTCGGAGCTCAGCTGCTGGCTGGTGGACATCTCGGGCAGCGAGGACTGCGCCTTCGGCGTGGCCGCCAACGCCGACGCCGCCGCCGGCCGCGCCGACCGCCGGTGTCCCCCCCTGGGCGCCGACGCCAGCTCCTGGGCGCTGAGGAAGCGCGGCGGGCGGCTCACGGCGCTGCATGCCGGGGCCGAGACGCCGCTGGGGGGTCACGGCGACGACGGCGGTGACGGTGGCGGTGACGGCGGCGGCGAGGAGGAGGAGGGCGGGGCACGGGCGGCACCGGCGGCACCGGCGGCGCCGCTGCCCGGCAGGGTGGTGGTGCGGCTGGTGCCGCCCGAGGGGCTGCTGGCGTTCTACGACGGAGACTCGGGGAGGCTGCTGCACCACTTCCGCCTCCGGTTCACGCAGCCGCTGCGCCCGGCGCTCGCCGCGCACCAGGGCACCCTGAGCATCGTGGGGCGCCGGTGAACGGCAGCGACGCCGGTGAACGGTGTCGGCGGCGGTGTGCCTCTCGTTTTTCACCGGCACGGCTGAGCCGGTGCGGTTAAGGAGGGTGGTGGTGGTGGTGCGGGCGGGCGGGTCTGGTTTCTGTTGGTTTTTTGGGGTTTTTCGTTTTTTTTCTCATCTCTGGCTCACTGGGGGCCCGTTGAGGCTACTGGGCAGTGCCAGGCTAGGTGCACCGTGAGGCTACTGGGCAGTGCCAGGCTAGGTGCACGGTGAGGCTACTGGGCAGTGCCAGGCTAGGTGCACGTTGAGGCTACTGGGCAGTGCCAGGCTAGGTGCACCGTGAGGCTACTGGGCAGTTGGAGGCAGTCGCCCCTCCAGCGGAGGGGCGACTGCCTCCAACGAGCAAAGCGCCGGGCGGATAAAGTGCAGCGAGTTGTCACAGTAGGAGGGGTACAGCAGGTGGTGGTGCATCAGCCACTCATCTCAGTCGGTACAACCCACGGCACCTGCTGGGTCTGCCCCGTGACCTCTTGCCAGCGGGCGTTCGACCCTTCACGTGGCCTCGACGTGCACCTAGCCTAGCACAAGAGTCGTGGTGACTTCACTGCCGCTCAGTGGCGAATGGCGGCTGCTGTTGCAATTTCACTGCCGACGGGAAGTAACGGCACAGCGAGACCACCGATAGTGTTTGACCTTTATTCCGATTCGTGTGCCACAAAGAACCGAAATGAGCCCCCCACACTGGGAGCCGTGGTGCACTTGTGAAATCGTTGTCGTAATCATCGTCGTGATCATCGTCGTGATCTATGTTGAGAAAATTATATCTTTATAACTGCTGCTTGCTGCTGTTGTTGTTGTGAAGTTTGTTGTCCTTCCCCGAACCCATCTACGCGACGTGAGCGAAAGACCCACAGAATATGCGGCTCCCTCGCTCCGTTTGGTGTCGTTCACCTTCCACGGCTGTCTCCGGCTAGCGCGCTTTGGCAACGTACGGCGCCAAAGATGTTCGAACGCACGCGCGACGTACAGACGCTGCCGCTCCTACGGCTTGTCTGGGACGCTGTCTCATTTAGGACCCCACTGGGGGAGATTTGCAACCTTTAAATCATCCTCATCATCATCAGTACCACGTGTGGTAATTTGATTCCTTGCAAAAGGTTTCCGTTTGGTGTTTTAACATCTGCAGACTACTGCCAGATCAGGGGTAAAACCAGTTCGTGCCCTCCCTTCTCTACGCTTACGAAACGTGGACCCCCCTAATGGAACATCTTCGCCGGTTCGAAACATTCAGGCTGGCCCTGCCTACGATCCATCCTGGGTTTAACCTGCAGGCTGGATTGTGTGAGGAGCTCACAAATCCTTGAAAGGTCTGGACAAAGTCCCATCGGTGAGCTCCTCCGGCAGGCAAGGCTGCGTTGGCTGGGTCATGTAGCCCGCATGCCCAGCCACCGCATGCCTAAACAGCTTTTGTTTGCTATTGGGTACTTGGAGGCAGTCGCCCTCCAACAACAACGGAGGGCGGAGAAGCGACACTCACAACAACGAGCGGAGCGCCGGGCGGATGAAACACAGCAAGTTGGCACAGTAGGGGGCACAGGTGGTGCATCAGCCACTCATCTGTCAACCCACAGCACCTGGGTCTGCCCCGTAACCTCCTGCCAGCGGGCGTTCGACACTTCACGTGGCCTCAACGTGCACCTAGCCTGGCACAAGCGCCGTGGTGACGTCACTTAGTGGCGAATGGCTGGTATTGGTCTATGTGCGTGTCTGCGTGTGTCTGTCACTTGTCCCATACAGTTTGTTAGCTAAGCAGGAGCTCTGATATGGTCCGTTGTGAACCCAAAGGGTCCTTTATAAACCCAGCACGGCCACCGATAATCTGACACGTTCGTTATAAACCCAGCACATCCCTTATGAACCTATTATAAACCCAGCACGGCCACCGATAATCTGACACGCTCGTTATAAACCCATGACATCCCTTATAAACCCATCCTTTATAAACCCAGCACGGCCACCGATAATCTGACACGTCCGTTGTAAACCCAGCCACATCCCTTATGAACCCAGCACGGCCACTTTGAGTTAGCCTGATATCATCTTTTACAAACACTATCAAGTTGTACGCAACCTCACATGGCCACCGCTGTGACCCTGGCAAGGCCACCACCATCGCCACCACCACCATCGGTGGTGGTGGCGATGGTGGTGGTGGTGGTCACAGCTTGAGGTAGAGGTAGAGATGGTGGTGAGGGTGGTGGCGATGGTGATGAGGGTGGTGGCTATGGTGGTGGCTATGGTGGTGGCTATGGTGGTGGTGATGGTGGTGGTGGCGATGGCGGTGGCGATTGTGATGAAGGTGGCGATGGTGGTGATGGCGGTGGCGATGGTGATGAGGGTGGCGATGGTGGTGATGGCGGTGGCGATGGTGATGAGGGTGGCGATGGTGGTGGTGGTGATGGTGGTGGTGGCGATGAGGGTGGTGGCGATGGTCACAGCTTGAGGAAGAGGCGGTGGTGGTGGAGGCGCCAGGCCACCACCACCCAGATGGCGCAGGCCACCAGGTTCTGGGCCAGGGGCCACGCGTGGGGGAGGGGCCCCGCGGGGGGGGCCGGGGGGGCCCCCCAGCGGAAGGGGAAGAAAGAGGCCAGCAGCTCGTGGCCCACGTAGAGCAGCAGCGGGTTCATGCCTGGGGGTCACGCACGGGGAGAGGGGGGGGGTCACGGGGGGTCACGGTGGAGTCACGGTGGAGTCACGTTGGAGTCACGGTGTAGTGAGTAACTGACTGACTGAGTCACTGACTGACTGAGCGAGTGAGTGAGTGACCGACTGAGTGACTGAGTGAGTGACTAACTGAGTGAGTGACTGACCGAGTGACTGAGTGACTGACTGAGCGATTGAGTGACTAAGTGACTGAGCGAGTGACTGAGTCACTGACTGAGTGACTGAGCGAGTGAGTGACTGAGTGAGTGACTAACTAAGTGAGTGACTGACCGAGTGACTAACTGAGTGACTGACTGAGTGACTGACTGAGTGACTGACTGAGTGAGTGACTGAGTGAGTGACTGAGCGACTGAGTGAGTAACTGAGTCACCTGCGTAGTGGAAGGGAGTTCCTGTCCACACTTGCAGGGCGTCTGTGGCGAGGTGCAGCGCTGCCAGCAGCAGGAACGCAAAGCAGGCGGTGACCGTCACAAACGACGTCGACCTGGGGGGGAAGTCACCCAACAAACACCGTGGCAGTGGTGACGGTGGTGACGGTGGTGACAGTGATGATGGTGGTGGTGGTGGTGGCGTCTACTCACCACAGGTTCTTGTTGACCGGCAGGAAGCCCTCGTCCCTTGTGCACTTGGTCAGCACGGCGGAGATCACTCCCTGGGGGGTGGTGGACACACACAGACAGACACACAACACACAGACACGTGTCGTTAGCACACTGTCCACAGTACCGTCGATGTACTGTCCACACTGTACCACATACACAGTCCACACTGTACCACCTACACACTGTACCACCTACACTACCACCTACACACTGTACCACGGTGACCTTTCCAGCGGTTCCGAGGTGGCCGTGAGTTCAGACGCACGAAGCCATCAACACCACCACCATCACCACCACCACCACCACCATCATCACCACCGTCATCACCACTACCATCATCACCACCATCACCACCATCATCAACACCACCACCATCAACACCACCACCATCACCACCACCATCAACACCACCATCACCACCACCATCACCACCATCAACACCACCATCACCACCACCATCACCACCACCATCACCACCATCATCACCACCACCATCACCACCACCATCAACACCACTACCATCACCACCATCATCATCACCATCACCACCACCATCATCACCACCACCATCATCACCACCACCATTCACCATCATCACCACCATCATCACCACCACCACCATCACCACCATCACCACCATCACCACCATCACCACCCCCCGCTCTCCCTCTGGGTGGATAAAGTGGAGTGGGTGGAACCGCTTTGTCGCTGCCCTCTTGTGCACGGCCCGCGGATGGACTTGGCCCCTGCCACGGTGGCGTGGAATGGCCGTGGTGGTGGCCGTGGTGGTGGAGGTTGTGGTTGTTGTTGTGTTGTTGTTGTGTTCTTGTTGTGTTTGTGTCTCACCAGCAGAGCTGCCCACAGGAGGAAGCGCCGGACGATGCCGCGATGGTCTCCCGGGAAGGAGAGGACGGTGCGGGCAGCCTGCACGGCCATCAACAACAACGTCAACAACGTCAACAACAACCACCACAACCACCACCTCCACCACAACAACCACAACAACAACCACAACAACACCACAACAACAACTACAACAACCACCACAACAACAACCACAACAACCACCACAACAACACCACAACAACAACAACTACAACCACCACCACCACAACAACCACAACAACAAAAACCACCACAACAACCACCAGAACCACCACCTCCACCACCACAACAGACAGCGGTTTGGCAGTTGGCCACATTGACGAGTCCATCTGACCAACTGCTAAATCGCTGTCTGTGGTGCTGCCGTTAGGAAAAAAACCGCCACTTTTTTCAAATGTTCTTGCTGTGGATTTCACACCTGATGATGATTGCTTGTGTTGCAGTCGAAACGTCGTGAGAATTGTTATTGTTTTATGTTTATTTTATTTTATTGTTTCCCTTCTACGTGACTTTACCGAAAGAAGCAAGAATATCATTGTTTCTACGTCCGATCGTTCCATTTCAATTAACACATTTTAATAAATACACGTCGGAAGCAATTCATCTCTTTTAAGCTATCATCCTCGCATTATAATATATAGAGCGGTTCATACTTTGACGGTATCATGTGGTAATGCTCCATCACATGTTTTAAATCTGTTACGCAGTGAATATTGACCTGAAGTTTGACTTTAAAATGTTTAACCACAAATCAAATCGCAATGTCTGTCGTGAAAATCGAAATTAAAAATGTCCCGCAAATCGCCGATCCCTCACCAGCTCCCCCCCCCCCCCGTCTCTCCCCCACCGACCTGCAGACCCAGGAAGGCGCTGAGGACCACGTTGAGCGTTCCCAGAATCCCCTCGGGGTCGTATGGCACCGTGGTCCTGTACAGATTCTGAGCACACACAGACACACAGAGAACACACAGTGTAACACACAGACACACAGTGTACACACAGACACACAGTGTAACACACAGACACACACACACAGTGTACACACACACAGACACACAGTGTACACACAGACAGACACTCACAGACACAGACAGACACAGAGAACACACAGACACACAGTGTACAGACAGACACACACAGACACGCAGTCAGACACACAGTGTACACACAGACACACACACCGTGTACACACACACACACAGTGTACACACAGTGTAACACACAGACACACACACTTTGTCTGTGTGTGTCTGTGTGTGCGTCTGTGTGTGTGTCTATGTGTGTGTTACCCGTGTGGTAGGAGTCTGGTACAAGTGTCTGTCCGTGAGTAGCCAGCGGTCGATGTACCCAGCGGCTCCTCCCGTGCAGTTCACCTGGGAACCTCCACTGCCGATCCCTCCGGGGCCCAGGTAGCCACTGGGGAGGGCGGGCAGAGTAGGTGTGGGCAGGGCTCACTCACTCACTCACACACTCACACAGTCACACAGTCACACACACACTCACACATACACTCGCACACACACACACTCACTCACACTCACACACTCACACACTGACTCACACACACTCACTCACACACTCACACACTTACACACTCACTCACACACTCACACACTCACTCACACACTCACACATACACTCACACACACACTCACACATACACTCACTCACACACTTACACACTCACTCACACACTCGCACACTCATTCACACACTCACACACACTCACTTACACACCACCACTCACTCACACTCACCACCACTCACCATCACCCACACACACTCACTCCCACGTACGTCATGCAGCCTGGTACAGGCAGCAGCAGCGTGAGGCTGAGCCAGGCCACTTGGAGGAGCCCCACGAGGAGCCACTGGGGCCAGAATGGCAGCAAATCTCTCAACCACGGCCAGCGCATCACCCTCGCCTACACACACAGACACACACACACACAGCGTGTTACACACACAGACACACACACACAGACACACACACAGCGTGTTACACACACACACAGACACACACACACAGATACACACACACAGCATGTTACACACACACACAGTTATACACACACAGCTTGTTACACACACACACAGCTTGGTACACACACACACACAGACTGTTACACACACACAGTGAGTGGTGAGTGAGGGGTGAGTGGTAAGTGAGTGGATGAGTGAGTGAGTGGTGAGTGAGTGGTGAGTGAGGGGTGAGCGGTGAGGGGTGAGTGGTGAGTAGTGAGTGGTGAGTGAGTGGTGAGTGAGTGAGTGGTGAGTAGTGAGTGGAGAGTGAGTGGTGAGTGAGTGGTGAGCGTGATTCCTCACCAGCGGTGAGTGGTGAGGCCCCCAGGCGTAAATCTCGAGCAAGGACACCGCAGCATTGGCCACGGCGAGCCGCTGGAGCACTCCGGGGACACGCAGCTCACTCCACACGACTGCGTGTGTAGGTGTGCGTGTTGTGTGTAGGTGTGTGTGGTGTGTGTGGTGTGTGTGTAGGTGTGTGTGTGGTGTGTGTGTAGGTGTGTGTGTGGCGTGTGTGTGGTGTGTGTAGGTGTGTGTGTGTAGGTGTATGTGTGTGTGGTGTGTGTGTGTAGGTGTGTGTGTGGTGCGTGTGGTGTGTGTATGGCGTGTGTGGTGTGTGGTGTTTGTGTGTAGGTGTGTGTGTGGTGTGTACGTGTTGTGTGTGTGTGGTTTGTGTGGTGTGTGGTGTGTGTGTATGTGTGTGTGGTGTGCGTGTGGTGTGTGTGTGGGGTGTGTGTGGAGACAGCAGAGTAGAGTAGTGTGGTAGTTGTGTGATAGGAGAGCGGCCATTTTACTCACCCCCTGACGCCTCCTGGCAGCCATTTCACTCAGCCCCTGACGCCTCTTGGCGGCCATTTTACTCAGCCCCTGACGCCTCTTAGCGGCCATTTTACTCAGCCCCTGACGCCTCTTGGCGGCCATTTTACTCAGCCCCTGACACTCTTAGCGGCCATTTTACTCAGCCCCTGACGCCTCTTAGCGGCCATTTTACTCAGCTCCTGACGCCTCTTAGCGGCCATTTTACTCAGCCCCTGACGCCTCTTAGCGGCCATTTTACTCACCCCTGACGCCTCTTGGCGGCCATTTCACTCAGCCCCTGACGCCTCTTGGCGGCCATTTTACTCAGCCCCTGACGCCTCTTAGCGGCCATTTTACTCAGCCCCTGACGCCTCTTGGCGGCCATTTTACTCAGCCCCTGACACTCTTAGCGGCCATTTTACTCAGCCCCTGACGCCTCTTAGCGGCCATTTTACTCAGCTCCTGACGCCTCTTAGCGGCCATTTTACTCAGCCCCTGACGCCTCTTAGCGGCCATTTTACTCACCCCTGACGCCTCTTGGCGGCCATTTCACTCAGCCCCTGACGCCTCCTAGCGGCCATTTCACTCAGCCCCTAACGCCTCTTGGCGGCCATTTCCATGAGCCCCGCCCACCCCTGTAGCCATTTTCGGCTTCCAGCCGCTCACCATCACCGGCAACCCCACCACGACCCCCGGCTCACGTCACGGGGGGCTACTACTCCTCTACAGTAGTGTAGTAGTATATAGTGTGGTGTCTAGTAGTGTATAGTGTAGTGTATAGTAGTGTAGTGTATAGTGTAGTGTATAGTGTAGTAGTGTAGAGTGTAGTGTATAGTGTAGTGTATAGTAGTGTAGTGTGTAGTGTATAGTGTAGTAGTGTATAGTGTAGTGTCTAGTAGTGTATAGTGTAGTGTATAGTAGTGTAGTGTATAGTAGTGTAGTGTATAGTGTAGTGTATAGTGTAGTGTATAGTGTAGTGTATAGCAGTGTAGTGTGTAGTAGTGTAGTATATAGTAGTGTAGTGTATAGTGTAGTGTATAGCAGTGTAGTGTATCGTAGTGTAGTATATAGTGTAGTGTATGCGTCTCACGAGGCCCGTGGCAGTAGTTGGGCGTGACGATGAAGATTCCGATGAGGAAGAGGAGGAGGCTTCGCCACAGAGCGCGGAGGGAGAGGCGGAGACGGGACGGGCGGCCCCGGCGCAGCGGGCCGGCCGTGGAGAGACCCACAGCAGAGCCCAGCGCAAACACAAACCTGCAGCACGCACACCGCACTACACTATACACTACAATATACACTACACTACTATACACTACCATACACTATACTATACACTATACTACTACACACTACACTATACACTACAATATACACTACACTATATACTAAATTATACACTACAATATACACTACACTATACACTACACTATACACTACACTACTATACACTACACTACTATACACTACACTACTATACACTACATTATACACTACACTACTATACACTACACTACTATACACTACACTACAGACTACACTACACTACAATATACACTACACTACTATACACTACACTATACACTACACTACACTATACACTACACTATACACTACACTATACACTACACTACACTATACACTACACTAATATACACTACACTACTATACACTACACTATACACTACACTACTATACACTACACTATACACTGCTATACACTACACTATACACTACACCATACACTACACTACTATACACTACACTATACACTACACTATACACTACAATATACACTACACTATACACTACAATATACACTACACTATACATTACACTATACACTACACTACTATACACTACACTATACACTACACACTACACTACTATACACTATACTATACACTACACTACTATACACTACACTACTATACACTACACTATACACTACACTATACACTACAATATACACTACACTATACACTACACTATACACCACTACTATACACTACACACTACACTATACACTACACACTACACTACAATATACACTACACTATACACTACACTATACACTACAATATACACTACACTATACACCACTACTATACACTACACACTACACTATACACTACACTACAATATACACTACACTATACACTACAATATACACTACACTATACACTACACTATACACCACTACTATACACTACACACTACACACTACACTATACACTACACACTACACTACAATATACACTACACTATACACCACTACTATACACTACACTATACACTACACACTACACTATACACTACACACTACACTACACTATACACTACACTATACACTACACTATACACTACTACTATACACTACACTATACACTACACTATACACTACACTACACACTACACTATACACTACACCAGACACTCACCAGGGGAACACGAGGTCTGCCACCGTCAGCCCTGCATGGACACAGACACCAATAGGAGTTGGTGGATCACTCACAGATGGGTAGTGTATAGTGTAGTGTATAGTGTAGTGTAGTAATATAGTGTAGTGTATAGTGTAGTGTATAGTGTAGTGTATAGTGTAGTAATATAGTGTAGTGTATAGTGTAGTGTAGTGTGTAGTGTAGTGTATAGTGTAGTGTATAGTATAGTGTGTAGTGTAGTGTATAGTGTAGTGTATAGTGTAGTGTGTAGTGTAGTAATATAGTGTAATGTATAGTGTAGTGTATAGTGTAGTGTATAGTGTAGTGTGTAGTGTATAGTGTAGTGTATAGTGTAGTGTAGTGTATAGTGTAGTGTAGTAATATAGTGTAGTGTATAGTGTAGTGTATAGTGTAGTGTATAGTGTAGTGTAGTGTATAGTGTAGTGTATAGTGTAGTGTAGTAATATAGTGTAGTGTATAGTGTAGTGTATAGTGTAGTGTATAGTATAGTGTGTAGTGTAGTGTATAGTGTAGTGTATAGTGTAGTGTAGTGTATAGTGTAGTGTATAGTGTAGTGTATAGTGTAGTGTGTAGTGTAGTGTATAGTGTAGTGTATAGTGTAGTGTATAGTGTAGTGTGTAGTGTATAGTGTAGTGTATAGTGTAGTGTATAGTATAGTGTATAGTGTAGCGTGTAGTGTAGTGTATAGTGTAGTGTATAGTGTAGTGTATAGTATAGTATGTAGTGTAGTGTATAGTGTAGCGTGTAGTGTAGTGTATAGTGTAATGTATAGTGTAGTGTAGTAATATAGTGTAGTGTATAGTGTAGTGTATAGTGTAGTGTATAGTAGTGTAGTGTATAGTGTACTGTATAGTGTAGTGTATAGTGTAGTGTATAGTAGTGTATAGTGTAGTGTATAGTATAGTGTAGTGTATGGTGTAGTGTATAGTAGTGTAGTGTATAGTGTAGTATAGTGTATAGTGTAGTGTATAGTAGTGTAGTGTATAGTAGTGTAGTGTGTAGTGACTCACCGTTCCACGCCGAGTGTTTAAAGTACCAGTACTTTCCGCCGCCGTAGTTGACGAACACCATGAGGACGATGGAGATCCTGCGGAGCACAATACACTATACACTACACTATACACTACACTACTATACACTACACTATACACTACACTATACACTCCACACTACACTATACACTACACTATACACTACACTATACACTCTACACTACACTATACACTACACTATACACTCTACACTACACTATACACTACACTATACACTACACTATACACTACACTATACACTACACACTACACTATACACTACACTATACACTACACTATACACTACACTACACACTACACTATACACTACACTACACTCTACACTATACACTTTACACTACACTATACACTACACTATACACTACACCATATACACTACACTACTATACACTACACTATACACTACACTATACACTACACTATACACTACACTACTATACACTACACTATACACTACATTATACACTACATTATACACTACACTATACACTACACTATACACTACTATACACTACACTATACACTACACTATACACTACACACCACACTATACACTACACTACACTATACACTAAACTATACACTACGCTACTATACACTACACTACTATACACTACACTATACACTACTATACTACTATACACTACACTATACACTACACTACTATACACTACACTATACACTACACTATACACTAGTATACACTACACTACTATACACTACACTATACACTACACTACTATACACTACACTATACACTACACTATACACTACACTACTATATACTACACTATACACTACACTACTATACACTACACTACTATACACTACACTACTATACACTACACTATACACTACACTACTATACACTACACTATACACCACACTATACACTACACTACTATATACTACACTATACACTACACTACACTACTATACACTACACTACTATACACTACACTATACACTACACTACCATACACTACACTATACACTACACTTCTCAATGAGTCTCTATGTATCTCTATGTGTCTCTATGTATGTCTATGAGTCTGTGTAGTGGTGGTGGTACCCTCTGAATGTGTCGAGTGACCGCAGCCTCTGCGCTTGCGTGGAGGTGGCGGTGGTGGTGGAGTTTGGGGGGAGGATCTGGGGCTGTGGGGGCACCATCGCCTCCTGCAGTGGCATCATCATTGATTATCATTGATTATCATCATCGATTATTGTCATCGATTATCATCATCGCTCTTTAACGTATGTGTACGTGTGTGGCAAAACAACCCCCTACCTCCTCGCGGTGCCGGACGGGCAACTCTGTCGTGGACATTGCTGTGGGGGGAGGACCAACGCCTATTGGCCTCTCCCCTCATGGCGTCTGTGACCACCACAGTGGCTAAACGGGGGCTCTGGACGGGTGCGAAGGGCTGGTAACCCCTCCACCTTCAATTCATTACCACGAAACCACGAATAAAATACGTAACTAATAAGCTTGTGCAGGAGGCCCCGGGGGGACAGGTGTCTATGACGTCTCCTGGCCAAACCCCATTTGGCGGAGCCAGGAGATTGAATCTTCACCCTCGGGGCTCCTCCACAAACAACGAAAAGCCACTTCGTGTGGTCACGTGGAATGTTCGAACGCTCACTGCGGAGGAGAGGCTGCCACTCCTCTGTCGGGAGCTGGACCGGTACCGCCTGGATCTCTGTGGCATTCAGGAGGTCCGGTGGACCGGTTCTGGCTCCTGCCACCATGAGGGGTGGACAGTCCTCTACTCGGGGCAGGAGATTGCCAAACAACAGGGAGTGGCTCTTCTTCTGAATAAAATAATGAAGGGGGCGTCAGAATGTGGCGGTGAGGTGTGGGAAGCTGTAAGCCCCAGGCTACTTTGGGCTTGCCTTCCCATCAACCGGAGGCGAGGAGTGGTGGTCGTGGTTAGTTATGCCCCCACCGAAGACGAACATCCGTGGAAGGATGCAGGCAAAGCCGATGAGTCAGATGCCTTCTATGACCTCCTGTCGCAGGTGCTGGCTAAAGTGGCCTCTCGGGATAGAGTCATCTTGTTGGTTGACTTCAATGCCCGAGTTGGTCATGATGTTGGCACCTGGTCTGGAGTGATTGGAAGGCATGGGCCAGATCAGCTCAATAACAACGGTAGGAGGCTGCTAGATTTTTGTGCAGCCCATGGGCGTACTGAAGTACTGAAGGTGATCCAGAGATGATCTCCCAAGCGAAATGCTGAGGGAAGGTGGCGTTTGTGCACAGACTGCCCTACATGACATCATAACAACAGTCTGGACCACTGGATGGGTTCCGCAGGACTGGAAGGATGTCCTGGTGGTCCCCGTCTTTAAGAAGGGGGACCGCACAGACTGTAACAACGACAGAAGCATCTCACTCCCCACTTAGTGGCGAATGGCGGTTGTTGTTGTTGTATGTGTGTGTGTATGTGTGTGTGTGTCTCACGTTATTCAGCAGCGTGTGGTTATCCGGACGATGCAGAACACGGCCTATCACGCTCTGCACACAGCGCAGCCTGGAACACACAGACACACACAGACACAGTCACACACACACACAGACACACACACAGACACACACAGACACACACACAGACACACACACAGACACATACACACACAACAACAACAACCGCCATTCGCCAGTAAGTGGCGGTGACGTCACCACGACGCTTGTGCCAGGCCATGTGCACCTTGAGGTCACGTGAAGTGTCGAAAGCCCGCTGGCAGGAGGTCACGGGGCAGACCCAGGTGCTACGGGTCGACTGACTGAGATGACCGAGATGACTGGCTGATGCACCACCTGTGCCCCCTACTGTGCCAACTTGCTGTGCTTTAGCCACCCGGCACTCCGCTCGTTGTTGTGAGCATCGCTCCTCCGCCCTCCGTTGTTGTTGGAGGGCGACTGCTTCCAACTGCCCAGTAGCGTCCTTCACGAGCCTCCTCCACAGAGGCCGATCTTGACACCGCTGGTACCAGTCATCGGCAAGTCCACTTAGCTCCACGTCCTCCTGTACCACATCACTCCATCTCTTCTCTAGCCCGTGCCGCGCCCGTTTAGCCCCCTCAATCCGGCCGAACATCTCTGCCCGGTACCTTTCCTGGTCTCTGACTCTGGATCGCCTTCAGTACTTCCTCAACAGATGGCATCTCAGCCAGCCACTCACAGGGGGTGACTTCTTCTAATATTTGAGCCACCGCAGCCTCAGCAGGGTTATCCCCACAGAAATGCTCAGCAAATCTGCAAACCTGTTCCTGGGGGTCGGAGATTGAATCACCGTTTTTTCCCCTAATGATGGTGTGGCGCTGCAGGTTACTTTTATGATGGAGTTAAAGAGCGACTTGTGATCGCGGGCGACTGAGGCAGACTCCATCTCCTCAGCAACCCGCGACCACCACCCATCCTTGCAGTGCCTCACAGCTCTCTGAACCTCCGAGCGAAGGCTGCGGTAAACCTCATTTTCCGACGTGGGATGCTGTAGCCGATGAGAGTGGGCCTGTTGCTTTTTCTTAACCATCCTGAACACCTCCTCTGTCAGCCAGGGTCTCTGGGGAGGTCTGGACCGCGTATCCAAAGCAGCCATTGCAGCTGCATGAGTCACAGTCCTAAATCTCGCCCATTTACCCTCGACATCAGGAGTGGGGGACGATGCCAACCCCAGCCACAATCGATGATGAAATTCTCGCTTGCAACTTTCATCAGCTAGCTGAGATCACACACAGACACACACACACAGACACACACACAGAGACACACACACAGACACCCCCCCCACCACCGACCTGAATGCCCACCCACTCAGTGGGAAGAGAATCGACAGCAGCAGCAGAACGCCGGCAGCGATGAGGACAGCTGCACATCACACAACATCACCAACATCACCAAAATCATCATCACCAACATCATCAACATCATCACCAACATCACCAACATCATCACCAACATCACCAACATCATCACCAACATCATCACCAACATCACCACCACCACCATCATCACCAATATCACCACTATCACACATCACCAACATCACCATCACCAACATCACCAGCATCACCATCATCACCACCAACATCACCAACATCATCACCAACATCACCACCATCATCACCATTATCACCACCATCACCAACATCACCAACACCAACAACATCACACAACATCATTGGGCCTTACGTAGCGATGAGTTGACGGGTGCCCGCGTGGTGGTGATGGTGATGGTGGTGATGGGGCCTTACGTAGCGATGAGTTGACGGGTGCCCGCGTGGTGGTGATGGGGCCGCAGGTGGCGTTGCTGGAGAGGTTTCCGCGCTCCACACGCAGCGAAAACTCCCCCAGCTCGCCCAGCCACACATCCATCCTGCAACATCACCAACATCAACATCAACACCACCATCACCACCATCATCAACATCACCAACATTACTAACATCACCACCATCACCACCATCACCACCATCATCAACATCACCACCATCACCACACGTCATACCACAAACCTACACAGTGACTCACACACCCACCCACCCACTCACACACCCACTCACCCACCCACTCACCCACCCACTCACCCACCCACGCACCCACCCACCCACTCACTCACCCACTCACCCACCTACTCACCCACTCACTCACCCACCCACCCACTCACCCACTCACCCACCCACTCACCCATCCACCCACCCACTCACCCTCCCCCCCACTCACCCCCCCACTCATCCCCCCACCCACTCACCCACCCACTCACCCACCCCCCCACTCACCCACCCACCCACTCACCCACCCACCAACTCACCCACCCACCCACCCACTCACCCACTCACCTACCCACCCACCCACTCACCCACTCACCCACTCACCCACTCACTCACGCACCCCCCCACCCACTCACTCACTCACCCACTCACCCACTCACGCACCCACGCACCCACTCCCCCACCCACTCACCCACCCACCCACTCACCCACCCCCCCACTCACCCACCCACCCACTCACCCACGCACCCACTCACCCACCCCCCACACACCCCCCACTCACCGGCACAGCTCACCACCACTGCTCACCAGCGCCAGCGTGCCGGCGTGAGTGGAGTCCACGGCCACCCGGCTCACTCGCCCACCCACACACTCAGCCAGGGCCCGGGGCACGCACTGCAGGGGTCACAGGCAGGGGTCACGCAGGGGTCACGCAGAGGTCACGCAGGGGTCACGCAGGGGTCACGGGCTGGGTGAGGTGAGGTCACATGAATTGGTGAGTCGTTGAGTCGTCAGTGAGTCGTTGGTGAGTGGTGAGGAGTGGGTGAGTAGTTGGTGAGGAGGGGGTGGTGAGTGGGTGGTGAGTGGGTGGTGAGGAGTGCGTAGTGAGGAGTGGGTGGTGAGGAGTGGGTGGTGAGGAGTGGGTGAGTAGTTGGTGAGAAGTGGGTGGTGAGTGGGTGGTAAGTTGGTGAGGAGTGAGTGGTGATGAGTGGGTGGTGAGTAGTTGGTGAGTAGTTGGTGAGGAGTGGGTGGTGAGTAGTGGGTGGTGAGTAGTTGGTGAGTAGTTGGTGAGGAGTGGGTGGTGAGTAGTGGGTGGTGAGTTGGTGAGTTGGCGAGGAGTGGGTGGTGAGGAGTAGTTGGTGAGTAAGTGGCTGGTGAGGAGCGGGTGGTGAGTAGGTGGTGAGTAGTTGGTAAGTAGTTGGTAAGGAGTGGGTGGTGGGTGAGTAGTTGGTGAGTAGTTGGTGGTGAGTAGTAGTTGGTGAGTGGGTGGTGAGTAGGTGGTGAGTAGTTGGTGAGTGGGTGGTGAGTGGGTGAGTGGGTGAGTAGTTGGTGAGTAGTTGGTGAGTGGGTGGTGAGTGGGTGAGTGGGTGAGTGAGTGGTGAGTAAGTAGTTTGTGAGTAGTTGGTGAGTAGGTGGTGAGTGAGTGGTGAGTGAGTGGTGAGTGAGTGGTGAGTAGTTGGTGAGTAGTTGTTGAGTTCACCTGGAAGCAGTCGCTAGAGACCCAGGTGAGGGTGAGCGTGAGTAGTTGGTGAGTTGGTGAGTAGTTGGTGAGTGAGTGGTGAGTGAGTGGTGAGTGGGTGGTGAGTAGTTGGTGAGTAGTTGGTGAGTTCACCTGGAAGCAGTCGCTAGAGACCCAGGTGAGGGTGAGCGTGAGTAGTTGGTGAGTGAGTGGTGAGTGAGTGGTGAGTAGTTGGTGAGTAGTTGGTGAGTAGTTGGTGAGTTCACCTGGAAGCAGTCGCTAGAGACCCAGGTGAGGGTGAGCGGCAGCTTCAGCTCGTTGTGCACCGCGAGCTCAGCGTGCTCCAGCTGAGCACCGCCCAGCAACTCTGGGATACACGCGGAGGGATAACGGTTACCATGGAGACCGCGGTTACCATGGAGACTGCGGTTACCGTGGAGACCGAGGTTACCGTGGAGACTGAGGTTACCGTGGAGACTGAGGTTACCGTGGAGATCACGGTTACCGTGGAGACTGCGGTTACCGTGGAGACCGAGGTTATCGTGGAGACCGCGGTTACCGTGGAGACCGAGGTTACCGTGGAGACAGCGGTTACCGTGGAGACTGAGGTTACCGTGGAGACAGCGGTTACCGTGGTAACAACACGGCCACGGGGTAACCCTCACCGGCGCTCTGCGTGAGTGGAGGCCACGTGGCCGTGATCCAGGCGAGGGACAGGATGAGCAGAGCGGCAGGCCCCATCACCTCCATGCAGCCTGACAAAGACACAGACAAAGGTCACCCGTGTAGCCTTTAGCAGACTGTAGGGGCAAGTTCTGTTAGCGAGCGGCACCTGTGAAGGGTGGGATGGCACATGAGGGGGTGGGTGGCCAGCACCACGCCCGGCCGCCTTTGTCTCCCCAGTGGCGATGTTTACACATGGCGCCAGGTACTCATTTGAGGCTGAGTCGACCTAGGGGAGGCCCGGGACCGGTTCAGATAATCGTCACCACTGGTGTTGGCCGTGAGCGGGAATCGAACTCGGGTCGCCGGATTCATAGCGCAGCGTAGCGCTAACCACTACACCACCGCTCTCCACTATACACACACACAGACAGACACACACACAGACACACACACACAGACACCTACAGACACAACAACAACCGCCATTCGCCACTAAGTGGCGGTGACGTCACCACGACGCTTGTGCCAGGCCATGTGCACCTTGAGGCCACGTGAAGTGTCTAACGCCCGCTGGCAGGAGGTCACGGGGCAGACCCAGGTGCCACGGGTCGACTGACCGAGATGACCGAGATGACTGGCTGATGCACCACCTGTGCCACCTACTATGCCAACACACAGACACAGACAAAGATCCCCTGTGTAGCCTCTAGCAGGCTGTAGGGGCAAGTGCTGTCAGTAGCACCTACACACAGACAAAGATCCCCCAGGTAGCATCTAGCAGGCTGTAGGGGCAAGTGCTGTTAGTAGCACCTACACACAGACAAAGATCCCCCGTGTAGCCTCTAGCAGGCTGTAGGGGCAAGTGCTGTTAGTAGCACCTACACACAGACAAAGATCCCCCAGGTAGCCTCTAGCAGGCTGTAGGGGCAAGTGCTGTCAGTAGCACCTACACACAGACAAAGATCCCCCGTGTAGCCTCTAGCAGGCTGTACGGGCAAGTGCTGTTAGTAGCACCTACACACAGACAAAGATCCCCCGTGTAGCCTCTAGCAGGCTGTAGGGGCAAGTGCTGTTAGTAGCACCTACACACAGACAAAGATCCCCCAGGTAGCCTCTAGCAGGCTGTAGGGGCAAGTGCTGTCAGTAGCACCTATACAAAGACAAAGATCCCCCAGGTAGCCTCTAGCAGGCTGTAGGGGCAAGTGCTGTTAGTAGCACCTACACACAAAGATCCCCCGTGTAGCCTCTAGCAGGCTGTAGGGGCAAGCGCTGTTAGTAGCACCTACACACAAAGATCCCCCGTGTAGCCTCTAGCAGGCTGTAGGGGCAAGTGCTGTCAGTAGCACCTACACAGACAAAGCTCCCCCAGGTAGCCTCTAGCAGGCTGTAGGGGCAAGTGCTGCTAGTAGCACCTACGCACAGACAAAGATCCCCCAGGTAGCCTTTAGCAGGCTGTAGGGGCAAGTGCTGTCAGTAGCACCTATACACAGACAAAGCTCCCCCGTGTAGCCTCTAGCAGGCTGTAGGGGAAGTGCTGTTAGTAGCACCTACACACAAAGATCCTCCAGGTAGCCTCTAGCAGGCTGTAGGGGCAAGTGCTGCTAGTAGCACCTACACACAGACAAAGCTCCCCCGTGTAGCCTCTAGCAGGCTGTAGGGGCAAGTGCTGTTAGTAGCAGCATCACCTATGAAGGCTACCGGCACTCCGGCTACACACAGAGGGGGTGGTGTGGCCAGCACCAACACGCCCGGCCGCCTTTGTCTCTCCCCCAGTGATGATTGTGAGCCTGAGACATCTTGTATCTTGAACTCGTCACTGTAATCGAATGTCAATCGACAGGATCGTACCTCGGATTCTGTTCCTCAATGGCGGTGACGTCACTGGCGGCAAGCCCCGCCCTCCAATGGCGGTGCCCCCCACCCGCCCCTACCCAACATGGCGGCGACGCCCTCTAATGGTTTGATAAAGACGGCACCCCCTACCCAATATGGCGGCGATGCCATCCAACAGATTAACAATAGTGGCACCCCGCCTACCCAATATGGCGGCGATCCAATAGCGGCACTCCCTACCCAACATGGCGGCGCTCTATCTATCGAAAGCTGGTGCCGCCCTACCAAATATGGCGGGAATGCCCTCCAATGCATTGACAATCGCGTTCTGCCAATGTGGCGGAGATACCGTCCAATGCTTTGACAATGGCGGTCCCCCTAACCAACATGGCGGCAATGCCCTCCAATGCATTGACAATGGCTGTCCCCCTAACCAATATGGCGCGATGCCGTCCATTGCTTTGCCAGTGGCGGTTTCCCTACCCAACATGGCGGGGCGATTCCACCGCTCGACCCAGCACCCCACCCGCTTCGTTTCCAATGTCAATCTCCCTGCTTGTCACGTGCTTTAATAAATTATGTTAATGAGACACGGGCAGCCAATGGGCTTCGAAGTTGTCCTGACTTGGCATACAGAGACACGCCCACTTAGAGACGCGTCTCACCCCTCGTCCAATCTCCTGTTTTCGCCACGCTCCCTACGGCACGATCGCTCCGCCCATAAGACAGCCACCCCCAAGTTCATTAGCCACGCCCCGTTGGCACGATCGCCCCGCCCATAAGACAGCCCCCCCCCCAAGTGCATTAGCCACGCCCCTTTCCCCCCCGTCAACCGTCTGCTCATTTGCATAGCCCCGCCCCCTACTCATTCGCCCCGCCCCTTGTGCTGTCGTCCTTCCCCATCACCTGTCCCGCCTTCTGCTTCGCCCCTCCCCCTTTATCCCGATCGCCCCGCCCACCGCCCCTCCCCACCAACCCCGCGCTCGCGCCCGCCCTCCCTCCCCCTTCGCCCCTCCTCCGTTATCTTCATCGCCCCGCCCACCGCCCCGTTACCCACCAAACCCCGCCCCTCCCCCCCGCTAGGCCCCGCCCCCTACGGGATCCCAGACGGAGGATCGAGAAGAGCAGCGCGTTTGTGAAGGGGCCGCTATGAGCGGCACGCTCTATCTACTGCTCGCTGTCTCGCCACCGCCATACTTCACCACTCAGGTCAGTGGGGGGCCGCTGGGCCTTGGGGGGTGGTGGGGGGGGGGGCGCTGGGTGGGGCCCTCGGGTTGGCCAGGAGCCTCGGGCGAGATAGGAGGCTCGGGGTGGTGGTGGTGCAATAGATAGTACACACAACACATAGACTCAGCACTGCCACCCATATAATCAACACTGCCCATAGACTCAGCACTGCCCATAGACTCAACACTCACTGCCCATAGACTCATCACTACCCATAGACTCAACACTGCCCATTGACTCAACACTGCCCATAGACTCAACACTGCCCATAGACTCAACACTGCCCATAGACTCATCACTGCCCATAGACTCAATACTACCCATAGACTCAACACTGCACCATAGACTCATCACTGCCCATAGACTCAACACTGCCCATAGACTCAACACTGCCCATAGACTCAACACTACCCATAGACTCAACACTGCCCATAGACTGAACACTGCCCCATAGACTCAACACTGCCCATAGACTCAACACTGCCCATAGACTCAACACTGCCCATAGACTCAACACTGCCCATAGACTCAACACTGCCCATAGACTCAACACTGCCCATAGACTCAACACTGCCCATAGCCTCAACACTGCCCATAGACTCAACACTGCCCATAGACTCAACACTGCCCATAGCCTCAACACTGCCCATAGACTCAACACTGCCCATTGACTCAACACTGCCCATAGACTCAACACTACCCATTGATGATAGTAGGTTTTTACCCTTTTAACTGGTACAAAAACTGACACCTTTATTCAAGGCATCATGTTTGCAATGACCACAACACAAGTAGTCAAAAAAGCAAACAAAAAGAAGCAACTCTGATAAGGATGATAATATGCACTGTACCAGTTAAAAGGGTAAAAAACCTACTATCATATTTTGCCACTGGTAAAAGAGATATCATAGTGTAAATGACTACCCCATAGACCTCAACACTGCCCATAGACTCAGCACTACCCATAGACTCAACACTACCCATTGACTCAACACACTGCCCATAGGACCTCAGCACTGCCCATTGACTCAACACTGCTACCCACAGACTCAACACTGCCCCCACACACTGAGGCATCTGTCCCGAGTTTGCGTAATCTCCACGTACCACCCACATGTCAAACTCTGCACGTACAGTACAAAGACAAAGATCACCCTTGTAGCCTCAACCGACTCTAGGGGCAAGTACACACAGACACACACACAGACACACACACCCAAACACACACACACACTGCCAAGTGCACACACACAAACACAGGACACACACACACAAACACAGACATGTGTACACACACACAGACACGTGTACACACAGACACAGACACACACCTAGACACACAGACACACAGACACACACATAGACACACACACAGACACACGTGGACACACACACACAGACATGTACACCACACGTGTACACACAGACAAACACAGACACGTGCACACACACATTGACACTGACACACAGGACACTGACAGATACACTGACAAATATGTGTCTAAATTTCGATTTAAAGCTTTCGTGACTGCAGGGATTCATCAAGAAAATATGTGTCTATGTGGCCTATGTGTGTGTCAGTGTGTGTGTGTAGTGTGTGTGTCAGTGTGTGTGTGTAGTGTGTGTGCCAGTGTGTGTGTGTAGTGTGTGTGTCAGTGTGTGTGTGCAGTGTGTGTGTCAGTGTGTGTGTGTAGTGTGTGGGTCAGTGTGTGTGTGTAGTGTGTGTGTCAGTGTGTGTGTGTAGTGTGTGTCAGTGTCTGTGTGTGTTCGTGTGTGTAATGCACCGATTCTGCATATTAGTGATATAATATGGTGGTGATGATGATGATGGTGGTGGTGATGGTGATGATGGTGGTGGTGATGGTGATGATGGTGGTGATGATGATGGTGATGGTGGTGGTGATGGTGGTAATGGTTGACCTCTGACCCCAGGTCACCGAAGCTCAACTCTGAACTCACCGCCCCAGATGTGACCTCACCACTACCAGCAGAGGTGAGGTCACTCAAATACTACAAATACTATAACTACTGCAAATACTCAAATACTGTAACTACTCGAATACTACAAATACTATAACTACTCAAATACTACAAATACTACAAATGCTACAAATACTATAACTACTCAATTACTACAAATACTCAAATACTACAAATACTACTACTCAAATACTACAACTACTCAAATACTACAAATACTACAACTACTACAAAATACTACAACTACTCAAATACTACAAATACTCAAATACTACAAATACTACAACTACTACAAATACTACAACTGCTCAAATACTACAAATACTCAAATACTACAAATACTAAAATACTATAAACTACTCAAATACTACAACTACTCAAATACTACTACCACTCAAACTACTACTACTACTCATATACTACTACTACTCATATACTACTGTAGTGGTGTTATACTGGTAGGAACCACCTGGTTACACCAGCCGACAGGGGATTATTGTGTCCGGTCCGTCGTGTATCCAAAAATGGGAGGGGTGGAGCTGGGTGGAGAAGGGAGGGTGGGGAGGGGCTCGGTGGGAAGGGGTGGGGAGGGGCTGGGGTGGGGATGGTCGGGAGGGGGCTGGGTGGGGAGGGTGGGGCTGGGTGGGTGGGTGGGAGGGGTGGGGCTGGGTGAGGAGGGGCGGGGGGGGGGGAGGGGCTGGGGTGGAGAGGGAGGGGCTGGGTGGGGAGGGGAGGGGTGGGGGAGGGGCTGGGTGGGGCTGGGTGGGGAGGGGGAGGGTGGGGAGAGGGCTGGGGTGGGGAGGGTGGGGAGGGGCCTGGGGAGGGGGAGAGTGGGGAGGGGGCTGGGTGGGGAGGGTGGGGCTGGGTGGGGGGTGGGAGGGGTGGGGCTGGGTGGGGAGGGGGCTGGTCACCCCGTGGTGCCCTTATAAACCTCAACGTTTAACCTACTCACGCCGGCTTGTGCCCGCCCTCACAGTCGGGCATATTTGCGGAATACACCACGCCGCCGTTGACCCTGGCCATTGGACCGAGCAACCTCAACGTGCTCCTACCAGCTCCCTCCGCAGGAATGTGTTAATCAATGGTGTTAATCAATGGGGTTCTGTGTTAATCAATGGTTCTCGGTGATAATCAATGGGGTTCAATGTTAATTGTTAATCAATGTGGTTCAGTGTTGATCAGTGGGGTTCAGTGTTAATCAATGGGGTTCGGTGATAATCAATGGGTCTCAGTGTTAATCAATGGGGTTCAGTGATAATCAATGGTTCTCGGTGATAATCAATGGGGTTCGGTGTTAAATCAATGGGTCTCAGTGTTAATCAATGGGTCTCAGTGTTAATGAATGGGTCTCAGTGATAATCAATGGGGTTCTGTGTTAATCAATGGTTCTTGGTGATAATCAATGGGGTTCGGTGTTAATCAATGTCTCAAATCGCCTCTGTCTCCCCCCCCCCCCCCGCAGGGCCCGCGCCTGATTGGCCGCCCGTCGCCATGGTGACCCGCAAGCTGCTCTCCCATTGGCCGAGGCGCCTCGTGCCTGGCGCCTGCCTCGCGGTGGCAGCTCTGCTCTGGCTGCTGCACACGCTGGGGTGTGGCCTAAACCACGGTGGGTGTGGCCTAAACCATTGTGGGCGTGGCCTAAACCATTGTGGGCGTGGCCTAAACCATTGTGGGCCTGGCCTAAACCATTGTGGGCGTGGCCTAAACCATTGTGGGGCGTGGTCTAAACCATCGTGGGTGTGGCCTAAACCATTGTGGGCGTGGCCTAAACCATTGTCGGTGTGGCCTAAACCACGGTGGGTGTGGCCTAAGCCATTGTGGGCGTGGACTAAACCATTGTGGGCGTGGCCCTAAACCACGGTGGGTGTGGCCTAGACCATTGTGGGTGACTGACAGCACTTGCCCCTGCAGCCTGCTAGAGGCTACACGAGGGATCTTTGTCTGTGCGTAGGTGCCACTGACAGCACTTGCCCCCTATAGCCTGCTAGAGGCTACACGGGGGATCTTTGTCTTTGTGACTGAATGCACACCTACCCACTATACCACCTACCCCCTCTACCCCCCCCCACCTACCCACCCACCCAACTATCCCCCCCCCCACCTACCCCCCCCACCTATCCCCCCCCCACCTACCCCCCCCCCCCCCACCTACCCCCCCCCCCCACTTACCCCCCCCACCTACCTCCCCCCCCACGTACCCCCCCCCACCTACCTCCCCCCCACCTACCCACCCCCCAGCCGAGGAGTCTGCCCCCCGTGTCCCGGAGGCGGTGGTGGGGCTCAGGCGAGAGGCAGGCCTGGGGCAGCACCAGGCCGAGCTGGTGGAGCAGGCGGCACAGCACCGGGGCCAGCTGCAGGTGCTGCGCAAACAGCTCCAACAGCTCAAGGTGAGCACCCCTCACCAGCCTCACCACCAGCCTCGCCACCATCACCACCCTCACCAGCCTCACCATCACCACCACCATCACCAGCCTCACCAGCCTCACCAGCCTCACCACCCTCACCCTCACCACCCTCTCCACCCTCACCACCAGCCACAGCACCCTCACGACCCTCTCCACCCTCACCACCACCCTCACCAGCCTCACCACCCTCATCAGCCTCACCACCACCCTCACGACCCTCTCAACCCTCACCACCACCCTCACGACCCTCTCCACCCTCACCACCACCTTCACCAGCCTCACCACCCTCATCAGCCTCACCACCACCCTCACGACCCTCTCCACCCTCACCACCACCCTCACCAGCCTCACCAGCCTCACCAGCCTCACCACCCTCACCCTCACCACCCTCTCCACCCTCACCAACAGCCTCACCACCCTCACGACCCTCTCCACCCTCTCCACCCTCACCACCCTCACCAGCCTCACCACCCTCACCAGCCTCACCAGCCTCACCACCATCACCACCAGCCTCACCATCACCACCACCCTCACCAGCATCACCACCACCCTCACCACCCTCACCAGCAGCCTCACCACCCTCTCCACCACCACCACCCTCACCAGCCTCACCACCCTCACCACCATCATCACCACCACCCTCACCACCACCCTCACCACTATCATCACCACCACCCTCACCACCATCATCACAACCATCACCACCATCACCACCATCACCACCATCATCACCACCATTATCACCCATATGCCCAAATACCCATGCACCCACTCACCCACCCACTCATTCACTCACCCACTCACCCACCCCCCCACCCACTCACCCACCCCTTCCACCCACTCACCCACCCCTCCACCCACTCACCCACCCACTCACCCACACCACCCACTCACCCTCTAACCCACCCACTCACCCACCCACTCACTCACCCACTCACCCACCCACCCACTCACCCACCCATCCACCCTCTAACCCACCCACTCACTCACCCCCCCACCCACTCACCCACCCACTCACTCACCCCCCCACCCACTCACCCACTCACCCACCCATCCACCCTCTAACCCACCCACCAACTCACCCACCCACCCACTCACCCACCCACTCACCCACCCACCCCCCCACTCACTCACCCACCCCTCTCCCCAGTCCGAACTCCACCACCGCACGGAGCAGTTGAAGACCCTGCAGGGTGCGGTGGTGGGCGGGGCCTCCGTGGTGGTGGGCGGGGCCTCCGCCGTGGTGGGCGGGGCCTCGGCCGTGGTGGGCGGGGCCTCCGTGGTGGGGAGGGAGGCGGCCCAAGCCGCTCCCCCCGCGCCCGTGGATGCCTCGGGCCCGGGCGGCCAGGCGAGCCTGCAGGCTTTCCTGACGTCGCAGGCCGAGCGCGCGGAGGTTCTGTGGGGGGGGGCGCTACTCCAGCGAGTACGCGGTCATCCCCTACGACAGCTTTACAGCACACAAGGTGGTGCACCGCTCGCTCGCTCAGTCAGTCACTCACTCAGTCAGTCACTCAGTCACTCGCTCAGTCACTCAGTCACTTGCTCAGTCACTCGCTCAGTCAGTCACTCGCTCAGTCAGTCACTCGCTCAGTCACTCACTCAGTAACTCGGTCAGTCACTCGCTCAGTAACTCAGTCAGTCAGTCACTCGCTCAGTAACTCGGTCAGTCACTCGCTCAGTCAGTCACTCGCTCAGTCACTCACTCAGTCATTCACTCACTCAGTCACTTAGTCACTCACTCAGTCACTCAGTCAGTTACTCACTCAGTCACTCAGTCAGTCACTCGCTCACTCACTCACTGAGTCACTCACTGAGTCACTCACTGAGTCACTCACTGCACCAGGTGTACCAGCTGGAGACGGGGCTGACGCGCCACCCTGAGGAGCGGCCTCTCCGTCGCGACCGCCGCGAGGAGCTCGTGCAGGCCGTGGACGCCGCCATCGTCGCCCTCAACGGCGGGGAGCGGGCGGGGGGTGACGGATACTCACTCGCCCACTTCGCTGAGGGTACCTCTCACCCACCCACCCACTCACTCACCCAACCAACCACCCACCCACTCACTCATCCACCCACTCACTCACCCACTCCCTTGCCCACCCATTCACCCACTCACTCGTCCACCCATTCACCCACTCACTCACCCACCCACTCACTCACCCACTCACTCACCCACTCACTCACCCACTCACTTGCCCACCCACTCACTCACCCATCCACTCAGTCACCCACTCACTGGCCCACCCATTCACCCACTCACTCACTCACCCACTCACTCACCCGCCACCCACTCACCCACTCACTTGCCCACCCATTCACCCACCCACTCACTCACCCACTCACCCCCCACTCACCCCCCACTCACCCCCCACTCCACCCACCCCCCCCCACCCTCCCCACCGCAGGGCTGTTCCGCAGCGAGCGCGACAAGGGCACCGAGTATCGCCTCGCCTTCCGCCGCCCCACGGAGACCGACGGCTCTGACGACTCCACCGGGGTTGGCGGATCGCCGCTGCGCGTGGTCACGCTGTTCCGCCCGCTGGCACCGCCCGTGGTGGTGGCCGTGGAAGACGCCGGCGATGCTGGCCGTGGTGGTGGCGGTGGTGGCGGTGGTGGTGGTGGTGGTGGTGGCGGTGGTGGTGGTGGCGGTGGTGGCGGTGGTGGCGGGTATCTCCCGCCGCTCCACGTGGTGGTGCCGTTGGCACGGCGCACCAACGCGTTCCGCGCTTTCATGCAAAACTTTAGGTGGGCGGTGGTGACGGTGATGGTGGTGGTGGTGATGGTGACTGTGGTGACTGGTGATGGTGATGATGGTGGTGGTGTGTCTGTGTGTGTGTTTCTGTCTGTATGTGTGTGTCTATGTGTGTGTGTCTATCTGTGTGTGTGTCTGTGGACGGTGCTGTGGGGGGGAGTGCCAATTCCGATTGGCCTTTCCCCTCATGGCGTTTGTGACCACCACAGCGGCCAAATGGGGGCTCTGGGCGGGTGCGAGGGGCTGGTAACCCCTCCACCTTCAATAAATTACCATTAAACCACGACTGAAAAATGTAATAAATAAGCTTGTGCTGGAGGCCCCAGGGGGACAGGCGTCTATGACGTCTCCTGGCCAACTCCCATTTGGCGGAGCCAGGAGATTGAATCTTCACCCTCGGGGCTCCTCCAGAAACAACAAAAAGCCACTACGGATGGTCACGTGGAATGTTCGAACGCTCACTGCGGAGGAGAGGCTGCCACTCCTCTGTCGGGAGCTGGACCGGTACCGCCTGGATCTCTGTGGCATTCAGGAGGTCGGGTGGACCGGCTCTGGCTCCTGCCACCATGAGAGGTGGACAGTCCTCTACTCGGGGAAGGAGACTACCAAACAACAGGGAGTGGCTCTTCTTCTGAACAAAATAATTAAGGGGGTGTGGGAGCGTGGTGGTGAGCTGTGGGAAGCGGTAAGCCATCTCAGTTGACCCGTGGCACCTGGGTCTGCCCCGTAACCTCCTGCCAGCGAGCGTTGGACACTTCACGTGGCCTCAAGGTGCACATGGCCTGGCACAAGCGTCGTGGTGACGTCACCACCACTTAGTGGCGAATGGCGGTTGTTGTGTCACAATGTGTGTGTATGTGATGCTGTGTGTGTAACGCTGTGTGTGTGTCAAGATGTGTGTGTGTCACGCTGTGTGTGTGACACCTTGTGTGACGCTGTGTGTGTGACGCTGTGTGTCTCACGCTGTGTGTGTGACGCTGTGTGTGACGCTGTGTGTGTGTCAAGATGTGTGTGTGTGACGCTGTGTGTGTGACGCTGTGTGACTGTGACGCTGTGTGTGTGACGCTGTGTGTGACTCTGTGTGTGATGCTGTGTGTCTCACGCTGTGTGTGTGACGCTCTGTGTGTGACGCTGTGTGACGCTGTGTGTGGGATGCTGTGTTCGTGTGTGACGCTGTGTGTGACGCTGTGTGTGTGATGCTGTGTTCGTGTGTGACTCTGTGTGGCGCTACAGGCAGGTAGTTGCGAGCCAGCGTGGCCCGGTGCATCTGACCGTCGTTTACTTCGGATCTCCGGGACTCCGCGAGGTGGAAGACATCCTGAGGAGCACCCAGTGAGACGCACGCACGGACACACACACACATACACACACATACACACACACATACCTACACACATACACACACTGACACACAAACACATACACACACATACACACACACACGTACAGTGAGACCCAACTTTGACCTATGAATGCCCCTCCCCCCCTCCCCCACCCCTCCCACCCCTCCCCCCCACCCCCACATCCCAGGCTGGAGGGCTTCCCCAACGTCTCCATGGTGCCGCTGGCCGGGGAGTTCTCCCGCGGGGTTGGGCTCGACGCGGGGGCCCGGGCGTGGCCAGGTGGGGGTGGGGGGAGGGGCGGGGGGGTGTGGCCTGCGGCGGGCGAGGGGGCGTGGTCTACTGGGGGGGAGGTGCTGCTCTTCTTCTGTGACGTGGACGTCGTCTTCACGGCGGAGTTCCTCACTTCCTGTCGCACGCACGCACGGCCTGGTGGGTACCAGGGGCAGTGTTGTGTGTAGTGTAGTAGTAGTGTATCGTAGTGTAGTGTAGTGTAGAGTGTAGTGTATCGTAGTGTAGTGTATAGTGTAGTGTAGAGTAGTGTATCATAGTGTAGTGTAGAGTGTAGTGTATTGTAGTGTAGTGTGTAGTGTATAGTGTAGTGTATAGTGTATCGTAATGTAGTGTAGAGTGTAGTGTATCGTAGTGTAGTGTGTAGTGTAGTGTATAGTGTATCGTAGTGTAGTGTATAGTGTAGTGTGTAGTGTGTACACTGTGTGTGTGTGTACACACTCTGTGTGTGTGTACACTGTGTGTGTGTACACTGTGTGTATACAGGCAGCAGGGTCTACTACCCGGTGGTGTTCAGCCTCTACAACCCGGCCATCGTCTACGCTCACCACGACAGCATGCCGCCCCTCGCGCAACAGCTGGTGGGTCACTCGGGGTCACGGGGGGTCACTGGGGGTCACTGGGGTCACGGGGGTCATTGGGGTGATGATGGTGGTAGTGATGGTGCTGTGATGGTGCTGTGATAGTACTATGATGGTGATGGCGGTGATGGTGGTGTTGGTGGTGATGGTGGTGATGGTGGTGATGGTGGTGATGGTGATGGTGGTGATGGTGGTAGTGATGGTGGTGGTGGTGGTGATGGTGGTGATGGTGGTGATGGTGGTGATGGTGGTGATGGTGATGGTGGTAGTGATGGTGGTGGTGATGGTGGTGGTGATGGTGTTGGTGATGGTGGTGATGGTGATGGTGATGTTGATGATGATGTGAGAGGCCAGGTGATCAAGAAGGAGACCGGCTTCTGGAGAGACTTTGGCTTCGGCATGACCTGCCAGTACCTCTCAGACTACCTCGCTGTCGGTGAGTTCCTCACCCACTCACCCACTCACCTACCCACACACTCACCCACCTACTCACTCATTCACCTACTCACGCACCCACCCACTCACTCACTCACCCACTCACCTACTCACTCACTAACCTACTCACCTACTCACCCACTCACTCACACACTCAGCCACCTACTCACTCGCTCACCTCCTCACTCACCCACTCACTCGCTCACTCACCCACTCAATCTCCCACTAACCCACCCACTCACTCACCCACTCACCCACCTACTCACGCACCCACTCACTCACTCACCCATTCACCTACTCACTCACTAACCTACTCACCTACTCACTCACCCACCTACTCACTCGCTCACTCGCTCACCCACTAATCCACCTACTCATTCGCTCATTCACCCACTCACCCACCCCCCACTCACTCACCCACTCACCCACCCACCCACTCACTCACCTACCTACCCACTCACCCACCCACTCACCCACCCACCCACTCACCCACCCACCCACCCGCTCACCCACCCACCCACCCGCTCACCCACCCACTCACCCGCTCACCCACCCACCCACTCACTCACTCACCTATCCTACCACCCACCCCCCCACTATCTCCCCCCCCCACCCCCCCCACCAGGCGGTTTCGACCCGGACATCCGTGGCTGGGGTGGGGAGGACGTGGCTCTCTACCGCAAGCACCTCCAGCGGGGCGCGGCGGCGGCGGGCACAGCGGCGGGGGGCAGCTGCAGGGGCAGCTGCAGGGGCAGCAGCAGGGGTGCCTGGAGGGGCAGTTGGAGGAGTGGCAGTTGGAGGAGTGGCAGTTGGAGGAGGGGCAGTTGGAGGAGTGGCAGTTGGAGGAGTGGCAGTTGGAGGAGTGGCAGTTGGAAGGGCAGTTGGAGGGGCAGTTGGAGGAGGGGCGGTTGGAGGAGTGGCAGTTGGAGGGGCAGTTGGGGTAGGGGCGGTTGGAGGGGCGGTTGGAGCAGCAGCAGCAGGAGGAGGAGGAGGCTTTGTGGTGGTTCGCGCTCCGGCCCGCGGCCTCTTCCACCTGCACCACGCCAAGCGGTGCCCGCGGGGCCTGGCGGGGGCTCAGCGCCGCGCCTGCCTCCAGACTCGCGCCCTCACCGAGGCCTCGCACGCCCAGCTCGGGGGGCTCGTGCTGGCGGGGGGGGCGGGGGGGGGGAGGGGGGGAGGAGGAGGGGGGGGATGAGGGGGGGGGGAGGAGGAGGGGGAGGGGGGGGAGGGTGCTGATGTGGGGGGGTTGGGGAAGGAGGTGGGAGGTGGAGTTGGTGGAGGAGGTGTTGGTGGTGGTGGATTGGAGAGGCGCAGTGATGAGGGGGATGGCGGTGGCGACGCTCGGGAAGGCGGCCCAGGAAGTGATCGCCGGCCGGAGCCAGGACCTGGAAACCGGATCCGGAACTGAATCCGGAACTGGACCAGGAACTGAATTTGGAACTGGAACTGAAACCAGAAAGTAAACCAGAACTGAATCCGGAACTGAATCCGGAACCGGAGCAGAAATGGAATCCAGAACTGGAGCAGGAACTGAATCCGGAACTGGAACTGAACCCAGAACGTAAACCAGAAATGAATCCGGAACTGGAGCCGGAAATGAATTCCGGAAGTGTCTCTGCCTCTGTGTGTGTGTCTGTGTGTCTGTGTGTGTGTCTGTGTGTGTGTCTGTGTCTGTGTGTCTCTGTGTGTGTGTCTCTGCCTCTGTGTCTGTGTGTGTGTCTGTGTGTGTGTGTGTGTGTCTGTGTGTCTCTGTGTGTGTCTCTGCCTCTGTGTCTGTGTGTGTGTCTGTGTGTGTGTCTGTGTGTGTGTCTCTGCCTCTGTGTGTGTGTCTCTGTGTGTGTCTCTGTGTCTGTGTGTGTCTCTGTGTTTGTCTCTGTGTTTGTGTCTGTCTGTGTCTCTGTGTGTGTCTGTGTGTCTGTGTGTGTCTGTGTGTGTCTCTGTGTTTGTGTCTGTCTGTGTGTCTGTGTGTCTCTGTGTGTCTCTGTGTGTTTGTGTGTGTGTCTCTGTGTGTCTCTGTGTGTCTCTGTGTGTGTCTCTGTGTCTGTGTCTCTCTGTCTGTCTCCTGTCACTCACTCAGCCACTCACCCTCCCATTATTACCCTGAGCAGTATTACCCAGCCTACGAGGTGGACAAGCGGCTGTGTGATCATCATCACGGCTGTGTGATCATCATTACGTTGAACTTCTTTCACACCGTACGTAGCCAAACGCGGCTAATTGGAGGTGCACTGTTGAGTCTATGGGTAGTTTTTCGATTTAAAGCTTTCGTGACTGCAGGGATTCATCTTCTTGGTTCTTTCGGTAAAGTCACGTAGAAGGGAAGTAATAAAATAATAAAAATAAAATTGTTTTATTATGTTTTATTTTTATTATTTTATTACTTCCCTTCTATGGGTAGTGTTGAGTCTATGGGGCAGTGCTGAGTCTATGGGCAGTGTTATTCTATGGGCAGTGTTGAATCTACATGGGCAGTGTTAGTCTATGGGCAGTGGACCCATCAGCTCCATCTCTTCTCCAGCCAATGTCGTGCCCGTTTAGCTCCCTCTACGCGGCCAAACAGAAGCTGCTGTTGATGGTGGTGGTGGTTCGTGTGGAACTTCTTGAGCTGACGAACATCAACTTGGCGAGTTTAAATTTTAAAAAGAAAACTTGGGCCAAGTTGTAAAATATATTTAATTATTATTATACAGAATGTTTCTTTCACCCACACACCCACTCACCCACTCACCCACCCATCCACACACTCACCCACCCAGCCACACACCCACCCACCCATACACTCACACCACCCACACACTCACCCACACACCCACTCACCCACCCACTCACTCACCCCATCCACTCACCCAACCATACACTCACCCACCCATACACTCACCCACACACCCACCCACACACTCACCCACCCATCCACTCACCTACCCATACACTCACCCACACACTCACCCACCCACCCACTCACCCACCCACTCACCCATCCACTCACCCAACCATACACTCACCCACCCATACACTCACCCACACACCCACCCACACACTCACCCACCCATCCACTCACCTACCCATACACTCACCCACACACTCACCCATCCACACACTCACCCATTCACTCACTCACACACACCACTCTCCTCTGACTGTAACAGACGATATGGTCTTTAACCGTTACTTTGAACGCCTTGGCTAAGCTGGGTCCCAGCTTAGCCTCTTAGTTCGATTGTGCTACCTCGGCTACCCCCAGGTAGCCTCTAGCAGGCTGTAGGGGCAAGTGCTGTCAGTAGCACCTACACACAGACAAATATCCCCCGTGTAGCTTCGAGCAGGGCTAAAGGGGAAAGTGCTGTTACACACAGACAAAGATCCCCCGTGTAGCCTCTAGCAGGCTGTAGGGGCAAGTGCTGTTAGTAGCAGCATCACCTATGAAGGCTACTGGCACTGTGGCTACACACAGAGGGGGTGGTGTGGCCAGCACCACCACGCCCGGCCGCCTTTGTCTCTCCCCCAGTGCTAGCGATGTTCACTACACCACCACTACACCACCACCGCTACTACACCACCACTACACCACCACCGCTACACCACCACCACCACTACACCACCACCACCACCGCTACTACACCACCACTACACCACCACCACTACACCACCACCACTACACCACCACCACCGCTACTACACCACCACTACACCACCACCGCTACACCACCACCACCGCTACACCACTACACCACCACTACACCACCACCGCTACACCACCACCGCTACACCACCACCCTCGACGCGAGTGCGTGCGCGTCTGCCTTGCCATAAACAACGACGACGACGATGGCGTCCATCTGCTTCTGTTGTGTGACGAGCGAGCACCCTGCTCCTCCCCCACCTGGGGCGCATCACTGAGCTACTATACACTACTATATACACTACACTATACACTACTATATACACTACACTATACACTAAATTATACACTACACTATACACTACTATACACTACATTATACACTACACCACTATACACTACACTATACACTACACTATACAGTACTATACACTACATTATACACTACACTATACACTACATTATACACTACACTATACACTACATTATACACTACTATACACTACACCACTATACACTACTATACACATTATACACTACACTATACACTACATTATACTATACACTACTACACTATACACTACACTACTATACACTACACCACTATACACTACACTACTATACACTACACTATACACTACACTACTATACACCACTACTATACACTAAACTATACTGTACACTACACTATACACTACTGTACACTACACTACTATACACTACACTACTAAAAAGACACATCCAGATGTGTGTGTGTCTTATCCTTCACACACAAAGACGCACACAGTATATACTGTCGTAAAGAAACGCTGTGGTGGTTACAAACGCCATGAAGGGAAAGTGGGCACTGCCCACCACAGCGTTACCGTCCGGCACCACGAGGAGGTAGGGGGTTGTTTTTGCCGGATACACACATCGGTAGTTACACACACACAGTCACACAAACACAGAGACACAACAACAATCGCCATTCGTCACTAAGTGGCGGTGACGTCACCACGACGCTTGTGCCAGGCCATGTGCACCTTGAGGCTACCACGTGAAGTATCGAACGCCCGCCGGTAGGAGGTCACCGCTACACCACCATCACTACACTACCGCTACACCACCGCCACACCACCACACCACCACCATTACACCACCACTACGCCACCACTACACCATCACCACTACACCACCGCCACACCACACCACAACCACCACACCACCACCATTACACCACTGCCACACCACCACCACCGCTACACCACCACAACGACCGGCATCATCAGGCGACGTCCGCGGATTTGTGGAGAAATCTTCCTGCTTTGCTGAATGAATAAGAGGGGATAGACGTGATGGCACCACTTGTGAGCGCTTTTTTGGGCGAGTTGGGAGGGGATTCATGCCCTTAAATCACCGTGGGTTTCCATTGCCGCGTGGGTTCCTCGTACGGTCATAAACGTACGATAAGCCACTCGCGTTGTGCGAGTGGTTCGTCGAAAATGGGCCGTCCATAAATGGCGTCACGCGATTTTGAACGATTTTTGACCCCCCCCCCCTCGTCACAAAAAGTCAGACCCCTCCCCCCCTCAAATATGACGTCACAAAGCTCTGCTCCCCTCCCCCCAAAACCACATTTACATTTTGAAAATAAAACATGCTTCAAATCGCTTTAAAGTATTGTCATTGCAGTGCGTATTTAACGTGGCGCTGTACTCTGATGTTGTAGGAGTGTTGTTATGACGATTAGTGTTGTTATAACAATTCTATATTTATGTAGAGAAGAGCCGACACGAGATTGCAGGGGTCTCGTCCTTTATTCCTTTCCTTCCATTCACACCTGTCGCCAGCCGTCCCAATCCCGTTCCCGCCAAAGGCCCCACTTTCCCGCCCGTTCTCTCCTTATATCCCCTCGATCACCCCTCCCCCTAACCCATCTATTGGTGGGAATCCTTCCCCTGACACCCCTACATCACCCCCCCCCCCCGGAGAAAAAATAACCGTCCTCGGTTCTGCCTCCCCCATGGACCATTTAAGTCTCCCCATGCCTCCCACCACTGACAGTGACGACAGCCCTTACCCCCCCCCACAACCATACAATGCAATATAACACAACAAATCAATTGCGCGGCCTGCCCAGGTCTCCAGCCAGCATCCCGTAACAGCCCGGACATCCACAGGCAGCAGATGACCGTGGCGGCCCCCTCCTTCGAAGGCCCTCTCGTCGCGGTCCCTGGTTCGGTGATGCCGGTGTCGCCTTGCCTGGCGCCGCTGTCTCTCCGGCCCCCGCTCGTGCCGCCGCTCCGTCAGGCCTCACATGGGGTGCTGTAGGTGACAAGGGAACACAGGGCACCGAACCCCCTGCCGGTCGGCGCGTGGTGGTCGGCGACCTTGGCCTGGGTAGGGATGATGATGATGTTGGCAGTGATGTTGGTGGTGATGTTGGTGAAGATGACGGTGGAGAGATGTATGGCTTAAGGCGGGTGGGGTGTACAAACCATCGTCGCTTACCCAGTTGGACCTGGACGCACTGCGGTCGGAGTGCTTTGATGACCTCGACCGGCCCTTTCCAGGGTCGGTGCAGCTTTGGTGAGAGGCCAACCGGCACCTGAGGACAGTGTAGCCATGCCTGGTCCCCGACTTTAAAGGGCTTGGCTGTCACTGTCCTCTCCCGTATCCGTACATTACTCTCTTGGCTCGCGGCCGATGCGGCCTCGGCTGCTTGGCGGGCCTCTCTCAAATAAATGAGGGAGGTCTTTAGTGCCTTCGGCCATGCGTCGGCTCTTGCCGGAATGTCCGTCAGCTGCACCTCAATAGGCGGAACGGGATCCCGTCCGTACATCAGGAAAAACGGCGAGAACCCCGTCGCCGCGTGTGGGGCCACCCTGTACGCCGCTAAGACCGATGGAATGTGGAGGTCCCAGTCGGAATGGTTTTCGTCCACCACTTGGGACAGCATGGCCGCTATGGTGCGGTTAAGCCGCTCTACCATCCCATCGGTCTGGGGATGATATGGAGATGTTCGGACCTTTTTAGTGCCCAGGATAGAGCAGACGTCCTTCAATAGCTGTGAGGAGAAATTCCTGCCCTGATCCGTGAGCAACCGCTCCGGTGCCCCCTTATCAAGGACATAGCCTCCCACGAAGGCATCGGCGATGGTCTGTGCCGTTTGGTCCGGGAGGGCCCACGCCATCGGCCACCTCGTGCAGTACTCGACTCCGACCAACAGGTATTTATTTCCCCGTGGCGTGACCGGCAGCGGTCCCAAGATGTCCAACGCAACCAATTCGTTGACCCTGGTCACCGTGATGGGCTGTAGGGGCGCCCGGCTTACCCGGGGTGGCGGCTTTCGCCGCGCACATTCGACGCAGGTAGCGACCCATCGATGCACGTCAGCGGTCATACCTGGCCAAAAGTACCGACCCTGTAATGTGTGCAGTGTCTTCCGCCCTGCCAGGTGCAGCAGCTGGCGGCCGTGTACGTCCATAACCAATTGTTGACGCAGCGACTCCGGAACTACCAGGCATCGCCGGCGCCCTGTCGGGTCCCATCGCATGAGGAGATCCTCCCATACGATGTACTCCTCCCCCCCTGCCTCTGCTGAGGCGCGTAGTGTTCGCAGTGGGGCTTCCTCCAGCTGTAGCCGTCTCCAATCGTCCAAGGTCAGCCCCAGGTCGTGGTCAGTCAGCTGGACCTCACCCTGTGCGCCCTCCGCCGTGCGTACAGGAGCGATGACCGTCCCCTCCGGCCTCGCCTCCTTGCAGCGTGCCCCGCCTGTGGTGCATGCACAAGGGCCCTGGGGCACCAGTCGGGACAATGCGTCTGCGTTGGCATGTCTGGTCCCTTTGCGATGCACTACTTGGTACCTGTACTCCTGCAGGCGTTCTATCCATCTGGCCAGCTGGCCCGAAGGCTGGTCGATGCGGAGCGAATACTGCAAGGCCGCGTGGTCAGTGCGGACCGTAAATTTGCGACCATACAGGTAGGGTCGGAATTGCTGCACAAAGTGAACGACTGCCAGGAGTTCCCTACGTGTGACGCAGTAGCGCTGCTCCGCTGATGAAAGCACGCGACTACCATAGGCGATAACCACCTCCCGACCCTGCTGGACTTGCGACAAAACACTGCCGATGCCCACATCGCTGGCGTCCGTGTCCAGGATAAAGGGGAGGCCAAAATCCGGAAAGGCCAATGGTGGTGCATCTGTCAGACGTGAGCGCAGCTGCTGGAATGCCTCTTCCTCCAGAGGGCCCCAATAAAACCTCTGGTTCTTCGCCGTCAACACGTGCAAGGGCTTGGCAATGGTTGCGAAGTTGGGCACAAACCGGCGGTAGTAAGAAACGAAACCCACAAACCGGCGTACCTCCGGAACCGTTGTGGGAACAGCCCAGGCCCTCACGCAGGCCGTCTTTTCCGGGTCTGTAGCCACTCCCGACTCACTGACGACGTGGCCCAAGTAGCGTACCGACGACTGCATAAGGTGGCACTTCGACGGCTTGAGCTTCAAGTTCGCGTTCCGGAACCGCAGGAACACCTGACGCAATCGGTCAATGTGTTCCTCGAATGATCGGCTGAAAACAATGACGTCGTCCAGGTAGATGAGGCACGTTTCCCATTGGAGGCCTGCCAAGGCCAACTCCATTATGCGTTGGAACGTTGCCGGCGCCGTCTGGAGGCCCATAGGCAGGCAGTTGAACTCGAACAGGCCCTGTGGTGTCCGGAATGCTGTTTTAGGCCGGGAGTCCGCGTCTAGTGGGACCTGCCAGAACCCGGACAACAAATCCAGCGTACTGAAAAATTTTGCTCCCGCCAGTGCATCCAATGAGTCGTCGATACGTGGTAGGGGATATGCGTCGGCCAGCGTGACGGCATTGAGGCGTCGGAAGTCCACACAGAATCTCAGTGACCCATCTGACTTCTTGACTAGGACCACCGGTGCCCCCCAGGGACTCGAGGATGGAGAAATTATGTCGGCCCGCAGCATCTCCTGCACCGCTTGTTGAATGTGCCCTTTTTCCATTGGGCTCATTCTATATGTGTTTTGGCGCAGGGGTGCGGCATCTCCCGTGTTGATGTGGTGCTGTGACAGATTTGTGCGCCCTAGGTCGAACGGTCCCCGGCTGAACACGTCCGAGAACTCCTGCAATAACGAGTGCAGCTGCTGTTTCTGGTCGGGCGGCAATCCCGGCTCAGGCCCCGCCAGCTGGTCCATCCACGATTTGGCCCCTCTGTCCTCGGACTGGCTGATGCTGCCTACAAGCTCGGGCTCTGTCCCTGGGGCTCCTAGTGACAAGGGACTAACGTGGGCCAGAACTGTTCCCTCCTGCACCGTCGCTGTTCTATCGGAGGTGTTCAGCACCTGAATGAACAGATGCTGGTTCCTCTGTACAATAGTTTCGGCCCCCACCAGCGCATGACGATCCATGGCCGCTGACGCCGGAGACACCAGGATGGGTGAGTCTGGTCGGGCTGTCACGAGGGGGGACCGATATTGCAGCGGAACCAGCATCTGGGCTGCCGGGGGAATGGAGACAGACTTACTGACCAGAGCCTGCACGTAGGGTACACCCCGGCTGGCCCCCTCCGCCTTTAGGAAATGGAGATGCGTTCCCTGGACTTCCACCCGCCCATTGGCCAGATCGATTTTCATTGGCATCCGCCTCAGAAAGTCCGTCCCCAACAGGCAGGGTACGGGCAACGTTGCGGAGACAAGGATGGGTCCTGCTACCGAAAGCTGCCCAATCTGTATCGGGGCTTCAACCTGGCCCAGGAAGCCCATGCTGCCTCCATTTGCTGCAATGAACGTTGTCTTGACGGGGACTAAAGGTCGGATTTTATCCGGCAGCATCTCATGCATGGTGCTCGAGATGATCGTGGCTGATGCCCCCGTATCGACCAAGATACGTGCCGACACTCCCGCGATTTCACCGACCAGGACCGAGGTTCCTGACGTGGCCGCTACCACCCGCCTTGCCAGCTTCCTCCATTGTGTGGCTGAGTCCGGCCACTGACCAGGCGGCGTCTCGTTATCCTGTGGTGCATGGTGAAATGATGGGGGATGGGTGTGGATGGACTGAAGATGGGGTTCCTCCCTTTGGAGTGCGTCACAGCAGGGTGAACGCGCCCTTGTTACATAGTGTGGGCTTACCCCTGGGTTGCGGGCTGGGCTCTCTATGTAGTGCAAATTGCCCCCCCTAGGTGACGTAGGATGGGCCCCCCTTGTGGTGTGGGGGGGCCCCCCCATTGTAGGGGGCGGTGGGGACTGGGGGGTGGGCCTTCCCGTGAGCCCCTCCCTTTCCTTTGTCACGGGGGCGTGGTCCCCCTGGTTCCGTCTCGCTCTGTCGCAAAGCGGTGGTGAGGCGGGTCGTGGAATTGCTCCAGGGCGCAATGTCAATCGTGTGGGCTGCCTCCGCCCCCGGGCCGTTGCCCCTGGCAACTCGCCGGCATTGCAGGTAACTGGTGACGTCACGCCCGCCGGCGACGTCACGCCCGCCGGTGACGTCACGCCCGCCCGCGAACCCACGCCCGCCCGCGAAACCACGCCCACCCGCGACGTCACGCCCGCCCGCGAAACCCCGCCCGCCCGCGAAACCACGCCCACCCGCGACGTCACGCCCGCCCGCGAACCCACGCCCGCCCGCGAAACCACGCCCGCCCGCGACGTCACGCCCGCCCGCGAAACCCCGCCCGCGCGCGACGTCACGCCCGGCATCGACGTCGCTGCCGGCCGCGACGTCACTTCCGCCCGCGACGTCACCTCCGCCCGCGACGTCACCTCCGTCCGCGACGTCCCTCCCGGCGTCGGCGCGACTCCCGGCGCGGTCCCCGGCCTCGGCGCGATCCCCGACGCGGTCCCTGGCCCCGGCGCAATTCCAGGTGCGGTCCACGGCCCCGGCGCAATTCCCGGCGCGATCCGCGACACCACTTCCGGCCGTGACGTCACTTCCGGACGCAACGTCACGTCCGTTCGCGACGCCACTCCGGGTCGCGATGCGACCACAGGCCCCGGCGCTATCCCCTTCCCCCGACCAGAACAGCGGGGACCGGGAAACGACACCACCGGCGCCCACCCCGAGGAGACTCCCGGTGAGTTCGCGGCGTCGGAATTGTAATTACCCGGCCCGCCCGAGAGGCCGGGTGGGACGGCGTCACTCGCCTGGCTCCTGCCGGCGTTCGGCCCCGGCAGGTTCCAGGTGACGTTGGCGGCCTCCGGCTCCGTGCGGCACCCCCTCGCCACATGCCCCTCGCGACCACAACGGTGGCAGACCCACGGGGCGTTGCGTCGGGGGGGCTCGGCGCGATGTTGTAGAGGCGGCTGCCAGCGACGCAGCGGCTGGTCCCTCTGCTCCGCCAGTCCCCGGATCGCCGCGTACACCTCCCGCAGCGATGGCTCCGTCTCAGACGTCGGCGGTCCGTCCCCAGATGCCCCACCGGCAGCCTGTGGTGACGGTGCAGGTTCGGCGGTTAGTGTCGCTGGACCAAGTAGCGCCGCGGCAACGGCTCGGCTGTTCCCCCCCGCCGCGCCAGCCACCGGGCCCACGGGTGGCGCCCGGCCCATGACCTGCTCGTGGGCTTGGATGGTCCGGGCAGCCCACAGCGAGGTGCGTTCTTCCGGCGTCACTACGGGCATTACAACGCCGGCGCGGCAAGCGTAGGCGATGAGGTGCTCGACCACGAGGTCCTCGAGCGCTTCTTCAGCCAGGCGAGGGAAAGCTCTCCTCGCCAACACGAGCAGCGCCCCCCTGTAGGCTTTAGCCCCTCGCTGGCGATCCTGGAACCGTTTAAAGGCTCCTTCCGCCGGGCAATAGATCTCCCCCAAAGCCTCGTAGGCCGCCTGTAGCGTGGACTTGCTGTGCGAGGGAAGGGAGGTGTAAGAGGAGAGTGCTTCTTTGCCCAGAACAGATGGCAGCGCTCGTAGGGCCTCTTCGTCTGTCCAATCGAGAGCGTGGAAGGCAGCCTCGAATCGGCGGACAAACTCCTCCCAATCTTCTTCCTCAGCCACAAACTTGTCGACGGGCCCCAGCCGACGCGGCCGTCCGGCCACCTGCTCTCCGTGTTGGGTGTTTAGCCCTGGGGGTTTTGGCGGGAGCGGCGGCGGCTGGCGTGACGAGGTTGGTTGCGGCTCCTGCCCGGCCGGCTGGTCGGCGTCCGGTTCCCGTGGCCTCTCCTCCCGTAGTACGCGTGGGGGTGGGGGTCCCGGTGCCGGCGGGCCCCCCATAGGGAGCCTCTGCAAGAGCTCCTGGAGCGCCCTCTCCACGCGGGCCATGCGGTCCTCCATGCGATCCTCCAGGCGATCCGGGCCCCCTTCTGATGCTTCTGACAGCAGGCCCCCTTGTTGCCCAGGCTGTGAAGGATCCCCGGCCCCTGCTTCCTCCTCCCTCGGCTCCCTCCCGCGAGGATTCTTCTTTGTAGCCATTAGGATCCCACCGCTGCCACCAAATGTAGAGAAGAGCCGACACGAGATTGCAGGGGTCTCGTCCTTTATTCCTTTCCTTCCATTCACACCTGTCGCCAGCCGTCCCAATCCCGTTCCCGCCAAAGGCCCCACTTTCCCGCCCGTTCTCTCCTTATATCCCCTCGATCACCCCTCCCCCTAACCCATCTATTGGTGGGAATCCTTCCCCTGACACCCCTACATTTATTTAAAGTTGCGCATTTTTATGTGTTTTTATGTGACGTCACATTTCTCAACCCCTCCCCTCCGTCGTCACACATCGTCACAAATGTCTGACCCCCCCCCCCAGGTGCATGACGTCATTTATGGACGGCCCTAAATGGGACTTCTGAGCCCACATTTTTGCCCTTCAAAGCGACGGTGTCGATCACTCGGCAGAGAGGGAGAGACACGGAGAATCGAGAATTCCGTCTTAATCACGTGCGATTGAAAATCGAATAAATGAAAAAATGTCAGCGGCGCCACGTGAGTTGTCCGTCACAGCTAACCAGGTTTTAAAACAGAAATTTTCTTATTATGAAAAAATTTTTTGAATGATTATGTATATGTTTTCTTAAGATTCTTTTTTTTTTAAATTAATGTTAATATTTTTTCTTATTTTTTTTAAATTATGATTATTTTTAAAAAATTATTATAAATATTTTTTCTTATAAAAAAAAGCAATAGCACGGGGGGGGGGGAAATATTATTTATATACTTTATTATTATTTTTAGAAATTATTATTTTTTACAGTTATTATTAATATTTTCTCTTATTAATTTTCAAATGTATTATTTATAAATTTTCTTATTATTTGTAAAAACAATATTTATATTTTTTCTTATTATAATTTTCTTATGACATTTTTTTCTTCCCATGGCCACCAACTCGCCGCGGCCGAAAGTCCCGGCTTAACCGCGTCCGGACTCGAACCCAAGTGGTGTTTTTTTTGGGGGGTTTTTGGACGATGCCACCGCTCACTCCAGAGCAACCGCAGTTCCGGCGTTCTTTTTCAAAGACATTTTATTTTATTTCTCACCCTGCACAGACATCCCGTAGCACCGATTCACGCGCAGTGAAACGCGCGCGCGACCCCCTTTCTGCTTGCATGCACTTTCCCACGATTCAAAGAGCACGTGACTCATAACGTGAATTGGTGGCGACGGACGCGATAAGAGGGGGGGGGGGTGTCCGGGGGGGGGGGTGTCCCCCAACCCCCAACTCGTTTTGGACGTCAACGTCGGAGGAGCTGTCGCCAATTCGAGGCCACCACCTTCCTCCTGATTTGTGCTTCGTGGTGTGAAGTTGAAGGCAAGTCCACACACACACGCACACACACGCACACACACACACACGCGTGCACACACGCACACACTCGTACGCATGCATGCACACACGCGCGTGGACACAGTCGCACACCTCGTGCACACACCTCGTGCACACACGCGCACACACACACTCATAAATACGCACCCACACGCACCCACGCGCACCCACACACACGCGCACACACACTCACACACACGTGCGTGTCTGCGTGGACTTGCCGATGACCGGTACCAGCGGTGTCAAGATCGACCTCTGTGGAGGAGGAGCCTCGTGAAGGACGCTGCTGCTACTGGGCAGTGCCAGGCTAGGTGCACGTTGAGGCTACTGGACAGTTGGAGGCAGTCGCCCCTCCAGCAACAACAACGGAGGGCGGAGGAGCGACGCTCACAATAACGAGCGGAGCGCTGGGCAGATAAAATGCAGCAAGTTGGCACAGTAGTCCCCCTACAGCCAGTGGTGCATCTACCGGTCATCTTAGTCGGTACAACCCATGGCAGCTGCTGGGTCTGCCCGTGACCTCCTGCCAGCGGGCGTTCGACACTTCACGTGGCCTCAAGGTGCACCTAGCCTGGCACAGGCGTCGTGGTGATGTCACCGCCGCTTGGTGGCGAATGGCGGTCGTCGTCGTCATTGTTTGTGTGTTCGGGCGTTTCAGTAAAATGGTCGTCCAAACGCACGTGATTCATTTGGCCAATTACGTGGGGGAACATCCTTTAGTCTTTGCATCTCTATTATTTCGTTTCGTGCCATTCGTACGTTGGTGGTGGTGGTGGGGGCGGTAGCGGTGGTGGTGGTGGTGGGGGTGGCGGTGGTGGTGGTGGGGGCGGTGGCAGTGGTGGTGGTGGTGGTGGGGGCGGTGGCAGTGGTGGTGGTGGGGGCGGTGGCGGTGGTGGTGGTGGGGGCGGTGGCGGTGGTGGTGGTGGCGGCGGTGGTGGTGGTGGTGGCCATCGCTCTCCGATTTCGGTCAAACATCCCCCCCCCCTTCTTTGGGGGGACTGAGTCCACCGATTGATTCTGCGCTTGACTCTGCCAGCAGTGCAGACTCTATCGGTCATCGTCAACGTGCGTCGTCATCAACGTGCGTCGTCATAGTCACTTTTCTTCTTTCTCTTCCTCTCCCTCGTCGTTTTCGCTTTTGCCACGGGGGAATTATCCTCGGCTCCTCCTCCTCCGGCAGCCCATCGAACAAATTACCCTCCCTCAGCACGGCCTCCGCAGGGAACAGGTAGGCGGCGGCGTTGGCATGCGGCGGCGGCGCCGCTGGCGAAGCGCAGAAGAAGCGCGGAAGAAGCGCGGAAGAAGCGTGGAAGAAGCTCGGAGGCCCTCGCGGGGAGGGCGGAGGCGCCGGCCATCGTCACTTCTCCCGCGTTTCGGCCGTCGCCTTGGTGTAGGCGAGGCCCTTGTAGACCCCCTCCATGGGGACGTCGAAGGTGGCGCCGTTCAACAGGGTCATGCGCACCGTGCCCTTGTAGGGAAGGTCGATTTCCGCGCGGCCGATGTTGATGTCGATGGACACCGTCTTGCCCGGGGGCACGGTGACGTCGAACGAGAGGAGCTCGGTCTTCGACTCGGAGTTCGTGACGCCGCGGGTGCTCTCGGTGCCCACCGTGAAGCTGAAGCCGCTCTGCACCTCGACGACGTCGGGGATGCCGGCCTTGACGCTGATGCTGACGGTCGCCTCGAGCTTGTTCGCGATCGACCACGACGAGGTCTTGGTCAGCGTCTTGGAGGTCTCCACCTTGTAGGTTTGCGGGACGGAGCCCCGGTTCTTGTAGCTGATGGACTTGATCTCCTCCATCTGGACCTTTGGGAGCTCCCGGTGCAGCGTCGGGTACGTCACGTTGATCATCTCGGACCGCTTCACCGAATTGATGAACACGAAGCCCATGCAGTCGATGTCCGAGGAGCCCTTGCCCAGAATCCCAAGGCAGATCCCCGAGCCGATGTCGATGGGGTACTCCGTCTTCAGCCCCCAGTCGGTCATCTTCACGAAGAATTCCCGCCCCTTGCTGGTCTTGAACTTGATGGCGCCCAGGCGCGTGCCGGCGCCGTTGCCCCACAGCGACAGCGACGAGAAGAGCTCGCCGGGCTGGAAGACGAACTCGCTGTGGGATCCCGACGGGCTGCCGTACTGCGCGGACGTTCCGTTGGTCAGCCAGGCCTTCACACACTTCACCTGCCACCCGCCCACCCACACCCAGATCTTCTCAAGCGTCGCCCCATTGTTCCTGCCGTCGAAGCTGAAGTTGGTGCCGCCTTGTCCTCCGCACGTGTGTATGGCCAGTGGGTACGGCATTCTCTCCTCTCTCGACCTGCTCGGCGCAAGACGCACGCACGCACGCGAACATCGCGACGGTCACCCGCAAGCTCTGCGTCAATCTACGCGCGCAATGTCGCTTGATAGACAGATTCGCTTTATCCGGCGTCGTTATGGCGATTCCCAAAAAAAGGAACAGACGTTGGGTCAGATAATTAACGACCGGTAAAATAGCTGGCGACGAAAAAAAAGTTTAAGTCTCAATGACGGAAAGGTTTGAGCATTGGATTAGATCGCCACGTGAATATATAAATGCGTCGTTAAAACCCCGCCACCACCGACACAGCCAACCGGTAGGGGTTTGTCACGTAAACAGAGCGTGGCCAATCCGTTAGTGGTGTAGAGGAGAGATGTACGCGGTGCGCGCAGTTAAGCGGGTGCAACTGAGGACGAACAGGTGTGTGCGCGTTGCGACACGAGGTTTGCACCGACAAACCACCGGTAACTATGGGGATAAGCGGGTGCAAACGAGGGCGAGCAGGTGGGCACGTTGAGGCAGGAGGTTGGCGTCGAGGAAACGGGAGATGGGGGGGGGGTGATGATAAGGGACAGATGGGTGAGCGGGTATGAGGCAACGGTAGGTGAGTGCAGCGGTGGAGTTCTAAGAGTCTAAGAGTCGCTGTGTGCAGAGTCACTGATGGGTGGGGTGGGTGGCGTGGGTGGGATGGGTGGAGTGGGGTGGGTGGGGTGGGTGGGGTGCTGTGGGTGGTAGGTGGGATAGTAAGTGGGGTGGGTGGGGTGGGGTAGGGTGGGTGGGTGTTGTGGGTGGTAGGTGGGGTGGGTAGGTGGGGTGGGGTGGGTGGGGTGCGTGGCATGGGTGGGGTGGGTAGGTGGTGTGGAGTGGGTGGGGTGGGTGGTGGGTGGTAGGTGGGGTGGGTGGGGTGTGGTGGGTGGGGTGGAGTGTGTGGGGTGAGAGGAGTTGGTCGGGTGGGTGGGGTGGGTGGGGTCGGGTGGGGTGGGTGGTAGTAGCTACTACTGTAGGCGCAGCTTTCTCATACAAAAAAATAAGAGACGCCTTCACTGCCGCGTGTTTGAGGTGTCTTCAATCAAAACTCTTTATTTATTTATTAGTTGCACAAAAACGAGCGATGTCTAAAGTTGATATCTTCGCCTGCCCACGCGCTGCCGTGTCACGCTGCCGCACGTTCCAAGACTGTGTCCACTCGCTGACTGCCCAACTATTCTCACAACTTCTCGTTTATACTGTGAGACCGGAAGTGACGTCACGGGTTCAACCAACGGAGCGTCCAACCACAGGAGGGGGGGGGGGCTGTTTCTAAATAGTTGGAATATTCCAAATCAAATATAAGCAGTCTGTCAACAAATGTATGACGGATGTACATCAAATGTATACACATAAATAATACATTCACTCTTTGTCTTATGGTTCTTACAGCTACTATTTATGTAGCTACTACACGTGTAGTAGCTACTACACGTGTAGTAGCTACTACACGTGTCGTAACTACTACACGTGTCGTAACTACACATGTAGTAGCTACTACATGTGTCGTAGCTACACATGTAGTAGCTACTACATGTGTCGTAGCTACATGTGTCGTAGCTACTACATGTGTAGTAGCTACACCACGTGTAGTAGCTACTACATGTGTCGTAGCTACATGTGTCGTAGCTACTACATGTGTAATAGCTACTACATGTGTAATAGCTACTACATGTGTAGTAGCTACTACATGTGTCGTAGCTACATGTCTAGTAGCTACATGTCTAGTAGCTACATGTCTAGTAGCTACACGTGTAGTAGCTACTACTTATGTAGCTACTACTCGTGTAGTAGCTACTACTCGTGTAGTAGCTACTGCACGTGTAGCTACCACTCATGTAGCTACTACATGTAGTAGCTACAGCGGTGCAAATCGCGAGGCCGTTGTGAGCATGGACTTACATGTAATTCCAGAAAACAATAATTCGAATATTTACTTTGGCGATTTCAATCGCGATAATCACTCACCACTCACGACTCACACATCTCACAACTCACACTCACTACTGACACTCACCACTCACACAACTCACCACTCACTACTCACACTCACCACTCACACAACTCACCACTCACACAACTCACCACTCACTACTCACCATTCACGACTCACACTCAGCTCGCATACTCACCACTCACACAACTCACCACTCACAACTCACCACTCACGACTCATACTCTCCTCGCATACTCACCACTCACATTCAACACTCACCACTCACACTCACTCAGTCACTACTCTTCCGTTCACACTCACCACTCAGGAACTCACCACTCACCCTCAATACTCACACGCACTACTTACACTCACTACTGACACTCACAACTCACACAACTCCCCTCTCACAATCACCACTCACACCACTCACAACTCATCACTCACAAATCACCACTCACACCACTCACAACTCATCACTCACCACTCACAAATCACCACTCATCACTCACAACTCACCACTCACAAATCCCCACTCACACCACTCACAACTCACCACTCACAACTCACCACTCACAAATCACAACTCACAACTCACCACTCACAACTCATCACTCACAAATCACCACTCACAACTCATCACTCACAACTCACACCACTCACAACTCATGTCACTTCTCATCACTCACAACTCACCACTCACAACTCACCACTCACAAATCACAACTCACAACTCACCACTCACAACTCATCACTCACAAATCACCACTCACAACTCATCACTCACAACTCACACCACTCACAACTCATGTCACTTCTCATCACTCACCTCACACACTCACCACACACTCCCTCACTACTCACCCGGTCACAATCACACTGCACAATGACCACTCACACTCAATCACCTCTAACAACTCACCACTCACCTCTCACAACTCACCACTCACACCACTCACCTCTCACTACTCACCACTCACACCACTCACCTCTAACAACTCACCGTTCACCTCTCACCACTCACACCACTCACCTCTCACACTCACTACTCACACCACTCACCTCTCACCACTCACACCACTCACCTCTAACAACTCACCACTCACCTCTCACACTCACTACTCACACCACTCACCTCTCACACTCACTACTCACCCCACTCACCTCTCACCACTGACCACTCACACCACTCACCTCTAACAACTCACCACTCACCTCTCACACTCACTACTCACACCACTCACCTCTCACCACTCACCACTCACACCACTCACCTCTAACAACTCACCACTCACCTCTCACCACTCACCACTCACACCACTCACCTCTAACAACTCACCTCTCACACTCACTACTCACACCACTCACCTCACAACTCACCACTCACAACTCACTTCACACCACTCTCCTCTCACAACTCACCACTCACCTCTCACAACTCACCACTCACAACTCACCACTCACCTCTCACAACTCACCACTCACAACTCACCACTCACCTCTCACAACTCACCTCTCACAACTCACCACTCACAACTCACCACTCACCTCTCACAACTCACCTCTCACAACTCACCACTCAACACTCACGAAATCACGACTCTCCCGCTCACACTCGCAACTTAACACTCACCACTGAACTCTCACACCACTCACCTCTCACGACTCACAATCATCTCGCACACTCACAACTCACTACTCACCACTCACACTCACCACTCACCACTCTAGCTCACCACTCACCACAAGGGGCTTAACTCTTGACAGGGAATCGACGTCACTCTCCAATCCTCCTCCCTCCTCTCGCTGGAACCTCTCGCACTTTTATAGCCACCGACCCACGTGGCCACGTGGTCAACCGACCCACGTGGGCCACGTGGTCAACCGACGCACATAGCGCACCGGCGCGTGCCCCCCCCCCCATGACTTCAGAACAGGTGTGAGTTCTTTCTTTTTTATTTATTTAGAAATCCCTTTCCTTCTTTTCATTAAATATTTTCCTTCGTTCGATTTATTTTTATTTCTGTTTTTCTGTCTTTTTTTACTTTCTTTAAATTCTCTTCTTAAAAAAATTCACGTTGTTTGGTTTTCTTAAGTTTTTTCTTAATTTCTATTTTTCTTTTTGTCTTTCCTTCTTTTTTTACTTCAACGTTTTGAAGTTGACTTAATTTTTTTCTTTCTTTGCTTTTTTCCTTACCTCTTTCCTTCTGTTTTTCTTTCTTTTATTTTTCCTTTTTTTCCTTAAATATTTTGATTTCGTTATATTTCATTTTCTTTCTATTCATATTTCTTTTCTTCTTTCTTTCCCTTTTTTAGTTTTCTTTCTTTTTTATCTTTTGTTGTTCTTTCTTTTCTTCTTAAATTTTCATTTCCTTTTAATTTTTTTTTACTTTATATTTTTTTGTAGTTTTCTTTATTTTTTTATACTTTTTTCTTAAATTTTATTTCCTCTTTTCTTTCTTTTTTTCTTTTTTCTTCTTTCTAAAAAAACATCTTTCTTTTTTCTTCCTTCCATTTTCTTAATTTTTCTTTCTCATTTTTTCTTTTTTTCCTTATTTCACATTCTTTTTTGCCTTGTCTTTACTTTCCTTTTTGTTCTATCTTTTTTCTTCACGTGTTTTTCTTTCTGTTGCTGCCATGAAGACAACGTTGTGGGGGAGGGGGTCCGATGTAGGGGGTTGGAGTCGAGGGGGCTGTGGGGGGATGAAGAGTCAATTTTTATTTTTAATAACCAGTTTATTTTATATTCGGCACCAGCCAGTACATCGTAGTGTAAGTAGTGTATGGTGGTGTAGTGTATAGTGTAGTGTATAGTAGTGTATAGTGTAGTAGTGTATAGTTGTGTTGTGTATAGTAGTGTAGTTTATGGTAGTGTGTAGTGTATAGTAGCGTAGTGTATAGTAGTGTAGTGTATAGTGTAGTGTATAGTGTAGTGTGTAGTGTATGGTGTAGTGTCTGGTGTAGTGTATAGTAGTGTAGTGTATAGTGTAGTAGTGTATAGTGTAGTGTCTGGTGTAGTGTATAGTGTAGTAGTGTATGGTGTAGTGTATAGTGTAGTGTCTGGTGTAGTATACTAATACAGCACACACCAGTGTGCTGTATTAGTATACTACACTACACACTACACTACTATACACTACACTATACACTACACTATACACTACACTACACACTACACTACTATACACTACACTACACACTAGTGCTGTAATATTGACGAATTGGCACGTTCTGTTTACGTGACACAACCCTTACTAGTTGGTTGTGTCGGGTGGTGGCGGGTTTTACGACACAACATTTACACATTCACGCGGTGATCTAACCTAAAAAAAAACCTCTATCATGGAAGTCAACGCAAATGAGGCAAACAGCGGAGACAGAATGCGAGAGTCAGCGCGTTCCAGGTGAGTTAGTGCCCATCGAGGCACCGAGGCTTCGGGCAAAAGAGAATGATTAAGTTTGGGACACGTTGACCGATAATAGTGGACGGAGTTTAATTTACAAATACAAATTCAAGGATAAATAATCATGAGCGTCGCCACGCTGAGTGAAAAGGCTGAGAGGCGATGTTGTGGGCTGGGCATCATGGGCACTGCCCAAAAACTTCGTCGTGTCAACTTGCCTGCCACAGACTCACCCACACAGAGACCCACAGACTCACCACACAGAGAGACCTACAGACTCACCCACACAGAGAGATCCATAGACTCACCACACAGAGACCCGTAGACTCACCACACAGAGACCCACAGACACACCACACAGAGACCCACAGACTCATCACACAGAGAGCCACAGACTCACCACACAGAGAGCCACAGACTCACCCACACAGAGACCCATAGACTCACCACACAGAGACCCGTAGACTCGCCACACAGAGACCCGTAGACTCACCACACAGAGACCCACAGACTCACCACACAGACCCACAGACTCACCACACAGAGACCCACAGACTCACCCACACAGAGATCCACTGACTCGCCACACAGAGACCCGTAGACTCACCACACAGAGAGACCTACAGACTCACCCACACAGAGATATCCATAGACTCGCCACGCAGAGACCCATAGACTCACCACACAGAGAGCCGTAGACTCACCACACAGAGACCCACAGACTCACCACACAGAGACCCACAGACTCACCACACAGAGACCCACACACTCACCACACAGACCCACAGACTCACCACACAGAGACCCACAGACTCACCCACACAGAGATCCACTGACTCGCCACACAGAGACCCATAGACTCACCACATAGAGACCCATAGACTCACCACACAGAGAGATATACAGACTCACCCACACAGAGAGATCCATAGACTCGCCACGCAGAGACCCATAGACTCACCACACAGAGACCCACAGACTCACCACGCAGAGACCCACAAACTCATCACACAGAGACCCACAGACTCACCACACATAGACCCAAAGACTCACCACACAGAGACCCATAGACTTACCACACAGAGAGACCTACAGACTCACCCACACAGAGAGACCCATAGACTCACCACACAGAGACCCGTAGACTCACCCCACAGAGACCCAGAGACTCACCACACAGAGACCCACAGACTCATCACACAGAGAGCCACAGACTCACCACACAGAGAGCCACAGACTCACCCACACAGAGACCCATAGACTCACCACACAGAGACCCGTAGACTCGCCACACAGAGACCCATAGACTCACCACACAGAGACCCACAGACTCACCACACAGAGACCCACAGACTCACCACACAGACCCACAGACTCATCACACAGAGACCCACAGACTCACCCACACAGAGATCCACTGACTCGCCACACAGAGACCCATAGACTCACCACACAGAGACCCATAGACTCACCACACAGAGAGATATACAGACTCACCCACACAGATAGATCCATAGACTCGCCACGCAGAGACCCATAGACTCACCACACAAAGACCCACAGACTCACCACGCAGAGACCCACAAACTCATCACACAGAGACCCACAGACTCACCACACATAGACCCAAAGACTCACCACACAGAGACCCATCGACTTACCACACAGAGAGACCTACAGACTCACCCACACAGAGAGATCCATAGACTCGCCACACAGAGACTCACAGACTCACCACGCAGAGACCCACAAACTCATCACACAGAGACCCACAGACTCACCACACAAAGACCCATAGACTCACCCACACAGAAAGATCCACAGACTCACCACAAAGAGTCCCATAGACTCACCGCACAGAGTGACCCACAGACTCACCACACAGAGACCCACAGACTCACCACACAGAGACCCACAGACTCACCACACAGAGAGACCTACAGACTCACCCACACAGAGAGATCCATAGACTCGCCACGCAGAGACCCATAGACTCACCACACAGAGACCCGTAAACTCACCACACAGAGACCCACAGACTCACCACACAGAGACCCACAGACTCATCACACAGAGAGCCACAGACTCACCACACAGAGAGCCACAGACTCACCCACACAGAGACCCATAGACTCACCACACAGAGACCCGTAGACTCGCCACACAGAGACCCGTAGACTCACCACACAGAGACCCACAGACTCACCACACAGAGACCCACACACTCACCACACAGACCCACAGACTCACCACACAGAGACCCACAGACTCACCCACACAGAGATCCACTGACTCACCACACAGAGACCCATAGACTCACCACACAGAGACCCACAGACTCACCACACAGAGACCCACAGACTCATCACACAGAGAGCCACAGACTCACCACACAGAGAGCCACAGACTCACCCACACAGAGACCCATAGACTCACCACACAGAGACTCGTAGACTCGCCACACAGAGACCCATAGACTCACCACACAGAGACCCACAGACTCACCACACAGAGACCCACAGACTCACCACACAGACCCACAGACTCACCACACAGAGACCCACAGACTCACCCACACAGAGATCCACTGACTCGCCACACAGAGACCCATAGACTCACCACACAGAGACCCATAGACTCACCACACAGAGAGATATACAGACTCACCCACACAGATAGATCCATAGACTCGCCAGGCAGAGACCCATAGACTCACCACACAGAGACCCACAGACTCACCACGCAGAGACCCACAAACTCATCACACAGAGACCCACAGACTCACCACACAGAGACCCACAGACTCACCCACACAGAGATCCACTGACTCGCCACACAGAGACCCGTAGACTCACCACACAGAGAGACCTACAGACTCACCCACACAGAGATATCCATAGACTCGCCACGCAGAGACCCATAGACTCACCACAGAGACCCGTAGACTCACCACACAGAGACCCGTAGACTCACCACACAGAGACCCACAGACTCATCACACAGAGAGCCACAGACTCACCACACAGAGAGCCACAGACTCACCCACACAGAGACCCATAGACTCACCACACAGAGACCCGTAGACTCGCCACACAGAGACCCGTAGACTCACCACACAGAGACCCACAGAATCACCACACAGAGACCCACACACTCACCACACAGACCCACAGACTCACCACACAGAGACCCACAGACTCACCCACACAGAGATCCACTGACTCGCCACACAGAGACCCATAGACTCACCACACAGAGACCCATAGACTCACCACACAGAGAGATATACAGACTCACCCACACAGAGAAATCCATAGACTCGCCACGCAGAGACCCATAGACTCACCACACAGAGACTCACCACGCAGAGACCCACAAACTCATCACACAGAGACCCACAGACTCACCACACATAGACCCAAAGACTCACCACACAGAGACCCATAGACTTACCACACAGAGAGACCTACAGACTCACCCACACAGAGAGACCCAAAGACTCACCACACAGAGACCCGTAGACTCACCCCACAGAGACCCACAGACTCACCACACAGAGACCCACAGACTCATCACACAGAGAGCGACAGACTCACCACACAGAGAGCCACAGACTCACCCACACAGAGACCCATAGACTCACCACACAGAGACCCGTAGACTCGCCACACAGAGACCCATAGACTCACCACACAGAGACCCACAGACTCACCACACAGAGACCCACAGACTCACCACACAGACCCACAGACTCACCACACAGAGACCCACAGACGCACCCACACAGAGATCCACTGACTCGCCACACAGAGACCCATAGACTCACCACACAGAGACCCATAGACTCACCACACAGAGAGATATACAGACTCACCCACACAGAGAAATCAATAGACTCGCCACGCAGAGACCCATAGACTCACCACACAGAGACCCACAGACTCACCACGCAGAGACCCACAAACTCATCACACAGAGACCCACAGACTCACCACACATAGACCCGTAGACTCACCCCACAGAGACCCACAGACTCACCACACAGAGACCCACAGACTCATCACACAGAGAGCCACAGACTCACCACACAGAGAGCCACAGACTCACCCACACAGAGACCCATAGACTCACCACACAGAGACCCGTAGACTCGCCACACAGAGACCCACAGACTCACCACGCAGAGACCCACAAACTCATCACACAGAGACCCACAGACTCACCACACATAGACCCAAAGACTCACCACACAGAGACCCATAGACTTACCACACAGAGAGACCTACAGACTCACCCACACAGAGAGACCCATAGACTCACCACACAGAGACCCGTAGACTCACCCCACAGAGACCCAGAGACTCACCACACAGAGACCCACAGACTCATCACACAGAGAGCCACAGACTCACCACACAGAGAGCCACAGACTCACCCACACAGAGACCCATAGACTCACCACACAGAGACCCGTAGACTCGCCACACAGAGACCCATAGACTCACCACACAGAGACCCACAGACTCACCACACAGAGACCCACAGACTCACCACACAGACCCACAGACTCATCACACAGATACCCACAGACTCACCCACACAGAGATCCACTGACTCGCCACACAGAGACCCATAGACTCACCACACAGAGACCCATAGACTCACCACACAGAGAGATATACAGACTCACCCACACAGATAGATCCATAGACTCGCCACGCAGAGACCCATAGACTCACCACACAAAGACCCACAGACTCACCACGCAGAGACCCACAAACTCATCACACAGAGACCCACAGACTCACCACACATAGACCCAAAGACTCACCACACAGAGACCCATCGACTTACCACACAGAGAGACCTACAGACTCACCCACACAGAGAGATCCATAGACTCGCCACACAGAGACTCACAGACTCACCACGCAGAGACCCACAAACTCATCACACAGAGACCCACAGACTCACCACACAAAGACCCATAGACTCACCCACACAGAAAGATCCACAGACTCACCACAAAGAGTCCCATAGACTCACCGCACAGAGTGACCCACAGACTCACCACACAGAGACCCACAGACTCACCACACAGAGACCCACAGACTCACCACACAGAGAGACCTACAGACTCACCCACACAGAGAGATCCATAGACTCGCCACGCAGAGACCCATAGACTCACCACACAGAGACCCGTAAACTCACCACACAGAGACCCACAGACTCACCACACAGAGACCCACAGACTCATCACACAGAGAGCCACAGACTCACCACACAGAGACCCGTAGACTCGCCACACAGAGACCCGTAGACTCACCACACAGAGACCCACAGACTCACCACACAGAGACCCACACACTCACCACACAGACCCACAGACTCACCACACAGAGACCCACAGACTCACCCACACAGAGATCCACTGACTCACCACACAGAGACCCATAGACTCACCACACAGAGACCCACAGACTCACCACACAGAGACCCACAGACTCATCACACAGAGAGCCACAGACTCACCACACAGAGAGCCACAGACTCACCCACACAGAGACCCATAGACTCACCACACAGAGACTCGTAGACTCGCCACACAGAGACCCATAGACTCACCACACAGAGACCCACAGACTCACCACACAGAGACCCACAGACTCACCACACAGACCCACAGACTCACCACACAGAGACCCACAGACTCACCCACACAGAGATCCACTGACTCGCCACACAGAGACCCATAGACTCACCACACAGAGACCCATAGACTCACCACACAGAGAGATATACAGACTCACCCACACAGATAGATCCATAGACTCGCCACGCAGAGACCCATAGACTCACCACACAGAGACCCACAGACTCACCACGCAGAGACCCACAAACTCATCACACAGAGACCCACAGACTCACCACACAGAGACCCACAGACTCACCCACACAGAGATCCACTGACTCGCCACACAGAGACCCGTAGACTCACCACACAGAGAGACCTACAGACTCACCCACACAGAGATATCCATAGACTCGCCACGCAGAGACCCATAGACTCACCACAGAGACCCGTAGACTCACCACACAGAGACCCGTAGACTCACCACACAGAGACCCACAGACTCATCACACAGAGAGCCACAGACTCACCACACAGAGAGCCACAGACTCACCCACACAGAGACCCATAGACTCACCACACAGAGACCCGTAGACTCGCCACACAGAGACCCGTAGACTCACCACACAGAGACCCACAGAATCACCACACAGAGACCCACACACTCACCACACAGACCCACAGACTCACCACACAGAGACCCACAGACTCACCCACACAGAGATCCACTGACTCGCCACACAGAGACCCATAGACTCACCACACAGAGACCCATAGACTCACCACACAGAGAGATATACAGACTCACCCACACAGAGAAATCCATAGACTCGCCACGCAGAGACCCATAGACTCACCACACAGAGACTCACCACGCAGAGACCCACAAACTCATCACACAGAGACCCACAGACTCACCACACATAGACCCAAAGACTCACCACACAGAGACCCATAGACTTACCACACAGAGAGACTTACAGACTCACCCACACAGAGAGACCCAAAGACTCACCACACAGAGACCCGTAGACTCACCCCACAGAGACCCACAGACTCACCACACAGAGACCCACAGACTCATCACACAGAGAGCGACAGACTCACCACACAGAGAGCCACAGACTCACCCACACAGAGACCCATAGACTCACCACACAGAGACCCGTAGACTCGCCACACAGAGACCCATAGACTCACCACACAGAGACCCACAGACTCACCACACAGAGACCCACAGACTCACCACACAGACCCACAGACTCACCACACAGAGACCCACAGACGCACCCACACAGAGATCCACTGACTCGCCACACAGAGACCCATAGACTCACCACACAGAGACCCATAGACTCACCACACAGAGAGATATACAGACTCACCCACACAGAGAAATCAATAGACTCGCCACGCAGAGACCCATAGACTCACCACACAGAGACCCACAGACTCACCACGCAGAGACCCACAAACTCATCACACAGAGACCCACAGACTCACCACACATAGACCCGTAGACTCACCCCACAGAGACCCACAGACTCACCACACAGAGACCCACAGACTCATCACACAGAGAGCCACAGACTCACCACACAGAGAGCCACAGACTCACCCACACAGAGACCCATAGACTCACCACACAGAGACCCGTAGACTCGCCACACAGAGACCCATAGACTCACCACACAGAGACCCACAGACTCACCACACAGAGACCCACAGACTCACCACACAGACCCACAGACTCACCACACAGAGACCCACAGACGCACCCACACAGAGATCCACTGACTCGCCACACAGAGACCCATAGACTCACCACACAGAGACCCATAGACTCACCACACAGAGAGATATACAGACTCACCCACACAGATAGATCCATAGACTCGCCACGCAGAGACCCATAGACTCACCACACAGAGACCCACAGACTCACCACGCAGAGACCTACAAACTCATCACACAGAGACCCATAGACTCACCACACATAGACCCAAAGACTCACCACACAGAGACCCATCGACTTACCACACAGAGAGACCTACAGACTCACCCACACAGAGAGATCCATAGACTCGCCACACAGAGACTCACAGACTCACCACGCAGAGACCCACAAACTCATCACACAGAGACCCACAGACTCACCACACAGAGACCCATAGACTCACTCACACAGAAAGATCCACAGACTCACCACAAAGAGTCCCATAGACTCACCGCACAGATACCCACAGACTCACCACACAGAGACCCACAGACTCACCACACAGAGACCCACAGACTCACCACACAGAGACCCACAGACTCACCACACAGAGACCCACAGACTCACCCACACAGAGATCCACTGACTCGCCACACAGAGACCCGTAGACTCACCACACAGAGAGACCTACAGACTCACCCACACAGAGAGATCCATAGACTCGCCACGCAGAGACCCATAGACTCACCACACAGAGACCCGTAGACTCACCACACAGAGACCCACAGACTCACCACACAGAGACCCACAGACTCATCACACAGAGAGCCACAGACTCACCACACAGAGAGCCACAGACTCACCCACACAGAGACCCATAGACTCACCACACAGAGACCCGTAGACTCGCCACACAGAGACCCGTAGACTCACCACACAGAGACCCACAGACTCACCACACAGAGACCCACACACTCACCACACAGACCCACAGACTCACCACACAGAGACCCACAGACTCACCCACACAGAGATCCACTGACTCGCCACACAGAGACCCATAGACTCACCACACAGAGACCCATAGACTCACCACACAGAGAGATATACAGACTCACCCACACAGAGAGATCCATAGACTCGCCACGCAGAGACCCATAGACTCACCACACAGAGACCCACAGACTCACCACGCAGAGACCCACAAACTCATCACACAGAGACCCACAGACTCACCACACATAGACCCAAATACTCACCACACAGAGACCCATAGACTCACCACACAGAGACCCACAGACTCACCACGCAGAGACCCACAAACTCATCACACAGAGACCCACAGACTCACCACACAGAGACCCACAGACTCACCCACACAGAGATCCACTGACTCGCCACACAGAGACCCGTAGACTCACCACACAGAGAGACCTACAGACTCACCCACACAGAGATATCCATAGACTCGCCACGCAGAGACCCATAGACTCACCACAGAGACCCGTAGACTCACCACACAGAGACCCGTAGACTCACCACACAGAGACCCACAGACTCATCACACAGAGAGCCACAGACTCACCACACAGAGAGCCACAGACTCACCCACACAGAGACCCATAGACTCACCACACAGAGACCCGTAGACTCGCCACACAGAGACCCGTAGACTCACCACACAGAGACCCACAGAATCACCACACAGAGACCCACACACTCACCACACAGACCCACAGACTCACCACACAGAGACCCACAGACTCACCCACACAGAGATCCACTGACTCGCCACACAGAGACCCATAGACTCACCACACAGAGACCCATAGACTCACCACACAGAGAGATATACAGACTCACCCACACAGAGAAATCCATAGACTCGCCACGCAGAGACCCATAGACTCACCACACAGAGACTCACCACGCAGAGACCCACAAACTCATCACACAGAGACCCACAGACTCACCACACATAGACCCAAAGACTCACCACACAGAGACCCATAGACTTACCACACAGAGAGACTTACAGACTCACCCACACAGAGAGACCCAAAGACTCACCACACAGAGACCCGTAGACTCACCCCACAGAGACCCACAGACTCACCACACAGAGACCCACAGACTCATCACACAGAGAGCGACAGACTCACCACACAGAGAGCCACAGACTCACCCACACAGAGACCCATAGACTCACCACACAGAGACCCGTAGACTCGCCACACAGAGACCCATAGACTCACCACACAGAGACCCACAGACTCACCACACAGAGACCCACAGACTCACCACACAGACCCACAGACTCACCACACAGAGACCCACAGACGCACCCACACAGAGATCCACTGACTCGCCACACAGAGACCCATAGACTCACCACACAGAGACCCATAGACTCACCACACAGAGAGATATACAGACTCACCCACACAGAGAAATCAATAGACTCGCCACGCAGAGACCCATAGACTCACCACACAGAGACCCACAGACTCACCACGCAGAGACCCACAAACTCATCACACAGAGACCCACAGACTCACCACACATAGACCCGTAGACTCACCCCACAGAGACCCACAGACTCACCACACAGAGACCCACAGACTCATCACACAGAGAGCCACAGACTCACCACACAGAGAGCCACAGACTCACCCACACAGAGACCCATAGACTCACCACACAGAGACCCGTAGACTCGCCACACAGAGACCCATAGACTCACCACACAGAGACCCACAGACTCACCACACAGAGACCCACAGACTCACCACACAGACCCACAGACTCACCACACAGAGACCCACAGACGCACCCACACAGAGATCCACTGACTCGCCACACAGAGACCCATAGACTCACCACACAGAGACCCATAGACTCACCACACAGAGAGATATACAGACTCACCCACACAGATAGATCCATAGACTCGCCACGCAGAGACCCATAGACTCACCACACAGAGACCCACAGACTCACCACGCAGAGACCTACAAACTCATCACACAGAGACCCATAGACTCACCACACATAGACCCAAAGACTCACCACACAGAGACCCATCGACTTACCACACAGAGAGACCTACAGACTCACCCACACAGAGAGATCCATAGACTCGCCACACAGAGACTCACAGACTCACCACGCAGAGACCCACAAACTCATCACACAGAGACCCACAGACTCACCACACAGAGACCCATAGACTCACTCACACAGAAAGATCCACAGACTCACCACAAAGAGTCCCATAGACTCACCGCACAGATACCCACAGACTCACCACACAGAGACCCACAGACTCACCACACAGAGACCCACAGACTCACCACACAGAGACCCACAGACTCACCACACAGAGACCCACAGACTCACCCACACAGAGATCCACTGACTCGCCACACAGAGACCCGTAGACTCACCACACAGAGAGACCTACAGACTCACCCACACAGAGAGATCCATAGACTCGCCACGCAGAGACCCATAGACTCACCACACAGAGACCCGTAGACTCACCACACAGAGACCCACAGACTCACCACACAGAGACCCACAGACTCATCACACAGAGAGCCACAGACTCACCACACAGAGAGCCACAGACTCACCCACACAGAGACCCATAGACTCACCACACAGAGACCCGTAGACTCGCCACACAGAGACCCGTAGACTCACCACACAGAGACCCACAGACTCACCACACAGAGACCCACACACTCACCACACAGACCCACAGACTCACCACACAGAGACCCACAGACTCACCCACACAGAGATCCACTGACTCGCCACACAGAGACCCATAGACTCACCACACAGAGACCCATAGACTCACCACACAGAGAGATATACAGACTCACCCACACAGAGAGATCCATAGACTCGCCACGCAGAGACCCATAGACTCACCACACAGAGACCCACAGACTCACCACGCAGAGACCCACAAACTCATCACACAGAGACCCACAGACTCACCACACATAGACCCAAAGACTCACCACACAGAGACCCATAGACTCACCACACAGAGACCCACAGACTCACCACGCAGAGACCCACAAACTCATCACACAGAGACCCACAGACTCACCACACAGAGACCCACAGACTCACCCACACAGAGATCCACTGACTCGCCACACAGAGACCCGTAGACTCACCACACAGAGAGACCTACAGACTCACCCACACAGAGATATCCATAGACTCGCCACGCAGAGACCCATAGACTCACCACAGAGACCCGTAGACTCACCACACAGAGACCCGTAGACTCACCACACAGAGACCCACAGACTCATCACACAGAGAGCCACAGACTCACCACACAGAGAGCCACAGACTCACCCACACAGAGACCCATAGACTCACCACACAGAGACCCGTAGACTCGCCACACAGAGACCCGTAGACTCACCACACAGAGACCCACAGAATCACCACACAGAGACCCACACACTCACCACACAGACCCACAGACTCACCACACAGAGACCCACAGACTCACCCACACAGAGATCCACTGACTCGCCACACAGAGACCCATAGACTCACCACACAGAGACCCATAGACTCACCACACAGAGAGATATACAGACTCACCCACACAGAGAAATCCATAGACTCGCCACGCAGAGACCCATAGACTCACCACACAGAGACTCACCACGCAGAGACCCACAAACTCATCACACAGAGACCCACAGACTCACCACACATAGACCCAAAGACTCACCACACAGAGACCCATAGACTTACCACACAGAGAGACTTACAGACTCACCCACACAGAGAGACCCAAAGACTCACCACACAGAGACCCGTAGACTCACCCCACAGAGACCCACAGACTCACCACACAGAGACCCACAGACTCATCACACAGAGAGCGACAGACTCACCACACAGAGAGCCACAGACTCACCCACACAGAGACCCATAGACTCACCACACAGAGACCCGTAGACTCGCCACACAGAGACCCATAGACTCACCACACAGAGACCCACAGACTCACCACACAGAGACCCACAGACTCACCACACAGACCCACAGACTCACCACACAGAGACCCACAGACGCACCCACACAGAGATCCACTGACTCGCCACACAGAGACCCATAGACTCACCACACAGAGACCCATAGACTCACCACACAGAGAGATATACAGACTCACCCACACAGATAAATCAATAGACTCGCCACGCAGAGACCCATAGACTCACCACACAGAGACCCACAGACTCACCACGCAGAGACCCACAAACTCATCACACAGAGACCCACAGACTCACCACACATAGACCCGTAGACTCACCCCACAGAGACCCACAGACTCACCACACAGAGACCCACAGACTCATCACACAGAGAGCCACAGACTCACCACACAGAGAGCCACAGACTCACCCACACAGAGACCCATAGACTCACCACACAGAGACCCGTAGACTCGCCACACAGAGACCCATAGACTCACCACACAGAGACCCACAGACTCACCACACAGAGACCCACAGACTCACCACACAGACCCACAGACTCACCACACAGAGACCCACAGACGCACCCACACAGAGATCCACTGACTCGCCACACAGAGACCCATAGACTCACCACACAGAGACCCATAGACTCACCACACAGAGAGATATACAGACTCACCCACACAGATAGATCCATAGACTCGCCACGCAGAGACCCATAGACTCACCACACAGAGACCCACAGACTCACCACGCAGAGACCTACAAACTCATCACACAGAGACCCATAGACTCACCACACATAGACCCAAAGACTCACCACACAGAGACCCATCGACTTACCACACAGAGAGACCTACAGACTCACCCACACAGAGAGATCCATAGACTCGCCACACAGAGACTCACAGACTCACCACGCAGAGACCCACAAACTCATCACACAGAGACCCACAGACTCACCACACAGAGACCCATAGACTCACTCACACAGAAAGATCCACAGACTCACCACAAAGAGTCCCATAGACTCACCGCACAGAGACCCACAGACTCACCACACAGAGACCCACAGACTCACCACACAGAGACCCACAGACTCACCACACAGAGACCCACAGACTCACCACACAGAGACCCACAGACTCACCCACACAGAGATCCACTGACTCGCCACACAGAGACCCGTAGACTCACCACACAGAGAGACCTACAGACTCACCCACACAGAGAGATCCATAGACTCGCCACGCAGAGACCCATAGACTCACCACACAGAGACCCGTAGACTCACCACACAGAGACCCACAGACTCACCACACAGAGACCCACAGACTCATCACACAGAGAGCCACAGACTCACCACACAGAGAGCCACAGACTCACCCACACAGAGACCCATAGACTCACCACACAGAGACCCGTAGACTCGCCACACAGAGACCCGTAGACTCACCACACAGAGACCCACAGACTCACCACACAGAGACCCACACACTCACCACACAGACCCACAGACTCACCACACAGAGACCCACAGACTCACCCACACAGAGATCCACTGACTCGCCACACAGAGACCCATAGACTCACCACACAGAGACCCACAGACTCACCACGCAGAGACCCACAAACTCATCACACAGAGACCCACAGACTCACCACACATAGACCCAAAGACTCACCACACAGAGACCCATAGACTTACCACACAGAGAGACCTACAGACTCACCCACACAGAGAGACCCATAGACTCACCACACAGAGACCCGTAGACTCACCCCACAGAGACCCACAGACTCACCACACAGAGACCCACAGACTCATCACACAGAGAGCCACAGACTCACCACACAGAGAGCCACAGACTCACCCACACAGAGACCCATAGACTCACCACACAGAGACCCGTAGACTCGCCACACAGAGACCCATAGACTCACCACACAGAGACCCACAGACTCACCACACAGACCCACAGACTCACCACACATAGACCCAAAGACTCACCACACAGAGACCCATAGACTTACCACACAGAGAGACCTACAGACTCACCCACACAGAGAGACCCATAGACTCACCACACAGAGACCCGTAGACTCACCCCACAGAGACCCACAGACTCACCACACAGAGACCCACAGACTCATCACACAAAGAGCCACAGACTCACCACACAGAGAGCCACAGACTCACCCACACAGAGACCCATAGACTCACCACACAGAGACCCGTAGACTCGCCACACAGAGACCCATAGACTCACCACACAGAGACCCACAGACTCACCACACAGACCCACAGACTCACCACACAGAGACCCACAGACTCACCCACACAGAGATCCACTGACTCGCCACACAGAGACCCATAGACTCACCACACAGAGACCCATAGACTCACCACACAGAGAGCTTTACAAACTCACCCACACAGATAGATCCATAAACTCGCCACGCAGAGACCCATAGACTCACCACACAGAGACCCACAGACTCACCACGCAGAGACCCACAAACTCATCACACAGAGACCCACAGACTCACTACACATAGACCCAAAGACTCACCACACAGAGACCCATAGACTTACCACACAGAGAGACCTACAGACTCACCCACACAGAGAGATCCATAGACTCGCCACACAGAGACTCACAGACTCACCACGCAGAGACCCACAAACTCATCACACAGAGACCCACAGACTCACCACACAGAGACCCATAGACTCACCCACACAGAAAGATCCACAGACTCACCACACAGAGTGACCCATAGACTCACCACACAGAGACCCACAGACTCATCACACAGAGACCCACAGACTCACCACACAGAAACCCACAGACTCACCCACACAGAGAGATCCACAGACTCACCACACAGAGATCCATAGACTCACCACACAGAGACCCACAGACTCACCCACACAGAGAGATCCACAGACTTACAACACAGAGACCCATAGACTCACGACACAGAGACTCATAAACTCACCACACAGAGAGACCTACAGACTCACCACACAGAGACCCACAGACTCATCACATAGAGACCCACAGACTCACCACACAAAGAGACGCACAGACTCACCACACAGCGAATCATAGACTCATTACACAGAGACCCATATACTCTTTTCACAGAGACCCATAGACTCATTACACAGAGACCCATAGACTCATCACACAGAGACCCATAGCCTCGCCACATAGAGACCCATAGACTTACCACACAGAGAGACCTACAGACTAACCCACACAGAGAGACCCATAGACTCGCCACATAGAGACTCACAGACTCACCACGCAGAGACCCACAAACTCATCACACAGAGACCCACAGACTCACCACACAGAGACCCATAGACTCACCCACACAGAAAGATCCACAGACTCACCACAAAGAGTCCCATAGACTCACCGCACAGAGTGACCCACAGACTCACCACACAGAGACCCATAGACTCACCCACACAAAAAGATCCACAGACTCACCACAAAGAGTCCCATAGACTCACAGCACAGAGTGACCCACAGACTCACCACACAGAGACCCACAGACTCATCACACAGAGAGGTCCACAGACTCACCACACAGAGTGACACATAGACTCACCACACAGAGACCCACAGACTCATCACACAGAGACCCACAGACTCACCACACAGAAACCCACAGACTCACCCACACAGAGAGATCCACAGACTCACGACACAGAGATCCACAGACTTACAACACAGAGACCCATAGACTCACGACACAGAGACTCATAAACTCACCACACAGAGAGACCTACAGACTCACCACACAGAGACCCACAGACTCATCACATAGAGACCCACAGACTCACCACATAGAGAGACGCACAGACTCACCACACAGCGAATCATAGACTCATTACACAGAGACCCATATACTCGTTTCACAGAGACCCATATACTCATTACACAGAGACCCATAGACTCATCACACAGAGACCCATAGACGCATTACACATAGAGCCATAGACTCACCACACATAGACCCACAGACTCACCACACAGAGACCCATAGACTCGCCACATAGAGACCCATAGACTCACCACACAGAAACCCATAGATTCACCCTACAGAGACCCATAGACTCACCACACAGATACCCATAGACTCACTACACAGAGACCCATAGACTCACCACCCAGAAACCCATAGACTCACCACGCAGAGACCCATAAACTCACCACACAGAGACCCATAGACTCACCACACAGAGACCCACAGACTCACTACACAGAGACCCATAGACTCATCACACAGAGACCCATAGACGCATTACACAGAGAGCCATAGACTCACCACACAGATCCACAGACTCACCACATAGAGACCCATAGACTCGCCACACAGAAACCCATAGACTCACCCTACAGAGACCCATAGACTCACCACACAGATACCCATAGACTCACTACACAGAGACCCATAGACTCACCACCCAGAAACCCATAGACTCACCACCCAGAAACCCATAGACTCACCACACAGAGACCCATAGACTCACCACACAGAGACCCACAGACTCACCACACAGAGACCCACAGACTCACCACACAGATACCCATAGATTCACCACAGAGTGACCCATAGACTCACCACACAGAAACCCATAGACTCACCACGCAGAGACCCATAGACTCACCACACAGATACCCACAGACTCACCACACAGAGACCCACAGACTCACCTCTTAGAGACCCATAGACTCACCACACAGAGACCCACAGACTCACCACACAGAGACCCGTAGACTAACCTCATAGAGACCCATAGACTCATCACATAGAGACCCACAGACTCACCACACAGAGAGACGCACAGACTCACCACACAGCGAATCATAGACTCATTACACAGAGACCCATATACTCTTTTCACAGAGACCCATAGACTCATTACACAGAGACCCATAGTCTCATCACACAGAGACCCATAGACGCATTACACAGAGAGCCATAGACTCACCACACATAGACCCACAGACTCACCACACAGAGACCCATAGACTCACCACACAGAAACCCATAGACTCACCCTATAGAGACCCATAGACTCACCACACAGATACCCATAGACTCACTACACATAGACCCATAGACTCACCACCCAGAAACCCATAGACTCACCACGCAGAGACCCATAGACTCACCACACAGAGACCCACAGACTCACTACACAGAGACCCATAGACTCATCACACAGAGACCCATAGACGCATTACACAGAGAGCCATAGACTCACCACACAGAGATCCACAGACTCACCACACAGAGACCCATAGACTCACCCTACAGAGACCCATAGACTCACCACACAGATACCCATAGACTCACTACACAGAGACCCATAGACTCACCACCCAGAAACCCATAGACTCACCACCCAGAAACCCATAGACTCACCACACAGAGACCCATAGACTCACCACACAGAGACCCACAGACTCACCATACAGAGACCCACAGACTCACCACACAGAGACCCATAGATTCACCACAGAGTGACCCATAGACTCACCACGCAGAAACCCATAGACTCACCACGCAGAGACCCATAGACTCACCACACAGATACCCACAGACTCACCACACAGAGACCCACAGACTCACCTCATAGAGACCCATAGACTCACCACACAGAGACCCACAGACTCACCACACAGAGACCCGTAGACTAACCTCATAGAGACCCATAGACTCACTTATCTCTGTCAACCCACACGGTTCACTCCGTGTTTATGTACAGAGTGTTGAGACCCACACAGCGTTCAGCCGTTTCAATGCAGGCTTTGTAGAATGAACGTTGAGGTTCACAAGGGGTACACGATGACCAAAACGGTCTGAATGGGTCTGTAATAATGTAGGGTACTGATAAGGGGTTGACAGGTATGTAGTGGTGTAGTGTATAGTGAGGTGTATAGTGTAGTGTATAGTGTATAGTAGTGTAGTGAACAGTGTAGTGTGTAGTGTAGTGTATAGTAGTATAGTGTAATGTGTAGTGTATAGCTGTATAGTGTAGTGTGTAGTGTCGTGTATAGTGTTGTGTATGGTGTAGTGTATAGTGTAGTGTAGAGTGTAGTGTATAGTAGTATAGTGTAGTGTATAGTGTTGTGTATAGTAGCATAATGTAGTGTATAGTGTAGTGTATCGTGTAGTACATAGTGTAGTGTATAGTAGTATAGTGTAGTGTATAGTGTGTAATGTAGTGTGTAGTGTATAGTGTAGTGTATGGTGTAGTCTATAGTGTAATGTATAGTGTAGTGTGCAATGTAGTGTGTAGTGTATAGTGTAGTGTAGTGCATAGGATGTCAAGGGGTTGACCGGGTATGGCAATCGCCCGGAACATTGATGGCAGACAAGTAGGTGGAGACATCGTGACACAAATTCCTCACAAATCTCGTGGTGGTTCACTTAGCTGCGGGCCTCCGAGTGCTCGCGGCATCTGAACTCTGGTCACCTGAAACTTTCAGGTCGTTAAAGCGGCATCCCCCACGCCATGCGGTTAGCGAGCGTCCTCACGCCCACCCACGCCTCGCGTTCCCTGTCAAGCCCTTGTTGATGCCCTGGCTTATTACAGGCCAATGGAGACGCTAGTGGTCACACCGTGATACTTGTGAATCTTAACGTTTATTCTGTACGCAGCACGTTTTACTCCACTATACTAAACTATACACTACACTATACACTACACTACTATACACTACACTACTATACACTACACTATACACTACACTACTATACACTACACTATACTACACTCTACACTATATACTACACTCATATACACTACACTATACACTACACTATACACTACTATATACACTACACTATACACTACACTACTCTATACACTACACTATACACTACTATATACACTACACTATATACTACACTCATATACACTACACAATACACTACTATATACACTACACTATACACTACACGATATACACTACACAATACACTACACTATACACTACTATATACACTACACTATACACTACAGTCATATACACTACACAATACATTACACTATACACTACACTATACACTACACTCATATACACTACACACTACGCTATACATTACATTATACACTACACTCATATACACTACACTACTATACACTACACTATAAACTACACTATACACTATACTAAACTATACACTACACTATAAACTACTCTATACACTACACTATACATTACACTATACACTACACTACACGGAAACCTTATTAAGACGCCGAAAGTCCACACAAAACCGGAGGTTGTCGTCCTTTTTCTCCACCAAAACCACCGGGGCGCCCCACGGGCTCGTGGACTGGGAAATAATGTCCGCAGCCAACATGTCATCGGCAGCCGCATACGATGCGGGTTCAAGCGAATGGGGCTGGCGTCACCCGTGTCTACGCGATGGGAAAACAAGGACGTCTGACCCAAGTCGAAATCGTCCCTGCTGAACACATCAGAAAGTCCCTTAGTCGGGCTTCGGGGGCGATGGAGGCTGCCAGGTTGAATACAAACTCTTAGGTTCTTTCGGTAAAGTAACGGAGGTAAAAAATGAAAATGAAAATAAAATAATAATAAATGAAAATAAATAAATTAAATCACGACGTTTCGGAAGCAACACAAGCCTCCGGCAGTTCTACCTAATGACGGAGGCTTGTGTTGCCTCCGAAACGTCGAGATTTATTATTTTATTTCTGTTATTATTTCTATTAGTTTATTATTTATTATTCTTTTTTCCCTACGTTACTTTACCGAAAAAACCTAAGAGAATGAATCCTTGCAGTCAGGAATGCTTCAAATCTAGGTTGAATACCTCTAAGAACCAGGCTCGGGATGAACGTTGTGCACTGAGGTCAAAAGTGGACATGCCGTGGTCGTTTGGGGATGCCGTGTGTGGCTTCATTGCCCGTTGGCACCTCTCCCAAGCTCCACTAACCATGGCAGGGGCCCATGACAATTGTTGAGGTTTTGCGTCCTCGGGGTGTCCGCGTTCGTCACGGTCGCCGGCGTTGGTTCGTTCACCCGTCGCGATTGAAACCGAGATTTGAAGCTTTCGTGACTGCAAGGATTCATACTCTTAGGTTTGTTTCGGTAAAGTCACGTAGGTAAAAAATAATAATAAAATAATAATAAATGAAAATAAATTAATTAAATCACGACGTTTTGGAGGCAACACAAGTCTCTGTCTTCAGGGGGGACCGTCACAGCTAAATTTACTGTATCAAGTGAGGAGAAATCCAAGAAACAAGATCTTATATACTGGTTAAGGGGAGGGGGGAGGGGCTTATCTAAATGTGGTAGTCAGGGTTAGGCCTCGGCAAAGTAAGGTAATTTACCCTTTTTACCGGGTAAAAGGGTAAAGGTAAAGGGTAAAGGTGTCGACATGCCAAGGGGTAAGGTAAAGGGTAGGGTAAAGGTAGCTTGGAAGAATTACCCGGTAGGGTAAAGGTAGCACAAAGTATTACCCGGTAAATACGGTGCCTTTTTTACCGCTAAAAGCTCCGTGGTGCAGTCCGTGGCATACATTTAATAAGTAATATTAAAACAAACTTGATTAAAAACACGCTTTTATGAAACGTACTAGTAATGGCAGAACTCCACGACTCCAGGAAGTGGTCTCGAAGCTCGCCATAACGTAAGGGGCCGTGGCCAATTTCAGCCAACGTCAGTTGAGCGTCGACTATTAGACCCAAGCCGAAACATAACATATAAAACAAATGTTTAAAAACATATTTTTTATGATAGGATATAGTATTGTCATCAGTATGACCTAAGTATACCAAGTTTGTAGTCGATACCACATTAGGAAGTGGGTAAAAATTCAGTTTCAAGATTTGAGGATACATCAACAACAATAACGACAACAACAACAACAACGACAACAACAACGATGCCAACCCCAGCTGCAAGCGATGATGAAATTCTCGCTTGCAACTTTCATCAGCTAACTGAGACCAGGCCACTTTTGGTTGGAATGGGATCCTGGGTGTACACCCACCACCGGAGTGGAAGAATGGCAGGCGCATCTTACAGATGACAAGTCGATGCTCAGTGGGCAGATCAGCTCCACGATAGGTCCTGGTGTCAAGGACATGGGCTCGCATCTGCTGGTCCGTCACTATGTAGTCCAGCAAATGTTCTTGCTTGGACCCGGCATGTATCCATGATGTTGTGTGGATGCGCCGATGCCGGAAGAGCGTGTTGGTAATTACAAGCCCATGGGCTGCACAAAAATCTAGCAGCCTCCTACCGTTATTATTGAGCTGATCTGGCCCATGCCTTCCAATCACTCCAGACCAGGTGCCAGCATCATGACCAACTCGGGCATTGAAGTCACCCAACAAGATGACTCTGTCCCGAGTGGCCACTTTAGTCAGAACCTGTGACAGGAGGTCATAGAAAGCGTCTGACTCATCGGCTTTGCCTGCATCCCTCCACGGATTGATTGATGGGAAGGCGAGCCCAAAGTGTCCTGGGGCTTACAGCTTCCCACACCTCACCGCCACGCTCCCACGCCCCCTTCATTCTTTTGTTCAGAAGAAGAGCCACACCCTGTTGTTTGGCAGTCTCCTGCCCCGAGTAGAGGACTGTCCACCCCTCATGGTGGCAGGATCCAGAACCGGTCCACCGGACCTCCTGAATGCCACAGAGATCCAGGCGGTACCGGTCCAGCTCCCGACAGAGGAGTGGCAGCCTCTCCTCCGCAGTGAGCGTTCGAACATTCCACGTGGCCATCCGCAATGGTTTTTCGTTGTTTCTGGAGGAGCCCCGAGGGTGAAAATTCAATCTCCTGGCTCCGCCAAATGGGGTTTGGCCAGGAGACGTCATAAAAGCCTGACCCCCCGGGGCCTCCGGCACAAGCTTATTAGTTACAGGTTTATGTTTAATTCGTAGTTTAGTGGTGGTTAATTGAAGGTGGATGGGTTACCAGCCCCTCGCACCCGTCCAGAGCCCCCGTTTAGCCACTGTGGTGGTCACAGACGCCATGAGGGGAGAGGCCAATGGGCATTGGACCTCCCCCCACAGCACTGCCCACGACAGTGTTGCCCGTCCGGCACCGCGAGGAGGTAGGAGGTTGTTTTGCCGGACTTATCCTTCACACACACAAAGACACACACAGTATATAAATTGTCGTAAAGAAACGCTGTGGTGGTTACAAACGGCATGAAGGGAAAGTGGGCACTGCCCACCACAGCGTTACCGTCCGGCACCACGAGGAGGTAGGGGGTTGTTTTTGCCAGACACACACATCGGTAGATACACACACACAGTCACACAAACAGAGACACAACAACAACAATCGCCATTCGTCACTAAGTGGCGGTGACGTCACCACGACGCTTGTCCCAGGCCATGTGCACCTTGAGGCTACCACGTGAAGTCTCGAACTCCCACCGGTAGGAGGTCACCGCTACACCACCACTACACTACCACCACACCACCGCCATTACACCACAACTACACCACCACTACACCACCACCCCTACACCCCACTACACCACCACTACACCAGCACTACATCACCACTAGACCACCACCACCACGACACTAACATCACCGCTACACCGCCACTACACCACCACCACTACACCTACACCGCCACACCACCACCAACTACACCACCACCCCTACACCGCCACTACATCACCACTACACCACTAGACCACCACGACCGCTACACCACCACTACACCACCATCACCACTACACCTACACCACCACCACCGCTACACCACCACCGCTACACCACCAGTACACCACCACCCCCACTGTCGTCGCTCTCTTGTCGTCACGCTAAGATCAAGTTCAGGTCACGTGACCGCGTCGACGTCATTAGGGCCCCGCCCACCGCCCGACGCAGCCAATCGGTGAGCTTCGGTGTCATGGGAACGAAGCGCAGCCATTTCGTGACGAGTACAGCACTCGTGTGTAGTGTGTAGTGTAGTGTATAGTAGTTTATAGTGTAGTGTATAGTTTATAGTGTAGTGTATAGTGCATAGTGTAGTGTATAGTTTAGTGTATAGTAGTTTATTGTGTAGTGCACATTGTAGTGTATAGTTTAGTGTATAGTGTAGTGTATAGTTCATAGTGTAGTGTATAGTGTAGTGTATAGTTTAGTGTATAGTGTAGTGTATAGTTTGTATTGTAGTGTATAGTGTAGTGTATAGTTTATAGTGTAGTGTATAGTTTGTATAGTGTAGTGTGTAGTATAGTGTAGTGTATGGTAGTGTATAGTGTAGTTTATAGTAGTATAGTGTAGTGTATGGTAGTGTATGGTAGTGTATAGTGTAGTGCAGTGTAGTGTATAGTTTATAATGTATAGTGTAGGGTATAGTGGTGTATAATAGTGTATAGTGCAGTGTATATTGGTGTATAGTAGTGTATAGTGTAGTACAGTGTAGTGTATGGTAGTGTGTAGTGTATAGTGTAGTGTAGTACACTAGTACAGCACACCGGTTGTGTGTTGGAGAGCAAAGCCACGACATTTACAATCCGAGCCCCGTGACGTTTCGCCGGTAATCACAACGACCGGCTTCATCAGGCGACAGCCGCGGATTTGTGGAGAAATCCTGCTTTGCTTAATGAATAAGAGGGGATAGACGTGATGGCACCACTTGTGAGCGCTTCTTTGGGCGAGTTGGGAGGGGATTAATGCCTATAAATCACCGTGGGTATCCATTGCCGCGTGGGTTCCTCGTACGGTCATAAACGTACAATAAGCCACTCGCGTTGTGCGAGCGGTTCGTCGAAAATGGGCCGTCCATAAATGGCGTCACGCGATTTTGGACGATTTTTGACCCCCCCCCCCTCGTCACAAAAAGTCAGACCCCTCCCCCCCTCAAATATGACGTCACAAAGCTCTGCTCCCCTCCTCCAAAAAACCACATTTACATTTTGAAAATAAAACATGCTTCAAATCGCTTTAAAGTATTGTCATTGTAGTGCGTATTTAACGTGGTGCTGTACTCTGATGTTGTAGGAGTGTTGTTATGACGATTCGTGTTGTTATAACAATTCTATATTTATTTAAAGTTGCGCATTTTTACGTGTTTTTATGTGACGTCACATTTCTCAACCCCTCCCCCCCGTCGTCACACATCGTCACAAATGTCTGACCCCCCACCCCCCAGGTGCATGACGTCATTTATGGACGGCCCCAAATGGGACTTCTGAGCCCGCATTTTCCCTTTCAAAGCGACGGTGTCGATCACTCGGCAGAGAGGGAGAGACACGGAGAATCGAGAATTCCGTCTTAATCACGTGCGATTGAAAATCGAATAAATGAAAAAAATGTCAGCGGCGCCACGTGAGTTCTCCGCCACAGGTTTTAAAAAAGATAAATTTTCTTATTATTTTTTAAAATCATTATTTTTAAAAATATTTATATTTTTTCTTATTATTTTAGAAAAATAATAATTTCTATTTTTCTTATTATTTTAAAAAATAATGATTTTTTTTAAATTATTATTTATATTTTTTCTTAATATTAAAAAAAATTATTATGTAATAAAAAGCATTATTTTTATTTTTTCTTATTATTTTTTAAAAATTGTTATTTATATTTTTTCTTATTATTTATTTCAAATTTTATTTTTTATTTTTTATTATTATAATTTTTTATGACATTTTTTTCTTCCTGTGGCCACCAACTCGCCGCGGCCGAAAGTCCTGGCTTAACCGCGTCCGGATTCGAACCCAGGTGGTGGGTTTTTTTGGGTTTTCGGACGATGCCACCCCTCACCACAGAGCAACCGCAGTTCCGGCGTTCTTTTTCATAGACATTTTATTTTATTTCTCACCCTGCACAGCCATCCCGTAGCACCGAATCACGAGCAGTCAAACGTGCGCGTGACCCCCTTTCTGCTTGCATGCACTTTCCCACGATTCAAAGAGCACGTGACTCATAACGTGAATTGGTGGCGACGGACGCGATAAGAGGGGGTGGGTGGGGGTGGGGTCCCCCCACCCCCACCCACCCCCCAACTCGTTTTGGACGTCAACGTCGGAGGAGCTGTCGCCGATTCGAGGCCACCACCTTCCTCCTGATTTGCGCTTCGCGGTGTGAAGTTGAAGGCAAGTCCACACACACACGCGCACACACTCGTACGCACGCGCACACACACGCATACACTCGCGCACACACGCGCGCAAACACTTGCACACACACTTGCACACACACGCACACACATGCGCACACACACGCGCGCACACTCGCACACACGCGCACACACACGCGCGCACTCGCACACACGCGCACACACGCACACACTCGCACACACTCGTACACACGCGCGTGTCTGCGTGGACTTGCCGATGACCGGTACCAGCGGTATCAAGATCGACCTCTGTGGAGGAGGAGCCTCGTGAAGGACGCTGCTGCTACTGGGCAGTGCCAGGCTAGGTGCACGTTGAGGCTATTGGACAGTTAGAGGCAGTCGCCCCTCCAGCAATAACATCGGAGGGTGGAGGAGCGACGCTCACAACAACGAGCAGAGCGCCGGGCGGATAAAATGCAGCAAGTTGGCACAGTAGCCCCCCTACAGCCGGTGGTGCATCTACCGGTCATCTCAGTCACTACAACCCATGGCAGCTGCTGGGTCTGTCCCATGACCTCCTACCGGCGGGCGTTTGACACTTCACGTGGTTTCGACGTGGTGCACCTAGCCTGGCACAGGCGTCGTGGTGACATCACCGCCGCTTGGTGGCAAATGGCGGTCGTCGTCGTCATTGTTTGTGTGTTCGGGCGTTTCAGTAAAATAGCCGTCCAAACGCACGTGATTCATTTGGTCAATTACGTGGGTGAACATCCTATAGTTTTTGCATCTCTATTATTTAGTTTGGTGCCATTCGTACGTTGGTGGTGTTGGTGGGGGCAGTGGCAGTGGCGGTGGTGGTGGTGGGGGCGGTGGTGGTGGCCAACGCTCTCCAATTTCGATCGAACGTCCCTCCCCCCTCCTTTGAGGGGACCGGGTCCACCGATTGATTCTGCGCTTGACTCTGTGCCGGCGGTGCAGACTCTATCGGCCATCGTCAACGTGCGTCGTCATCAACGTGCGTCGTCATAGTCACTTTTCTTCTTTCTATTCCTCTCCCTCGTCGTTTTCGCTTTTGCCGCGGGGGAATTTTCCTCGGCTCCTCCTCCTCCGGCAGCCCATCGAACAAATTACCCTCCCTCAGCACCGTTTTTTTGCGACGCTCGGCCTCCGCAGGGAACAGGTAGGCGGCGGCGTGGCATGCGGCGGCGGCGCCGCTGGCAAAGCGCAGAAGAAGCACGGAAGAAGCGTGGAAGAAGCTCGGAGGCCCTCGCGAGGGGGGGCGGGTGCCGGCCCTCGTCACTTCTCCCGCGTTTCGGCCGTCGCCTTGGTGTAGGCGAGGCCCTTGTAGACCCCCTCCATGGGGACGTCGAAGGTGGCGCCGTTCAACAGGGTCATGCGCACCGTGCCCTTGTAGGGGAGGTCGATTTCCGCGCGGCCGATGTTGATGTCGATGGACACCGTCTTGCCCGGGGGCACGATGACGTCGAACGAGAGGAGCTCGGTCTTCGACTCGGAGTTCTCGATGCTGCGGGTGCTCTCGGTGCCCACCGTGAAGCTGAAGCCGCTCTGCACCTCGACGACGTCGGGGATGCCGGCCTTGACGCTGATGCTGACGGTCGCCTCGAGCTTGTTCGCGATCGACCACGACGAGGTCTTGGTCAGCGTCTTGGAGGTCTCCACCTTGTAGGTTTGCGGGACGGAGCCCCGGTTCTTGTAGCTGATGGACTTGATCTCCTCCATCTGGACCTTTGGGAGCTCCCGGTGCAGCGTCGGGTACGTCACGTTGATCATCTCGGACCGCTTCACCGAATTGATGAACACGAAGCCCATGCAGTCGATGTCCGAGCCGCCCTTGCCCAGAATCCCAAGGCAGATCCCCGAGCCGATGTCGATGGGGTACTCCGTCTTCAGCCCCCAGTCGGTCATCTTCACGAAGAATTCCCGCCCCTTGCTGGTCTTGAACTTGATGGCGCCCAGGCGCGTGCCGGCGCCGTTGCCCCACAGCGACAGCGACGAGAAGAGCTCGCCGGGCTGGAAGACGAACTCGCTGTGGGATCCCGACGGGCTGCCGTACTGCGCGGACGTTCCGTTGGTCAGCCAGGCCTTCACACACTTCACCTGCCACCCGCCCACCCACACCCAGATCTTCTCAAGCGTCGCCCCGTTGTTCCTGCCGTCGAAGCTGAAGTTGGTGCCGCCTTGTCCTCCGCACGTGTGTATGGCCAGTGGGTACGGCATTCTCTCCTCTCTCGACCTGCTCGGCGCAAGACGCACGCACGCACGTGAACATCGCGACGGTCACCCGCAAGCTCTGCGTCAATCTACGCGCGCAATGTCGCTTGATAGACAGATTCGCTTTATCCGGCGTCGTTATGGCGATTCCCAAAAAAAGGAACATACGTTGGGTCAGATAATTAACGACCGGTAAAATAGCTGGCGACGAAAAAAAAGTTCAAGTCTCAATGACGGAAAGGTTTGAGCATTGACGAGCGTCGCTGTTTTGAGAATTACTGCTTCGTTTAAAGCGCAGGAGGCTTTTGCGACCAACGTCATCCATAATAGAGGGTTTTTTTTCTGGATTAGATCGCCACGTGAATATATAAATGCGTCGTTAAAACCCCGCCACCACCGACACACGCCAACCGGTAGGGGTTTGTCACGTAAACAGAGCGTGGCCAATCCGTTACTGGTGTAGAGGAGAGATGTACGCGGTGCGCGCAGTTAAGCGGGTGCAACTGAGGACGAACAGGTGTGTGCGCGTTGCGACACGAGGTTTGCACCGACAAACCACCGGTAACTATGGGGATAAGCGGGTGCAAACGAGGGCGAGCAGGTGGGCACGTTGAGGCAGGAGGTTGGCGTCGGGGAAACGGAAGATGGGGGGGGGGGTGATGATAAGGGACAGATGGGTGAGCGGGTATGAGGCAACGGTAGGTGAGTGCAGCGGTGGAGTTCTAAGAGTCTAAGAGTCGCTGTGTGCAGAGTCACTGATGGGTGGGGTGGGTGGCGTGGGTGGGATGGGTGGAGTGGGGTGGGTGGGGTGCTGTGGGTGGTAGGTGGGATGGTAAGTGGGGTGGGTGGGGTAGGGTGGGTGGGTGTTGTGGGTGGTAGGTGGGGTGGGTAGGTGGGGTGGGGTGGGGTGGGTGGGGTGGGCTGCGTGGCATGGGTGGGGTGGGTAGGTGGTGTGGAGTGGGTGGGGTGGGTGGTGGGTGGTAGGTGGGGTGGGTGGGGTGTGGTGGGTGGGGTGGAGTGTGTGGGGTGAGAGGAGTTGGTCGGGTGGGTGGGGTGGGTGGGGTCGGGTGGGGTGGGTGGTAGTAGCTACTACTGTAGGCGCAGCTTTCTCATACAAAAAAATAAGAGACGCCTTCACTGCCGCGTGTTTGAGGTGTCTTCAATCAAAACTCTTTATTTATTTATTAGTTGCACAAAAACGAGCGATGTCTAAAGTTGATATCTTCGCCTGCCCACGCGCTGCCGTGTCACGCTGCCGGACGTTCCAGGACTGTGTCCACTCGCTGACTGCCCAACTATTCTCACAACTTCTCGTTTATACTGTGAGACCGGAAGTGACGTCACGGGTTCAACCAACGGAGCGTCCAACCACAGGAGGGGGGGGGGGCTGTTTCTAAATAGTTGGAATATTCCAAATCAAATATAAGCAGTCTGTCAACAAATTTATGACGGATGTACATCAAATGTATACACAGAAATAATACATTCACTCTTTGTCTTATGGTTCTTACAGCTACTATTTATGTAGCTACTACACGTGTAGTAGCTACTACACGTGTAGTAGCTACTACACGTGTCGTAACTACTAGACGTGTCGTAACTACACATGTAGTAGCTACTACATGTGTCGTAGCTACACATGTAGTAGCTACTACATGTGTCGTAGCTACATGTGTCGTAGCTACTACATGTGTAGTAGCTACACCACGTGTAGTAGCTACTACATGTGTCGTAGCTACATGTGTCGTAGCTACTACATGTGTAATAGCTACTACATGTGTAATAGCTACTACATGTGTAGTAGCTACTACATGTGTCGTAGCTACATGTCTAGTAGCTACATGTCTAGTAGCTACATGTCTAGTAGCTACACGTGTAGTAGCTACTACTTATGTAGCTACTACTCGTGTAGTAGCTACTACTCGTGTAGTAGCTAATACACGTGTAGCTACCACTCATGTAGCTACTACATGTAGTAGCTACAGCGGTGCAAATCGCGAGGCCGTTGTGAGCATGGACTTACATGTAATTCCAGAAAACAATAATTCGAATATTTACTTTGGCGATTTCAATCGCGATAATCACTCACCACTCACGACTCACACATCTCACAACTCACACTCACTACTGACACTCACCACTCACACAACTCACCACTCACTACTCACACTCACCACTCACACAACTCACCACTCACACAACTCACCACTCACTACTCACCATTCACGACTCACACTCAGCTCGCATACTCACCACTCACACAACTCACCACTCACAACTCACCACTCACGACTCATACTCTCCTCGCATACTCACCACTCACATTCAACACTCACCACTCACACTCACTCAGTCACTACTCTTCCGTTCACACTCACCACTCAGGAACTCACCACTCACCCTCAATACTCACACGCACTACTTACACTCACTACTGACACTCACAACTCACACAACTCCCCTCTCACAATCACCACTCACACCACTCACAACTCATCACTCACAAATCACCACTCACACCACTCACAACTCATCACTCACCACTCACAAATCACCACTCATCACTCACAACTCACCACTCACAAATCCCCACTCACACCACTCACAACTCACCACTCACAACTCACCACTCACAACTCACCACTCACAACTCATCACTCACAAATCACCACTCACAACTCATCACTCACAACTCACACCACTCACAACTCATGTCACTTCTCATCACTCACAACTCACCACTCACAACTCACCACTCACAAATCACAACTCACAACTCACCACTCACAACTCATCACTCACAAATCACCACTCACAACTCATCACTCACAACTCACACCACTCACAACTCATGTCACTTCTCATCACTCACCTCACACACTCACCACACACTCCCTCACTACTTACCCGGTCACAATCACACTGCACAATGACCACTCACACTCAATCACCTCTAACAACTCACCACTCACCTCTCACAACTCACCACTCACACCACTCACCTCTCACACTCACTACTCACACCACTCACCTCTCACTACTCACCACTCACACCACTCACCTCTAACAACTCACCGTTCACCTCTCACCACTCACACCACTCACCTCTCACACTCACTACTCACACCACTCACCTCTCACCACTCACACCACTCACCTCTAACAACTCACCACTCACCTCTCACACTCACTACTCACACCACTCACCTCTCACACTCACTACTCACCCCACTCACCTCTCACCACTGACCACTCACACCACTCACCTCTAACAACTCACCACTCACCTCTCACACTCACTACTCACACCACTCACCTCTCACCACTCACCACTCACACCACTCACCTCTAACAACTCACCACTCACCTCTCACCACTCACCACTCACACCACTCACCTCTAACAACTCACCTCTCACACTCACTACTCACACCACTCACCTCACAACTCACCACTCACAACTCACTTCACACCACTCTCCTCTCACAACTCACCACTCACCTCTCACAACTCACCACTCACAACTCACCACTCACCTCTCACAACTCACCACTCACAACTCACCACTCACCTCTCACAACTCACCTCTCACAACTCACCACTCACAACTCACCACTCACCTCTCACAACTCACCTCTCACAACTCACCACTCAACACTCACGAAATCACGACTCTCCCGCTCACACTCGCAACTTAACACTCACCACTGAACTCTCACACCACTCACCTCTCACGACTCACAATCATCTCGCACACTCACAACTCACCACTCACACTCACCACTCTCGCTCACCACTCACCACAAGGGGCTTAACTCTTGACAGGGAATCGACGTCACTCTCCAATCCTCCTCCCTCCTCTCGCTGGAACCTCTCGCACTTTTATAGCCACCGACCCACGTGGCCACGTGGTCAACCGACCCACGTGGGCCACGTGGTCAACCGACGCACATAGCGCACCGGCGCGTGCCCCCCCCCCCCCCCCATGACTTCAGAACAGGTGTGAGTTCTTTCTTTTTTATTTATTTAGAAATCCCTTTCCTTCTTTTCATTAAATATTTTCCTTCGTTCGATTTATTTTTATTTCTGTTTTTCTGTCTTTTTTTACTTTCTTTAAATTCTCTTCTTAAAAAAATTCACGTTGTTTGGTTTTCTTAAGTTTTTTCTTAATTTCTATTTTTCTTTTTGTCTTTCCTTCTTTTTTTACTTTAACGTTTTGAAGTTGACTTAATTTTTTTCTTTCTTTGCTTTTTTCCTTACCTCTTTCCTTCTGTTTTTCTTTCTTTTATTTTTCCTTTTTTTCCTTAAATATTTTGATTTCGTTATATTTCATTTTCTTTCTATTCATATTTCTTTTCTTCTTTCTTTCCCTTTTTTAGTTTTCTTTCTTTTTTATTTTTTGTTGTTCTTTCTTTTCTTCTTAAATTTTCATTTCCTTTTAATTTTTTTTTACTTTATATTTTTTTGTAGTTTTCTTTATTTTTTTATACTTTTTTCTTAAATTTTATTTCCTCTTTTCCTTCTTTTTTTCTTTTTTCTTCTTTCTAAAAAAACATCTTTCTTTTTTCTTCCTTCCATTTTCTTAATTTTTCTTTCTCATTTTTTCTTTTTTTCCTTATTTCACATTCTTTTTTGCCTTGTCTTTACTTTCCTTTTTGTTCTATTTTTTTTCTTCACGTGTTTTTCTTTCTGTTGCTGCCATGAAGACAACGTTGTGGGGGAGGGGGTCCGATGTAGGGGGTTGGAGTCGAGGGGGCTGTGGGGGGATGAAGAGTCAATTTTTATTTTTAATAACCAGTTTATTTTATATTCGGCACCAGCCAGTACATCGTAGTGTAAGTAGTGTATGGTGGTGTAGTGTATAGTGTAGTGTATAGTAGTGTATAGTGTAGTAGTGTATAGTTGTGTTGTGTATAGTAGTGTAGTTTATGGTAGTGTGTAGTGTATAGTAGCGTAGTGTATAGTAGTGTAGTGTATAGTGTAGTGTATAGTGTAGTGTGTAGTGTATGGTGTAGTGTCTGGTGTAGTGTATAGTAGTGTAGTGTATAGTGTAGTAGTGTATAGTGTAGTGTCTGGTGTAGTGTATAGTGTAGTAGTGTATGGTGTAGTGTATAGTAGTGTATAGTGTAGTGTCTGGTGTAGTATACTAATACAGCACACACCAGTGTGCTGTATTAGTATACTACACTACACACTACACTACTATACACTACACTATACACTACACTATACACTACACTACACACTACACTACTATACACTACACTACACACTAGTGCTGTAATATTGACGAATTGGCACGTTCTGTTTACGTGACACAACCCTTACTAGTTGGTTGTGTCGGGTGGTGGCGGGTTTTACGACACAACATTTACACATTCACGCGGTGATCTAACCTAAAAAAAAACCTCTATCATGGAAGTCAACGCAAATGAGGCAAACAGCGGAGACAGAATGCGAGAGTCAGCGCGTTCCAGGTGAGTTAGTGCCCATCGAGGCACCGAGGCTTCGGGCAAAAGAGAATGATTAAGTTTGGGACACGTTGACCGATAATAGTGGACGGAGTTTAATTTACAAATACAAATTCAAGGATAAATAATCATGAGCGTCGCCACGCTGAGTGAAAAGGCTGAGAGGCGATGTTGTGGGCTGGGCATCATGGGCACTGCCCAAAAACTTCGTCGTGTCAACTTGCCTGCCACAGACTCACCCACACAGAGACCCACAGACTCACCACACAGAGAGACCTACAGACTCACCCACACAGAGAGATCCATAGACTCACCACACAGAGACCCGTAGACTCACCACACAGAGACCCACAGACACACCACACAGAGACCCACAGACTCATCACACAGAGAGCCACAGACTCACCACACAGAGAGCCACAGACTCACCCACACAGAGACCCATAGACTCACCACACAGAGACCCGTAGACTCGCCACACAGAGACCCGTAGACTCACCACACAGAGACCCACAGACTCACCACACAGAGACCCACAGACTCACCACACAGACCCACAGACTCACCACACAGAGACCCACAGACTCACCCACACAGAGATCCACTGACTCGCCACACAGAGACTCGTAGACTCACCACACAGAGAGACCTACAGACTCACCCACACAGAGATATCCATAGACTCGCCACGCAGAGACCCATAGACTCACCACACAGAGAGCCGTAGACTCACCACACAGAGACCCACAGACTCACCACACAGAGACCCACAGACTCACCACACAGAGACCCACACACTCACCACACAGACCCACAGACTCACCACACAGAGACCCACAGACTCACCCACACAGAGATCCACTGACTCGCCACACAGAGACCCATAGACTCACCACACAGAGACCCATAGACTCACCACACAGAGAGATATACAGACTCACCCACACAGAGAGATCCATAGACTCGCCACGCAGAGACCCATAGACTCACCACACAGAGACCCACAGACTCACCACGCAGAGACCCACAAACTCATCACACAGAGACCCACAGACTCACCACACATAGACCCAAAGACTCACCACACAGAGACCCATAGACTTACCACACAGAGAGACCTACAGACTCACCCACACAGAGAGACCCATAGACTCACCACACAGAGACCCGTAGACTCACCCCACAGAGACCCAGAGACTCACCACACAGAGACCCACAGACTCATCACACAGAGAGCCACAGACTCACCACACAGAGAGCCACAGACTCACCCACACAGAGACCCATAGACTCACCACACAGAGACCCGTAGACTCGCCACACAGAGACCCATAGACTCACCACACAGAGACCCACAGACTCACCACACAGAGACCCACAGACTCACCACACAGACCCACAGACTCACCACACAGAGACCCACAGACTCACCCACACAGAGATCCACTGACTCGCCACACAGAGACCCATAGACTCACCACACAGAGACCCATAGACTCACCACACAGAGAGATATACAGACTCACCCACACAGATAGATCCATAGACTCGCCACGCAGAGACCCATAGACTCACCACACAAAGACCCACAGACTCACCACGCAGAGACCCACAAACTCATCACACAGAGACCCACAGACTCACCACACATAGACCAAAAGACTCACCACACAGAGACCCATCGACTTACCACACAGAGAGACCTACAGACTCACCCACACAGAGAGATCCATAGACTCGCCACACAGAGACTCACAGATTCACCACGCAGAGACCCACAAACTCATCACACAGAGACCCACAGACTCACCACACAAAGACCCATAGACTCACCCACACAGAAAGATCCACAGACTCACCACAAAGAGTCCCATAGACTCACCGCACAGAGTGACCCACAGACTCACCACACAGAGACCCACAGACTCACCACACAGAGACCCACAGACTCACCACACAGAGAGACCTACAGACTCACCCACACAGAGAGATCCATAGACTCGCCACGCAGAGACCCATAGACTCACCACACAGAGACCCGTAAACTCACCACACAGAGACCCACAGACTCACCACACAGAGACCCACAGACTCATCACACAGAGAGCCACAGACTCACCACACAGAGAGCCACAGACTCACCCACACAGAGACCCATAGACTCACCACACAGAGACCCGTAGACTCGCCACACAGAGACCCGTAGACTCACCACACAGAGACCCACAGACTCACCACACAGAGACCCACACACTCACCACACAGACCCACAGACTCACCACACAGAGACCCACAGACTCACCCACACAGAGATCCACTGACTCGCCACACAGAGACCCATAGACTCACCACACAGAGACCCACAGACTCACCACACAGAGACCCACAGACTCATCACACAGAGAGCCACAGACTCACCACACAGAGAGCCACAGACTCACCCACACAGAGACCCATAGACTCACCACACAGAGACCTGTAGACTCGCCACACAGAGACCCATAGACTCACCACACAGAGACCCACAGACTCACCACACAGAGACCCACAGACTCACCACACAGACCCACAGACTCACCACACAGAGACCCACAGACTCACCCACACAGAGATCCACTGACTCGCCACACAGAGACCCATAGACTCACCACACAGAGACCCATAGACTCACCACACAGAGAGATATACAGACTCACCCACACAGATAGATCCATAGACTCGCCACGCAGAGACCCATAGACTCACCACACAGAGACCCACAGACTCACCACGCAGAGACCCACAAACTCATCACACAGAGACCCACAGACTCACCACACAGAGACCCACAGACTCACCCACACAGAGATCCACTGACTCGCCACACAGAGACCCGTAGACTCACCACAGAGACCCGTAGACTCACCACACAGAGACCCGTAGACTCACCACACAGAGACCCACAGACTCATCACACAGAGAGCCACAGACTCACCACACAGAGAGCCACAGACTCACCCACACAGAGACCCATAGACTCACCACACAGAGACCCGTAGACTCGCCACACAGAGACCCGTAGACTCACCACACAGAGACCCACAGAATCACCACACAGAGACCCACACACTCACCACACAGACCCACAGACTCACCACACAGAGACCCACAGACTCACCCACACAGAGATCCACTGACTCGCCACACAGAGACCCATAGACTCACCACACAGAGACCCATAGACTCACCACACAGAGACCCACAGACTCACCACGCAGAGACCCACAAACTCATCACACAGAGACCCACAGACTCACCACACATAGACCCAAAGACTCACCACACAGAGACCCATAGACTTACCACACAGAGAGACCTACAGACTCACCCACACAGAGAGACCCATAGACTCACCACACAGAGACCCGTAGACTCACCCCACAGAGACCCAGAGACTCACCACACAGAGACCCACAGACTCATCACACAGAGAGCCACAGACTCACCACACAGAGAGCCACAGACTCACCCACACAGAGACCCATAGACTCACCACACAGAGACCCGTAGACTCGCCACACAGAGACCCATAGACTCACCACACAGAGACCCACAGACTCACCACACAGAAACCCACAGACTCACCACACAGACCCACAGACTCACCACACAGAGACCCACAGACTCACCCACACAGAGATCCACTGACTCGCCACACAGAGACCCATAGACTCACCACACAGAGACCCATAGACTCACCACACAGAGAGATATACAGACTCACCCACACAGATAGATCCATAGACTCGCCACGCAGAGACCCATAGACTCACCACACAAAGACCCACAGACTCACCACGCAGAGACCCACAAACTCATCACACAGAGACCCACAGACTCACCACACATAGACCAAAAGACTCACCACACAGAGACCCATCGACTTACCACACAGAGAGACCTACAGACTCACCCACACAGAGAGATCCATAGACTCGCCACACAGAGACTCACAGATTCACCACGCAGAGACCCACAAACTCATCACACAGAGACCCACAGACTCACCACACAAAGACCCATAGACTCACCCACACAGAAAGATCCACAGACTCACCACAAAGAGTCCCATAGACTCACCGCACAGAGTGACCCACAGACTCACCACACAGAGACCCACAGACTCACCACACAGAGACCCACAGACTCACCACACAGAGAGACCTACAGACTCACCCACACAGAGAGATCCATAGACTCGCCACGCAGAGACCCATAGACTCACCACACAGAGACCCGTAAACTCACCACACAGAGACCCACAGACTCACCACACAGAGACCCACAGACTCATCACACAGAGAGCCACAGACTCACCACACAGAGAGCCACAGACTCACCCACACAGAGACCCATAGACTCACCACACAGAGACCCGTAGACTCGCCACACAGAGACCCGTAGACTCACCACACAGAGACCCACAGACTCACCACACAGAGACCCACACACTCACCACACAGACCCACAGACTCACCACACAGAGACCCACAGACTCACCCACACAGAGATCCACTGACTCGCCACACAGAGACCCATAGACTCACCACACAGAGACCCACAGACTCACCACACAGAGACCCACAGACTCATCACACAGAGAGCCACAGACTCACCCACACAGAGACCCATAGACTCACCACACAGAGACCTGTAGACTCGCCACACAGAGACCCATAGACTCACCACACAGAGACCCACAGACTCACCACACAGAGACCCACAGACTCACCACACAGACCCACAGACTCACCACACAGAGACCCACAGACTCACCCACACAGAGATCCACTGACTCGCCACACAGAGACCCATAGACTCACCACACAGAGACCCATAGACTCACCACACAGAGAGATATACAGACTCACCCACACAGATAGATCCATAGACTCGCCACGCAGAGACCCATAGACTCACCACACAGAGACCCACAGACTCACCACGCAGAGACCCACAAACTCATCACACAGAGACCCACAGACTCACCACACAGAGACCCACAGACTCACCCACACAGAGATCCACTGACTCGCCACACAGAGACCCGTAGACTCACCACAGAGACCCGTAGACTCACCACACAGAGACCCGTAGACTCACCACACAGAGACCCACAGACTCATCACACAGAGAGCCACAGACTCACCACACAGAGAGCCACAGACTCACCCACACAGAGACCCATAGACTCACCACACAGAGACCCGTAGACTCGCCACACAGAGACCCGTAGACTCACCACACAGAGACCCACAGAATCACCACACAGAGACCCACACACTCACCACACAGACCCACAGACTCACCACACAGAGACCCACAGACTCACCCACACAGAGATCCACTGACTCGCCACACAGAGACCCATAGACTCACCACACAGAGACCCATAGACTCACCACACAGAGAGATATACAGACTCACCCACACAGAGAAATCCATAGACTCGCCACGCAGAGACCCATAGACTCACCACACAGAGACCCACAGACTCACCACGCAGAGACCCACAAACTCATCACACAGAGACCCACAGACTCACCACACATAGACCCAAAGACTCACCACACAGAGACCCATAGACTTACCACACAGAGAGACCTACAGACTCACACACACAGAGAGACCCAAAGACTCACCACACAGAGACCCGTAGACTCACCCCACAGAGACCCACAGACTCACCACACAGAGACCCACAGACTCATCACACAGAGAGCGACAGACTCACCACACAGAGAGCCACAGACTCACCCACACAGAGACCCATAGACTCACCACACAGAGACCCGTAGACTCGCCACACAGAGACCCATAGACTCACCACACAGAGACCCACAGACTCACCACACAGAGACCCACAGACTCACCACACAGACCCACAGACTCACCACACAGAGACCCACAGACGCACCCACACAGAGATCCACTGACTCGCCACACAGAGACCCATAGACTCACCACACAGAGACCCATAGACTCACCACACAGAGAGATATACAGACTCACCCACACAGAGAAATCCATAGACTCGCCACGCAGAGACCCATAGACTCACCACACAGAGACCCACAGACTCACCACGCAGAGACCCACAAACTCATCACACAGAGACCCACAGACTCACCACACATAGACCCGTAGACTCACCCCACAGAGACCCACAGACTCACCACACAGAGACCCACAGACTCATCACACAGAGACACACAGACGCACCCACACAGAGATCCACTGACTCGCCACACAGAGACCCATAGACTCACCACACAGAGACCCATAGACTCACCACACAGAGAGATATACAGACTCACCCACACAGATAGATCCATAGACTCGCCACGCAGAGACCCATAGACTCACCACACAGAGACCCACAGACTCACCACGCAGAGACCTACAAACTCATCACACAGAGACCCATAGACTCACCACACATAGATCCAAAGACTCACCACACAGAGACCCATCGACTTACCACACAGAGGGACCTACAGACTCACCCACACAGAGAGATCCATAGACTCGCCACACAGAGACTCACAGACTCACCACGCAGAGACCCACAAACTCATCACACAGAGACCCACAGACTCACCACACAGAGACCCATAGACTCACTCACACAGAAAGATCCACAGACTCACCACAAAGAGTCCCATAGACTCACCGCACAGAGTGACCCACAGACTCACCACACAGAGACCCACAGACTCACCACACAGAGACCCACAGACTCACCACACAGAGACCCACAGACTCACCCACACAGAGATCCACTGACTCGCCACACAGAGACCCGTAGACTCACCACACAGAGAGACCTACAGACTCACCCACACAGAGAGATCCATAGACTCGCCACGCAGAGACCCATAGACTCACCACACAGAGACCCGTAGACTCACCACACAGAGACCCACAGACTCACCACACAGAGACCCACAGACTCATCACACAGAGAGCCACAGACTCACCACACAGAGAGCCACAGACTCACCCACACAGAGACCCATAGACTCACCACACAGAGACCCGTAGACTCGCCACACAGAGACCCGTAGACTCACCACACAGAGACCCACAGACTCACCACACAGAGACCCACACACTCGCCACACAGACCCACAGACTCACCACACAGAGACCCACAGACTCACCCACACAGAGATCCACTGACTCGCCACACAGAGACCCATAGACTCACCACACAGAGACCCATAGACTCACCACACAGAGAGATATACAGACTCACCCACACAGAGAGATCCATAGACTCGCCACGCAGAGACCCATAGACTCACCACACAGAGACCCACAGACTCACCACGCAGAGACCCACAAACTCATCACACAGAGACCCACAGACTCACCACACATAGACCCAAAGACTCACCACACAGAGACCCATAGACTTACCACACAGAGAGACCTACAGACTCACCCACACAGAGAGACCCATAGACTCACCACACAGAGACCCGTAGACTCACCCCACAGAGACCCACAGACTCACCACACAGAGACCCACAGACTCATCACACAGAGAGCCAAAGACTCACCACACAGAGAGCCACAGACTCACCCACACAGAGACCCATAGACTCACCACACAGAGACCCGTAGACTCGCCACACAGAGACCCATAGACTCACCACACAGAGACCCACAGACTCACCACACAGAGACCCACAGACTCACCACACAGACCCACAGACTCACCACACAGAGACCCACAGACTCACCGACACAGAGATCCACTGACTCGCCACACAGAGACCCATAGACTCACCACACAGAGACCCATAGACTCACCACACAGAGAGCTTTACAGACTCACCCACACAGATAGATCCATAAACTCGCCACGCAGAGACCCATAGACTCACCACACAGAAACCCACAGACTCACCACGCAGAGACCCACAAACTCATCACACAGAGACCCACAGACTCACTACACATAGACCCAAAGACTCACCACACAGAGACCCATAGACTTACCACACAGAGAGACCTACAGACTCACCCACACAGAGAGATCCATAGACTCGTCACACAGAGACTCACAGACTCACCACGCAGAGACCCACAAACTCATCACACAGAGACCCACAGACTCACCACACAGAGACCCATAGACTCACCCACACAGAAAGATCCACAGACTCACCACACAGAGTGACCCATAGACTCACCACACAGAGACCCACAGACTCATCACACAGAGACCCACAGACTCACCACACAGAAACCCACAGACTCACCCACACAGAGAGATCCACAGACTCACCACACAGAGATCCATAGACTCACCACACAGAGACCCACAGACTCACCCACACAGAGAGATCCACAGACTTACAACACAGAGACCCATAGACTCACGACACAGAGACTCATAAACTCACCACACAGAGAGACCTACAGACTCACCACACAGAGACCCACAGACTCATCACATAGAGACCCACAGACTCACCACACAGAGAGACGCACAGACTCACCACACAGCGAATCATAGACTCATTACACAGAGACCCATATACTCTTTTCACAGAGACCCATAGACTCATTACACAGAGACCCATAGACTCATCACACAGAGACCCATAGCCTCGCCACATAGAGACCCATAGACTTACCACACAGAGAGACCTACAGACTAACCCACACAGAGAGATCCATAGACTCGCCACATAGAGACTCACAGACTCACCACGCAGAGACCCACAAACTCATCACACAGAGACCCACAGACTCACCACACAGAGACCCATAGACTCACCCACACAGAAAGATCCACAGACTCACCACAAAGAGTCCCATAGACTCACCGCACAGAGTGACCCACAGACTCACCACACAGAGACCCACAGACTCATCACACAGAGAGATCCACAGACTCACCACACAGAGTGACACATAGACTCACCACACAGAGACCCACAGACTCATCACACAGAGACCCACAGACTCACCACACAGAAACCCACAGACTCACCCACACAGAGAGATCCACAGACTCACGACACAGAGATCCACAGACTTACAACACAGAGACCCATAGACTCACGACACAGAGACTCATAAACTCACCACACAGAGAGACCTACAGACTCACCACACAGAGACCCACAGACTCATCACATAGAGACCCACAGACTCACCACATAGAGAGACGCACAGACTCACCACACAGCGAATCATAGACTCATTACACAGAGACCCATATACTCGTTTCACAGAGACCCATATACTCATTACACAGAGACCCATAGACTCATCACACAGAGACCCATAGACGCATTACACATAGAGCCATAGACTCACCACACATAGACCCACAGACTCACCACACAGAGACCCATAGACTCGCCACATAGAGACCCATAGACTCACCACACAGAAACCCATAGACTCACCCTACAGAGACCCATAGACTCACCACACAGATACCCATAGACTCACTACACAGAGACCCATAGACTCACCACCCAGAAACCCATAGACTCACCACGCAGAGACCCATAAACTCACCACACAGAGACCCATAGACTCACCACACAGAGACCCACAGACTCACTACACAGAGACCCATAGACTCATCACACAGAGACCCATAGACGCATTACACAGAGAGCCATAGACTCACCACACAGATCCACAGACTCACCACATAGAGACCCATAGACTCGCCACACAGAGACCCATAGACTCACCACACAGAAACCCATAGACTCACCCTACAGAGACCCATAGACTCACCACACAGATACCCATAGACTCACTACACAGAGACCCATAGATTCACCACCCAGAAACCCATAGACTCACCACCCAGAAACCCATAGACTCACCACACAGAGACCCATAGACTCACCACACAGAGACCCACAGACTCACCACACAGAGACCCACAGACTCACCACACAGATACCCATAGATTCACCACAGAGTGACCCATAGACTCACCACACAGAAACCCATAGACTCACCACGCAGAGACCCATAGACTCACCACACAGATACCCACAGACTCACCACACAGAGACCCACAGACTCACCTCTTAGAGACCCATAGACTCACCACACAGAGACCCACAGACTCACCACACAGAGACCCGTAGACTAACCTCATAGAGACCCATAGACTCATCACATAGAGACCCACAGACTCACCACACAGAGAGACGCACAGACTCACCACACAGCGAATCATAGACTCATTACACAGAGACCCATAAACTCTTTTCACAGAGACCCATAGACTCATTACACAGAGACCCATAGTCTCATCACACAGAGACCCATAGACGCATTACACAGAGAGCCATAGACTCACCACACATAGACCCACAGACTCACCACACAGAGACCCATAGACTCACCACACAGAAACCCATAGACTCACCCTATAGAGACCCATAGACTCACCACACAGATACCCATAGACTCACTACACATAGACCCATAGACTCACCACCCAGAAACCCATAGACTCACCACGCAGAGACCCATAGACTCACCACACAGAGACCCACAGACTCACTACACAGAGACCCATAGACTCATCACACAGAGACCCATAGACGCATTACACAGAGAGCCATAGACTCACCACACAGAGATCCACAGACTCACCACACAGAGACCCAAAGACTCACCCTACAGAGACCCATAGACTCACCACACAGATACCCATAGACTCACTACACAGAGACCCATAGACTCACCACCCAGAAACCCATAGACTCACCACCCAGAAACCCATAGACTCACCACACGGAGACCCATAGACTCACCACACAGAGACCCACAGACTCACCATACAGAGACCCACAGACTCACCACACAGAGACCCATAGATTCACCACAGAGTGACCCATAGACTCACCACGCAGAAACCCATAGACTCACCACGCAGAGACCCATAGACTCACCACACAGATACCCACAGACTCACCACACAGAGACCCACAGACTCACCTCATAGAGACCCATAGACTCACCACACAGAGACCCACAGACTCACCACACAGAGACCCGTAGACTAACCTCATAGAGACCCATAGACTCACTTATCTCTGTCAACCCACACGGTTCACTCCGTGTTTATGTACAGAGTGTTGAGACCCACACAGCGTTCAGCCGTTTCAATGCAGGCTTTGTAGAATGAACGTTGAGGTTCACAAGGGGTACACGATGACCAATACGGTCTGAATGGGTCTGTAATAATGTAGGGTACTGATAAGGGGTTGACAGGTATGTAGTGGTGTAGTGTATAGTGAGGTGTATAGTGTAGTGTATAGTGTATAGTAGTGTAGTGAACAGTGTAGTGTGTAGTGTAGTGTATAGTAGTATAGTGTAATGTGTAGTGTATAGCTGTATAGTGTAGTGTGTAGTGTCGTGTATAGTGTTGTGTATGGTGTAGTGTATAGTGTAGTGTAGAGTGTAGTGTATAGTAGTATAGTGTAGTGTATAGTGTTGTGTATAGTAGCATAATGTAGTGTATAGTGTAGTGTATCGTGTAGTACATAGTGTAGTGTATAGTAGTATAGTGTATAGTGTAGTGTATAGTGTGTAATGTAGTGTGTAGTGTATAGTGTAGTGTATGGTGTAGTCTATAGTGTAATGTATAGTGTAGTGTGCAATGTAGTGTGTAGTGTATAGTGTAGTGTAGTGCATAGGATGTCAAGGGGTTGACCGGGTATGGCAATCGCCCGGAACATTGATGGCAGACAAGTAGGTGGAGACATCGTGACACAAATTCCTCACAAATCTCGTGGTGGTTCACTTAGCTGCGGGCCTCCGAGTGCTCGCGGCATCTGAACTCTGGTCACCTGAAACTTTCAGGTCGTTAAAGCGGCATCCCCCACGCCATGCGGTTAGCGAGCGTCCTCACGCCCACCCACGCCTCGCGTTCCCTGTCAAGCCCTTGTTGATGCCCTGGCTTATTACAGGCCAATGGAGACGCTAGTGGTCACACCGTGATACTTGTGAATCTTAACGTTTATTCTGTACGCAGCACGTTTTACTCCACTATACTAAACTATACACTACACTATACACTACACTACTATACACTACACTACTATACACTACACTATACACTACACTACTATACACTACACTATACTACACTCTACACTATATACTACACTCATATACACTACACTATACACTACACTATACACTACTATATACACTACACTATACACTACACTACTCTATACACTACACTATACACTACTATATACACTACACTATATACTACACTCATATACACTACACAATACACTACTATATACACTACACTATACACTACACTCATATACACTACACTATACACTACACTATACACTACTATATACACTACACGATATACACTACACAATACACTACACTATACACTACTATATACACTACACTATACACTACAGTCATATACACTACACAATACATTACACTATACACTACACTATACACTACACTCATATACACTACACACTACGCTATACATTACATTATACACTACACTCATATACACTACACTACTATACACTACACTATAAACTACACTATACACTATACTAAACTATACACTACACTATAAACTACTCTATACACTACACTATACATTACACTATACACTACACTACACGGAAACCTTATTAAGACGCCGAAAGTCCACACAAAACCGGAGGTTGTCGTCCTTTTTCTCCACCAAAACCACCGGGGCGCCCCACGGGCTCGTGGACTGGGAAATAATGTCCGCAGCCAACATGTCATCGGCAGCCGCATACGATGCGGGTTCAAGCGAATGGGGCTGGCGTCACCCGTGTCTACGCGATGGGAAAACAAGGACGTCTGACCCAAGTCGAAATCGTCCCTGCTGAACACATCAGAAAGTCCCTTAGACGGGCTTCGGGGGCGATGGAGGCTGCCAGGTTGAATACAAACTCTTAGGTTCTTTCGGTAAAGTAACGGAGGTAAAAAATGAAAATGAAAATAAAATAATAATAAATGAAAATAAATAAATTAAATCACGACGTTTCGGAAGCAACACAAGCCTCCGGCAGTTCTACCTAATGACGGAGGCTTGTGTTGCCTCCGAAACGTCGAGATTTATTATTTTATTTCTGTTATTATTTCTATTAGTTTATTATTTATTATTCTTTTTTCCCTACGTTACTTTACCGAAAAAACCTAAGAGAATGAATCCTTGCAGTCAGGAATGCTTCAAATCTAGGTTGAATACCTCTAAGAACCAGGCTCGGGATGAACGTTGTGCACTGAGGTCAAAAGTGGACATGCCGTGGTCGTTTGGGGATGCCGTGTGTGGCTTCATTGCCCGTTGGCACCTCTCCCAAGCTCCACTAACCATGGCAGGGGCCCATGACAATTGTTGAGGTTTTGCGTCCTCGGGGTGTCCGCGTTCGTCACGGTCGCCGGCGTTGGTTCGTTCACCCGTCGCAATTGAAACCGAGATTTGAAGCTTTCGTGACTGCAAGGATTCATACTCTTAGGTTTGTTTCGGTAAAGTCACGTAGGTAAAAAATAATAATAAAATAATAATAAATGAAAATAAATTAATTAAATCACGACGTTTTGGAGGCAACACAAGTCTCTGTCTTCAGGTGGGACCGTCACAGCTAAATTTACTGTATCAAGTGAGGAGAAATCCAAGAAACAAGATCTTATATACTGGTTAAGGGGAGGGGGGAGGGGCTTATCTAAATGTGGTAGTCAGGGTTAGGCCTCGGCAAAGTAAGGTAATTTACCCTTTTTACCGGGTAAAAGGGTAAAGGTAAAGGGTAAAGGTGTCGACATGCCAAGGGGTAAGGTAAAGGGTAGGGTAAAGGTAGCTTGGAAGAATTACCCGGTAGGGTAAAGGTAGCACAAAGTATTACCCGGTAAATACGGTGCCTTTTTTACCGCTAAAAGCTCCGTGGTGCAGTCCGTGGCATACATTTAATAAGTAATATTAAAACAAACCTGATTAAAAACACGCTTTTATGAAACGTACTAGTAATGGCAGAACTCCACGACTCCAGGAAGTGGTCTCGAAGCTCGCCATAACGTAAGGGGCCGTGGCCAATTTCAGCCAACGTCAGTTGAGCGTCGACAATTAGACCCAAGCCGAAACATAACATATAAAACAAATGTTTAAAAACATATTTTTTATGATAGGATATAGTATTGTCATCAGTATGACCTAAGTATACCAAGTTTGTAGTCGATACCACATTAGGAAGTGGGTAAAAATTCAGTTTCAAGATTTGAGGATACATCAACAACAATAACAACAACAACAACAACAACGACAACAACAACGATGCCAACCCCAGCTGCAAGCGATGATGAAATTCTCGCTTGCAACTTTCATCAGCTAACTGAGACCAGGCCACTTTTGGTTGGAATGGGATCCTGGGTGTACACCCACCACCGGAGTGGAAGAATGGCAGGCGCATCTTACAGATGACAAGTCGATGCTCAGTGGGCAGATCAGCTCCACGATAGGTCCTGGTGTCAAGGACATGGGCTCGCATCTGCTGGTCCGTCACTATGTAGTCCAGCAGATGTTCTTGCTTGGACCCGGCATGTATCCATGATGTTGTGTGGATGCGCCGATGCCGGAAGAGCGTGTTGGTAATTACAAGCCCATGGGCTGCACAAAAATCTAGCAGCCTCCTACCGTTATTATTGAGCTGATCTGGCCCATGCCTTCCAATCACTCCAGACCAGGTGCCAGCATCATGACCAACTCGGGCATTGAAGTCACCCAACAAGATGACTCTGTCCCGAGTGGCCACTTTAGTCAGAACCTGTGACAGGAGGTCATAGAAAGCGTCTGACTCATCGGCTTTGCCTGCATCCCTCCACGGATTGATTGATGGGAAGGCGAGCCCAAAGTGTCCTGGGGCTTACAGCTTCCCACACCTCACCGCCACGCTCCCACGCCCCCTTCATTCTTTTGTTCAGAAGAAGAGCCACACCCTGTTGTTTGGCAGTCTCCTGCCCCGAGTAGAGGACTGTCCACCCCTCATGGTGGCAGGATCCAGAACCGGTCCACCGGACCTCCTGAATGCCACAGAGATCCAGGCGGTACCGGTCCAGCTCCCGACAGAGGAGTGGCAGCCTCTCCTCCGCAGTGAGCGTTCGAACATTCCACGTGGCCATCCGCAATGGTTTTTCGTTGTTTCTGGAGGAGCCCCGAGGGTGAAAATTCAATCTCCTGGCTCCGCCAAATGGGGTTTGGCCAGGAGACGTCATAAAAGCCTGACCCCCCGGGGCCTCCGGCACAAGCTTATTAGTTACAGGTTTATGTTTAATTCGTAGTTTAGTGGTGGTTAATTGAAGGTGGATGGGTTACCAGCCCCTCGCACCCGTCCAGAGCCCCCGTTTAGCCACTGTGGTGGTCACAGACGCCATGAGGGGAGAGGCCAATGGGCATTGGACCTCCCCCCACAGCACTGCCCACGACAGTGTTGCCCGTCCGGCACCGCGAGGAGGTAGGAGGTTGTTTTGCCGGACTTATCCTTCACACACACAAAGACACACACAGTATATAAATTGTCGTAAAGAAACGCTGTGGTGGTTACAAACGGCATGAAGGGAAAGTGGGCACTGCCCACCACAGCGTTACCGTCCGGCACCACGAGGAGGTAGGGGGTTGTTTTTGCCGGACACACACATCGGTAGATACACACACAGTCACACAAACAGAGACACAACAACAACAATCGCCATTCGTCACTAAGTGGCGGTGACGTCACCACGACGCTTGTCCCAGGCCATGTGCACCTTGAGGCTACCACGTGAAGTCTCGAACTCCCACCGGTAGGAGGTCACCGCTACACCACCACTACACTACCACCACACCACCGCCATTACACCACAACTACACCACCACTACACCACCACCCCTACACCCCACTACACCACCACTACACCAGCACTACATCACCACTAGACCACCACCACCACGACACTAACATCACCGCTACACCGCCACTACACCACCACCACTACACCTACACCGCCACACCACCACCAACTACACCACCACCCCTACACCGCCACTACATCACCACTACACCACTAGACCACCACGACCGCTACACCACCACTACACCACCATCACCACTACACCTACACCACCACCACCGCTACACCACCACCGCTACACCACCACTACACCACCACCCCCACTGTCGTCGCTCTCTTGTCGTCACGCTAAGATCAAGTTCAGGTCACGTGACCGCGTCGACGTCATTAGGGCCCCGCCCACCGCCCGACGCAGCCAATCGGTGAGCTTCGGTGTCATGGGAACGAAGCGCAGCCATTTCGTGACGAGTACAGCACTCGTGTGTAGTGTGTAGTGTAGTGTATAGTAGTTTATAGTGTAGTGTATAGTTTATAGTGTAGTGTATAGTGCATAGTGTAGTGTATAGTTTAGTGTATAGTAGTTTATTGTGTAGTGCACATTGTAGTGTATAGTTTAGTGTATAGTGTAGTGTATAGTTCATAGTGTAGTGTATAGTGTAGTGTATAGTTTAGTGTATAGTGTAGTGTATAGTTTGTATTGTAGTGTATAGTGTAGTGTATAGTTTATAGTGTAGTGTATAGTTTGTATAGTGTAGTGTGTAGTATAGTGTAGTGTATGGTAGTGTATAGTGTAGTTTATAGTAGTATAGTGTAGTGTATGGTAGTGTATGGTAGTGTATAGTGTAGTGCAGTGTAGTGTATAGTTTATAATGTATAGTGTAGGGTATAGTGGTGTATAATAGTGTATAGTGCAGTGTATATTGGTGTATAGTAGTGTATAGTGTAGTACAGTGTAGTGTATGGTAGTGTGTAGTGTATAGTGTAGTGTAGTACACTAGTACAGCACACCGGTTGTGTGTTGGAGAGCAAAGCCACGACATTTACAATCCGAGCCCCGTGACGTTTCGCCGGTAATCACAACGACCGGCTTCATCAGGCGACAGCCGCGGATTTGTGGAGAAATCCTGCTTTGCTTAATGAATAAGAGGGGATAGACGTGATGGCACCACTTGTGAGCGCTTCTTTGGGCGAGTTGGGAGGGGATTAATGCCTATAAATCACCGTGGGTATCCATTGCCGCGTGGGTTCCTTGTACGTTCATAAACGTACGATAAGCCACTCGCGTTGTGCGAGCGGTTCGTCGAAAATGGGCCGTCCATAAATGGCGTCACGCGATTTTGGACGATTTTTGACCCCCCCCCCCTCGTCACAAAAAGTCAGACCCCTCCCCCCCTCAAATATGACGTCACAAAGCTCTGCTCCCCTCCCCCAAAAAACCACATTTACATTTTGAAAATAAAACATGCTTCAAATCGCTTTAAAGTATTGTCATTGTAGTGCGTATTTAACGTGGTGCTGTACTCTGATGTTGTAGGAGTGTTGTTATGACGATTCGTGTTGTTATAACAATTCTATATTTATTTAAAGTTGCGCATTTTTACGTGTTTTTATGTGACGTCACATTTCTCAACCCCTCCCCCCCGTCGTCACACATCGTCACAAATGTCTGACCCCCCACCCCCCAGGTGCATGACGTCATTTATGGACGGCCCCAAATGGGACTTCTGAGCCCGCATTTTCCCCTTCAAAGCGACGGTGTCGATCACTCGGCAGAGAGGGAGAGACACGGAGAATCGAGAATTCCGTCTTAATCACGTGCGATTGAAAATCGAATAAATGAAAAAAATGTCAGCGGCGCCACGTGAGTTCTCCGCCACAGGTTTTAAAAAAGATAAATTTTCTTATTATTTTTTAAAATCATTATTTTTAAAAATATTTATATTTTTTCTTATTATTTTAGAAAAATAATAATTTCTATTTTTCTTATTATTTTAAAAAATAATGATTTTTTTAAAATTATTATTTATATTTTTTCTTAATATTAAAAATTTTTTTATTATGTAATAAAAAGCATTATTTTTATTTTTTCTTATTATTTTTTAAAAATTGTTATTTATATTTTTTCTTATTATTTATTTAAAATGTTATTTTTTATTTTTTATTATTATAATTTTTTATGACATTTTTTTCTTCCTGTGGCCACCAACTCGCCGCGGCCGAAAGTCCTGGCTTAACCGCGTCCGGATTCGAACCCAGGTGGTGGGTTTTTTTGGGTTTTCGGACGATGCCACCCCTCACCCCAGAGCAACCGCAGTTCCGGCGTTCTTTTTCAAAGACATTTTATTTTATTTCTCACCCTGCACAGCCATCCCGTAGCACCGAATCACGAGCAGTCAAACGTGCGCGTGACCCCCTTTCTGCTTGCATGCACTTTCCCACGATTCAAAGAGCACGCGACTCATAACGTGAATTGGTGGCGACGGACGCGATAAGAGGGGGTGGGTGGGGGTGGGTGGGGGGGGGGGGTCTCCCCACCCCCACCCACCCCCCAACTCGTTTTGGACGTCAACGTTGGAGGAGCTGTCGCCAAATCGAGGCCACCACCTTCCTCCTGATTTGCGCTTCGCGGTGTGAAGTTGAAGGCAAGTCCACACACACACGCGCACACACACGCACACACTCGTACGCACGCGCAAACACACGCACACACTCGCACACACACGCGCGCAAACACTTGCACACACACTTGCACACACACGCACACACATGCGCACACACACACGCACACACACGCGCGCACACTCGCACACACGCGCACACACACGCGCGCACTCGCACACACGCGCACGCATGCACACACTCGCACACACTCGCACACACTCGTACACACGTGCGTGTCTGCGTGGACTTGCCGATGACCGGTACCAGCGGTATCAAGATCGACCTCTGTGGAGGAGGAGCCTCTTGAAGGACGCTGCTGCTACTGGGCAGTGCCAGGCTAGGTGCACGTTGAGGCTACTGGACAGTTAGAGACAGTCGCCCCTCCAGCAATAACATCGGAGGGTGGAGGAGCGACGCTCACAACAACGAGCAGAGCGCCGGGCGGATAAAATACAGCAAGTTGGCACAGTAGCCCCCCTACAGCCGGTGGTGCATCTACCGGTCATCTCAGTCACTACAACCCATGGCAGCTGCTGGGTCTGTCCCATGACCTCCTACCGGCGGGCGTTCGACACTTCACGTGGTTTCGACGTGGTGCACCTAGCCTGGCACAGGCGTCGTGGTGACATCACCGCCGCTTGGTGGCAAATGGCGGTCGTCGTCGTCATTGTTTGTGTGTTCGGGCGTTTCAGTAAAATAGCCGTCCAAACGCACGTGATTCATTTGGTCAATTACGTGGGTGAACATCCTATAGTTTTTGCATCTCTATTATTTAGTTTGGTGCCATTCGTACGTTGGTGGTGTTGGTGGGGGCAGTGGCAGTGGCGGTGGTGGTGGTGGGGGCGGTGGTGGTGGCCAACGCTCTCCAATTTCGATCGAACGTCCCTCCCCCCTCCTTTGAGGGGACCGAGTCCACCGATTGATTCTGCGCTTGACTCTGTGCCGGCGGTGCAGACTCTATCGGCCATCGTCAACGTGCGTCGTCATCAACGTGCGTCGTCATAGTCACTTTTCTTCTTTCTATTCCTCTCCCTCGTCGTTTTCGCTTTTGCCGCGGGGGAATTTTCCCCGGCTCCTCCTCCTCCGGCAGCCCATCGAACAAATTACCCTCCCTCAGCACCGTTTTTTTGCGACGCTCGGCCTCCGCAGGGAACAGGTAGGCGGCGGCGTGGCATGCGGCGGCGGCGCCGCTGGCAAAGCACAGAAGAAGCACGGAAGAAGCGTGGAAGAAGCTCGGAGGCCCTCGCGAGGGGGGCGGGTGCCGGCCCTCGTCACTTCTCCCGCGTTTCGGCCGTCGCCTTGGTGTAGGCGAGGCCCTTGTAGACCCCCTCCATGGGGACGTCGAAGGTGGCGCCGTTCAACAGGGTCATGCGCACCGTGCCCTTGTAGGGGAGGTCTATTTCCGCGCGGCCGATGTTGATGTCGATGGACACCGTCTTGCCCGGGGGCACGGTGACGTCGAACGAGAGGAGCTCGGTCTTCGACTCGGAGTTCTCGACGCTGCGGGTGCTCTCGGTGCCCACCGTGAAGCTGAAGCCGCTCTCCACCTCGACGACGTCGGGGATGCCGGCCTTGACGCTGATGCTGACGGTCGCCTCGAGCTTGTTCGCGATCGACCACGACGAGGTCTTGGTCAGCGTCTTGGAGGTCTCCACCTTGTAGGTTTGCGGGACGGAGCCCCGGTTCTTGTAGCTGATGGACTTGATCTCCTCCATCTGGACCTTCGGGAGCTCCCGGTGCAGCGTCGGGTACGTCACGTTGATCATCTCGGACCGCTTCACCGAATTGATGAACACGAAGCCCATGCAGTCGATGTCCGAGCCGCCCTTGCCCAGAATCCCGAGGCAGATCCCCGATCCGACGTCGACGGGGTACTCCGTCTTCAGCCCCCAGTCGGTCATCTTCACGAAGAATTCCCGCCCCTTGCTGGTCTTGAACTTGATGGCGCCCAGGCGCGTGCCGGCGCCGTTGCCCCACAGCGACAGCGACGAGAAGAGCTCGCCGGGCTGGAAGACGAACTCGCTGTGGGATCCCGACGGGCTGCCGTACTGCGCGGAGGTTCCGTTGGTCAGCCAGGCCTTCACACACTTCACCTGCCACCCGCCCACCCACACCCAGATCTTCTCAAGCGTCGCCCCGTTGTTCCTGCCGTCGAAGCTGAAGTTGGTGCCGCCTTGTCCTCCGCACGTGTGTATGGCCAGTGGGTACGGCATTCTCTCCTCTCTCGACCTGCTCAGCGCAAGACACACACGCGCGCGCGAACATCGCGACGGTCACCCGCAAGCTCTGCGTCAATCTACGCGCGCAATGTTTTTCATAGACAGATTTGCTTTAGCCGACGTCGTTATGGCGATTCCCAAAAAAAGGAACAGACGTTGGGTCAGATAATTATCGACCGGTAAAATAGCTGGCATCGAAAAAAAAGTTCAAGCCTCGAAGACAAAAAGGTTTGAGCATTGACGAGCGTCGCTGTTTTGAGGTCGAGAGAGCCCTCGTCCGCGATAATTACAGCTCCGTTTAAAGCGCAGGAGGCTTTTGCGACCAACGTCATCCATAATAGAGGGTTTTTTTTTCTGGATTAGATCGCCACGTGAATATATAAATGCGTCGTTAAAACCCCGCCACCGCCGACACAGCCAACCGGTAGGGGTTTGTCATGCAAACAGAGCGTGGCCAATTCGTTACTGGTGTAGAGGAGAGATGTACGCGGTGCGCGCAGTTAAGCGGGTGCAACTGAGGACGAACAGGTGTGTGCGCGTTGCGACACGAGGTTTGCACCGACAAACCACCGGTAACTATGGGGATAAGCGGGTGCAAACGAGGGCGAGCAGGTGGGCACGTTGAGGCAGGAGGTTGGCGTCGGGGAAACGGGAGATGAAGGGTGGGTGATGATAACTGACAGATGGGTGAGCGGGTATGAGGCAACGGTAGGTGAGTGCAGCGGTGGAGTTCTAAGAGTCTAAGAGTCGCTATGTGCAGAGTCACTGATGGGTGGGTGGGGTGCTGTGGGTGGTAGGTGGGATGGTAAGTGGGGTGGGTGGGGTAGGGTGGGTGGGTGTTGTGGGTGGTAGGTGGGGTGGGTAGGTGGGGTGGGGTGGGTTGCGTGGCATGGGTAGGGTGGGGTGGGTAGGTGGTGTGGAGTGGGTGGTGGGTGGTAGGTGGGGTGGGTGGTGGGTGGTGGGTGGGGTGGAGTGGGTGGGGTGGGAGGAGTGTGTGGGGTGGGTGGGGTGAGAGGAGTTGGTCGGGTGGGTGGGGTGGGTGGGGTCGGGTGGGGTGGGTGTGGTGGGTGGTAGTAGCTACTACTGTAGGCGCAGCTTTCTTATACCAAAAAATAAGAGACGCCTTAACTTCCGCTTGTTTGAGGTGTCTTCAATCAAAACTCTTTATTTATTTATTAGTTGCACAAAAACGAGCGATGTCTAAAGTTGATATCTTCGCCTGTCCACGCGCTGCCGTGTCACACTGCAGTGTCACGTTCAAGGATTGTGTCCACCCGCTCCCTGCCCAACTCTTCCCACAACTTCTCATTTATACTGTGAGATCGGAAGTGACGTCACGGGTTCAACCAACGGAGCGTCCAACCACAGGAGGGGGGGGGCTGTTTCTAAACAGTTGGAATATTCCAAATCAAATATAAGCAGTCTGTCAACAAATGTATGACGGATGTACATCAAATGTATACACAGAAATAATACATTCACTCTTTGTCTTATGGTTCTTACAGCTACTATTTATGTAGCTACTACACGTGTAGCTACTACACGTGTCGTAGCTACTACACGTGTCGTAGCTACTACACGTGTCGTAGCTACTACACGTGTCGTAGCTACACCACGTGTAGTAGCTACTACATGTGTCGTAGCTACATGTGTAGTAGCTACATGTGTAGTAGCTACTACATGTGTAGTAGCTACTACATGTGTCGTAGCTACTACATGTGTCGTAGCTACTACATGTGTCGTAGCTACATGTGTAGTAGCTACATGTGTAGTAGCTACTACACGTGTAGTAGCTACTACTTATGTAGCTACTACACGTGTAATAGCTACTCCTCGTGTAGTAGCTACTACACGTGTAGCTACCACTCATGTAGCTACGACACATGTAGTAGCTACAGCGGTGCAAATCGCGAGGCCGTTGTGAGCATGGGCTTACATGTCATTCAAGAAAAGAATAATTCGAACATTTACTTTGGCGATTTCAATCGCGATAATCACTCACCACTCACAACTCACACAACTCACACTCACTACTGACACTCACAACTCACCACTCACAACTCACCACTCACACAACTCACCACTCACACAACTCACACTCACCACTCACACAACTCACCACTCACACAACTCACCACTCACTACTCACCACTCACGACTCACACTCACCTCGCACACCCACCACTCACACAACTCACCACTCACGACTCATACTCTCCTCGCATACTCACCACTCCCATTCAACACTCACCACTCACACTCACACAGTCACTACTCTCCCGTTCACACTCACCACTCAGGAACTCACCACTCAGGAGCTCACCACTCTCACACTCACCACTCTCACACTCACAACTCAACACTCACCAATCACCTCTCACAACTCACCACTCAGAACTCACCACTCACCCTCACTACTCACACGCACTACTGACACTCACAACTCACACAACTCACCTCTCACAATCACCACTCACACCACTCACAACTCACCTCTCACAATCACCACTCACACATCTCACAACTCATCACTTACAACTCACCACTCACAAATCACCACTCACCCCACTCACAACTTATCACTCACAACTCACCACTCACAAATCCCCACTCACACCACTCACAACTCACCACTCACAACTCACCACTCACAAATCACCACTCACAACTCACAATCACCACTCACAACTCACCACTCACAACTCACCACTCACAACTCATCACTCACAAATCACAACTCATCACTCACAACTCACACCACTCACAACTCATCACTCACAACTCACCACTCACAACTCACCACTCACAACTCACCACTCACAAATCACCACTCACCCCACTCACAACTTATCACTCACAACTCACCACTCACAAATCCCCACTCACACCACTCACAACTCACCACTCACAACTCACCACTCACAAATCACCACTCACAACTCACAATCACCACTCACAACTCACCACTCACAACTCACCACTCACAACTCATCACTCACAAATCACAACTCATCACTCACAACTCACACCACTCACAACTCATCACTCACAACTCACCACTCACAACTCACCACTCACAACTCATCACTCACAACTCACACCACTCACAACTCATCACTCACCTCGCACACTCACCACACACTCCCTCACTACTCACCCGCTCACACTCACACTGCACAATGACCACTCACACTCAACACTCACACCAATCACCTCTAACAACTCACCACTCACCTCTCACAACTCACCTTTCACAACTCACCGCTCACCTCTCACACTCACTACTCACACCACTCACCTCTCAAAACTCACCACTCACCTCTCACAACTCATCGCTCACCTCTCACAACTCACCACTCACCTCTCACAACTCACCACTCTCCTCTCACAACTCACCACTCACCTCTCACAACTCACCACTCACAACTCACCACTCACCTCTCACAACTCACCACTCAACACTCACGAAATCACGACTCTCCCGCTCACACTCGCAACTCAACACTCACCAGTGAACTCTCACACCACTCACCTCTCACGACTCACAATCATCTCGCACACTCACAACTCACTACTCACCACTCTCCTCTCACACCTCACACAACTCACTCACCACTCACCTCTCAACACTCACCACTCTCGCTCACCACTCACCTCTCACACCACTCACCTCTCACACCACTCACCACTCTCGCTCACCACTCACCTCTCACACCACTCACCTCTCACACCACTCACCACTCTCGCTCACCACTCACCACAAGGGGCTCAACTCTTGACAGGGAATCGACGTCACTCTCCAATCCTCCTCCCTCCTCTCGCTGGAACTTCTCGCACTTTTATAGCCACCGACCCACGTGGCCACGTGGTCAACCGACCCACGTGGGCCACGTGGTCAACCGACGCACGTGGCCCACCGGCGCGTGCCCCCCCCCCCCCCATGACTTCAGAACAGGTGTGAGTTCTTTCTTTTTTATTTCTTTAGAAATCCCTTTCCTTCTTTTCATTAAATATTTTTACTTCGTTCGATTTTTTTAAATTTCTGTTTTTTTTGTCTTTTTTTACTTTCTTTAAATTCTCTTAAAAAATTTCACGTTATTTAGTTTTCTTAAGTTTTTTTTTATTTCAATTTTTATTTTTGTCTTTCCTTCTTTTTTTTACTTTAACGTTTTGAAGTTGACTTAATTTTTTTCTTTCTTTGCTTTTTTCCTTTCCTCTTTCCTTCTGTTTTTCTTTATTTTATTTTTCCTTCTTTTCCTTAAATATTTTGATTTCGTTATATTTCATTTTTCTTTCTATTCATATTTTTTTTCTTTTTTCTTTGCTTCTTCAAAAAATTCACGTTTTGTTAGTTTCATTCTTTTTTTTCTTCCATTTTATTTTTTTTTTATTTCCTTCTTGTAATCAAATATTATCCTTTTTTCTTTTATTCTTTCTTTTTTCTTTCCCTTTTTAGTTTTCTTTCTTTTTTTATCTTTTGTTGTTCTTTCTTTTCTTCTTTAATTTTCATTTTCTTTAAAAAAAATGTACTTTATATATTTTTTTAGTTTTCTTTATTTTTTTCTACTTTGTTTCTTAAATTTTATTTCCTCTTTTCCTTCTTTTCATCGTTTTTCTTCTTCCTAAAAAAACATCTTTCTTTTTTCTTCCTTGCATTTTCTTAAATTTTCTTTCTCATTTTTTCGTTTATTCCTTATTTAACATTCTTTTTTTCCCTTGTCTTTAATTTTCTTTCCGTCTATCAATTTTTCTTCACGTGTTTTTCTTTCTGTTGCTGCGATGAAGACAACGTTGTGGGGGGGGTTCCGATGTAGGGGGTTGGAGTCGAGGGGGCTGTGGGGGGATGAGGAGTCAATTTTTATTTTTAATAACCAATTTATTTTATATTCGGCACCAGCCAGTACATCGTAGTGTAAGTAGTGTATGGTGGTGTAGTGTATAGTGTAGTGTATAGTAGTGTATAGTGTAGTAGTGTATAGTTGTGTTGTATATAGTAGTGTAGTATATGGTAGTGTGTAGTGTATAGTAGCGTAGTGTATAGTAGTGTGGTGTATAGTGTAGTAATGTATAGTGTAGTGTTTGGTGTGGTGTATAGTAGTGTAGTGTATAGTGTAGTAGTGTATAGTGTAGTGTCTGGTGTAGTGTATAGTGTAGTAGTGTATGGTGTACTGTATAGTAGTGTAGTGTCTGGTGTAGTATGGAAGTCAACACAAATGAGGCAAACAGCGGAGACAGAACGCGAGAGTCAGCGCGTTCCAGGTGAATTAGTGCCCATCGAGGCACCGAGGCTTCGGGCAAAAGAGAATTATTAAGTTTGGGACACGTTGACCGATAATAGTGGACGGAGTTTAATTTACAAATACAAATTCAAGGATAAATAATCATGAGCGTCGCCACGCTGAGTGAAAAGGCTGAGAGGCGATGTTGTGGGCTGGGCATCACGGGCACTGCCCAAAGACTTCGTTGTGTCAACTTGCCTGCCACAGACTCACCCACACAGAGACCCACAGACTCACCACACAGAGACCCGTAGACTCACCACACAGAGAGACCTACAGACTCACCCACACAGAGAGATCCATAGACTCGCCACGCAGAGACCCATAGACTCACCACACAGAGACCCGTAGACTCATCACACAGAGACCCATAGACTCGACACACAGAGAGCCACAGACTCACCCCCACAGAGACCCATAGACTCACCACACAGAGACCCATAGACTCACCACACAGAGAGACCTACAGACTCACCCACACAGAGAGATCCATAGACTCGCCACGCAGAGACCCATAGACTCACCACGCAGAGACCCGTAGACTCACCACACAGAGACCCACAGACTCACCACACAGAGACCCACAGACTCACCACACAGAGACCCGTAGACTCACCACACAGAGACCCGTAGACTCGCCACACAGAGACCCATAGACTCGCCACACAAAGAGCTACAGACTCACCACGCAGAGACCCACAGACTCACCACACAGAGACCCACAGACTCACCACACAGAGAGACCCACAGACTCACCACATAGAGAGACCCACAGACTCATCACACAGAGACCCACAGACTCACCACACAGAGACCCATAGACTCACCACACAGAGACCCACAGACTCATCACACAGAGAGCCACAGACTCACCACACAGAGAGCCACAGACTCACCCACACAGAGACCCATAGACTCACCACACAGAGACCCGTAGACTCGCCACACAGAGACCCGTAGACTCACCACACATAGATCCACAGACTCACCACACAGAGACCCACAGACTCACCACACAGACCTACAGACTCACCACGCAGAGACCCACAAACTCATCACACAGAGACCCACAGACTCACCACACATAGACCCAAAGACTCACCACACAGAGACCCATACACTTACCACACAGAGAGACCTACAGACTCACCCACACAGAGAGACCCATAGACTCACCACACAGAGACCCGTAGACTCACCACACAGAGACCCACAGACTCACCACACAGAGACCCACAGACTCATCACACAGAGAGCCACAGACTCACCACACAGAGAGCCACAAACTCACCCACACAGAGACCCATAGACTCACCACACAGAGACCCGTAGACTCGCCACACAGAGACCCATAGACTCACCACACAGAGACCCACAGACTCACCACACAGAGACCCACAGACTCACCACACAGACCCACAGACTCACCACACAGAGACCCACAGACTCACCCACACAGAGATCCACTGACTCGCCACACAGAGACCCATAGACTCACCACACAGAGACCCATAGACTCACCACACAGAGAGATATACAGACTCACCCACACAGAGAGATCCATAGACTCGCCACGCAGAGACCCATAGACTCACCACACAGAGACCCACAGACTCACCACGCAGAGACCCACAAACTCATCACACAGACCCACAGACTCACCACACATAGACCCAAAAACTCACCACATAGAGACCCATAGACTTACCACACAGAGAGACCTACAGACTCACCCACACAGAGAGATCCATAGACTCGCCACACAGAGACTCACAGACTCACCACGCAGAGACCCACAAACTCATCACACAGAGACCCACAGACTCACCACACAGAGACCCATAGACTCACCCACACAAAAAGATCCACAGACTCACCACAAAGAGTCCCATAGACTCACAGCACAGAGTGACCCACAGACTCACCACACAGAGACCCACAGACTCATCACACAGAGAGATCCACAGACTCACCACACAGAGTGACCCATAGACTCACCACACAGAGACCCACAGACTCATCACACAGAGACCCACAGACTCACCACACAGAAACCCACAGACTCACCCACACAGAGAGATCCACAGACTCACCACACAGAGATCCATAGACTCACCACACAGAGACCCACAGACTCACCCACACAGAGAGATCCACAGACTTACAACACAGAGACCCATAGACTCACGACACAGAGACTCATAAACTCACCACACAGAGAGACCTACAGACTCACCACACAGAGACCCACAGACTCATCACATAGAGACCCACAGACTCACCACACAGAGAGACGCACAGACTCACCACACAGCGAATCATAGACTCATTACACAGAGACCCATATACTCTTTTCACAGAGACCCATAGACTCATTACACAGAGACCCAAAAACTCATCACACAGAGACCCATAGACGCATTACACAGAGAGCCATAGACTCACCACACATAGACCCACAGACTCACCACACAGAGACCCATAGACTCGCCACATAGAGACCCATAGACTCACCACACAGAAACCCATAGACTCACCCTACAGAGACCCATGGACTCACCACACAGATACCCATAGACTCACTACACAGAGACCCATAGACTCACCACCCAGAAACCCATAGACTCACCACGCAGAGACCCATAGACTCACCACACAGATACCCACAGACTCACCACACAGAGACCCACAGACTCACCTCATAGAGACCCATAGACTCACCACACAGAGACCCACAGACTCACCACACAGAGACCCGTAGACTAACCTCATAGAGACCCATAGACTCACTTATCTCTGTCAACCCACACGGTTCACTCCGTGTTTATGTACAGAGTGTTGAGACCCACACAGCGTTCAGCCGTTTCAATGCAGGCTTTGTAGGATGAACGTTGAGGTTTACAAGGGGTACACGATGACCAATACGGTCTGAATGGGTCTGTAATAATGTAGGGTAGTGATAAGGGGTTGACAGGTATGTAGTGGTGTAGTGTATAGTGAGGTGTATAGTGTAGTGTATAGTGTATAGTAGTGTAGTGAACAGTGTAGTGTGTAGTGTTGTGTATAGTAGTATAGTGTAGTGTATAGCTGTAGAGTGTAGTGTGTAGTGTCATGTATAGTGTTGTGTATGGTGTAGTGTATAGTGTAGTGTAGAGTGTAGTGTATAGTAGTGTAGGGCTGTTACGGAGGGGCTGTATGTACATGGGATCATACGGGGAACAAACACAGTGGGCGGAGCTACGGGAGTGCACGGGGCGGTGCCCGCAACGACGTCCGCATCAGGCAGCCTGGGGGTAGGGCTGCCCGGGGTTGTGATCCTGAAGGGGGGTATAAAGGGGGATGAGAGAGAGAGCTCGTGGCCCAGTATTAGAACAAAGGAGGGAAGATTGAAGACCCGGGTAGCTAGAGCCCTGGACTCCCCTGAGACGCCGCCCTTGTCAGGGCCGCGCAGGACCGAGCCAGCGGCGTGGTCCCGTGAACCAGAGTCAGCACTCTGGGACTCCGGGTACCGTAGCCCGACTCACCAGTGTCGGGCCAGATAGCCTCCCCTAGCCCATTAGTGGAGGACTCGGGGGTAGGTCAGGGATAGCTAGCGGTGTATCCCAGTTATCCGGGTGAGGGGGCCGATACCCCCTCTAGTGCTGTCCTGTCGTGACAACTTGTGAAATAAATACACGTGTGCCTCAACCTCCGTGTCAAGCGTCCTCACCGGTACTTCATCTGGTGTCAGAAGAACTACGGACATGGAAACGCGCCAGACAGCTCGAGCCAGAGTACCGCAGGAGGAGGACACTGCTGAGATCGTCGAGCCCGAGACGGCTCAACAAGACATGGTGCAGCCGGGGCCTGACGCGTTCTTACCGGGGCATCGGCATGAAGAGGGGCCGCAGCCAGACGCGCTACGGCTGGCTCACGAAAGGCTGGCGGAGCTGCTGTACGCCGCTGCCGCCACGTTGGAGAACATCACGCGATTGGGCGCTGGTGGTCCACCACGGGGCGAGGGGAGCCGACGACCGGAGCGCCTTCCCGCCATTTCCGAAGATTCAAACTTTGAATTTCCCTCCATCGACGCAGCGGCTGCTCAGGGCGTGGCCAGCTTGAACATCGGCTTCGACATCGGCCTCGCTGGGGCTGCCGCGTCATCGCCGGCGGAGGGTGCGTCATCGCGGCTGCGACAGGCGATGCCATCGGCCGTTCGCGCCGAAGCACAGCCGAGTCGTGGTGACAACAACCTGCGGGGTTCCACAACAACCGCTGCGCTACACCAGAGACTGCCCCCGCTTAAAGAGTTTGTCGGCGCGGAGGGAGACTGGGGCGGCTTTCGGTGATGCTTCCTCGCCCACCAGGAAATGGCTAACTGGTCGGATGCTGAGGCTCTCTGCGCGCTGCCGGCGCTCCTCGACGGCGACGCGCTCGCCGCCCTCACATCGGCGCCGAGGGAGAAGCACTCTACGCTACCGATGGCGCTACAGCTGCTCGCCGGGGTCTATGGACCTTCAGCAGAATGCCGACAGCAGTTCTACGATCGCAAGCGGGGGGAAAAGGAGTCGCCCCTGGCATACAGAACGAGTCTCCTGGCGATGGCGAAGACAGCCTTTCCTCGTATGGACGACGACGGCGTGGACGCGATGGTCACGGAAAAGATCCTCCTCCTGGCAGACGACCTGGACATCGCTGTCGTCGCACAGGAGGACGCGGAGATGACTTCTCTCCAGGCTGCACGGCTCCTTCACGCCAACCTTCTGTCCCTGCGGCGGAAAGCCAGCAGGGCATCGGCCGGGCGTGCGGTGGCTGCAGCCACCCTTCCGACGGAGGAACTCTACGCCGTCGACCATCGACGGCAACAGGCGACAGGAGCACGGTCGGGCCGGGACGGGTCGAGCCGCTTCGACCGTCCATCATCTCCGCCGGGGCTCCCGCGTTGTTTCAACTGCGGCGTCCGGGACCACGTCGCCTCGGGGTGCCGCTCTCCTCAACAGCGCGGGACGACGCCTCGACGGGACGCCGGCCCTCCTCCTCCCAAGCTCCAGCAACATGATCCGGCGAGTCGCGGCACCACACATGTTTGGCCAAAGCACCCACCTGTCGCACACTCTCGCACCACAACGAACGGGGGGCCGATGTTGCGCTGCGACGGGCCAACACGGATCACTGCGGGGACTCAAATCGAGCCCAAGCAGTGGTCCGTGTTAGCCCATCGCGTGGTGGCCGCGTCGTCGGGGTCGTCGGCCGTGGTCGGACACATTGACGGGGTAGAGGTACGCATCCTGGTCGATACGGGGGCATCGGCGACAATCATTTCGGAGTTAATTTACAATATTCTACCTGTACAGAGCCGTCCTTTACTGCCGGTTAACGTCCCATTCTATGCCGCTAACGGGGGCTCTCTCAGCATCATGGGACAGATTCGAGCGCAAATTTGTATCGGGGACATCAAATTGTCGGGGCCGATTTTTGTTTCCTCCTCGCTGGCGATTCCGTGCCTGCTGGGGACGGACTTCTTAGGCAAAATGCCGATTCGGATTTTGATCGACCAAGGATGCATTGAGCTTCCGTCGGGGCGACGCATGGCGTTCCTGCCTTCCCCTGCTGCGGCTCGGACGGCGTTCGCGACGGTACCGGCGTTCGTCGTTAAAACAGTTCGTGTGCCGCTGGGAGCTCAAATGTTAGTGCCTCTGAAACTTCGTAGGCCCTTCGCTAAGGGCATAGGGGATCAGGGTGTTATGCTGGGACCGTTTAGGGCCGGGGTTAATGGACCTCATTTAATTCCGGCCCAGACCGTCGTAAGAGGGGACGGGGACCCTTTCATCGCGGTCCTCAATGTGGGGTCGCAGACAGTGGTGGTTCCTCAAGGGACGGTGCTTGCTCACGCGACGCCGGTGCCCTGCGAGGAACCTGTCGCGAACCACGTTGGCACTGCGTCCCGGACGCAACCACATTCGGACAGCGATGAAGGGTGGCTCGACGCGCTTTGTGCAGGATCGATGGACCTGTCTAATTCAGAGCGCCAACAGCTTAGATCGCTACTGAGGGAATTTTCCGACGTTTTCAGTCGGAATAAATACGATTTGGGTTGCACTCACCTGCTGCGTCACCATATTGACACGGGTGACAGCGCGCCAATTCGCCAAAATCCGTTTCGGTTGAGTCCTGCCGAAAAGGAACATGTCAAATCGGCTGTTGATGACATGTTAGCCGCCGACATCATTTCTCCCTCCACCAGCCCTTGGGGAGCGCCAATCGTCCTGGTTAAAAAGCAGGACGGCTCGTTGCGGTTTTGCGTGGATTTTCGGCGCCTTAACAAAATTTCGGTTGCCGACGCATACCCGCTCCCACGGATGGACGAATCGCTGGACGCCTTGGCGGGAGCGCGATTCTTCTCCACACTAGATTTACTTTCGGGATTCTGGCAGCTTCCTCTGGACGATGATTCGAAGCCTAAAACTGCTTTCCGTACACCGCACGGCCTGTTCCAATTCAACCGGTTGCCGATGGGCTTACACTCAGCGCCGGCAACTTTCCAGCGGTTGATGGAATTGGTTTTGGCTGGATTACAATGGGAGTCGTGCCTGATTTATTTGGATGACGTTATTGTCTTTGGTAAAACTTTTGACGAACATCTCCAGAGGTTGCGGGCGGTTTTCCTAAAGATGCGGGCTGCTAATTTGAAATTTAAGCCCCAAAAATGCCATTTGTTACGCGAGTCGGTGCGTTATTTGGGGCACATCGTGGGGCGCTCAGGTATTGCTACCGATCCCGCCAAAACGCAGTGTGTCAGCTCCTGGCCGACTCCCACCTCGGTGGGAGAGGTCAGGAGTTTTATTGGCTTCGCGTCGTATTACCGACGCTTCGTCGCTAATTTTGCGACAATTGCCAAACCCCTACACGCTTTAACATCTAAAGGGGTTCGGTTCCACTGGGGTCGGGATGAGGAAGCTGCTTTCTGCTCCCTTCGGGACGCCCTGGTAAAAGCTCCTCCCTTGATTTACCCAGATTTTTCGAGACCGTTTTTGCTCGACACCGACGCGAGCAACACGGGTATTGGAGGCGTGCTTTCCCAGGTGGTTGACGGCGTGGAACGGGTGGTTGCGTACGGCAGTCGGGTGTTGTCTCCAGCGGAGCAAAGATATTGTGTCACCCGTAGGGAACTGTTGGCAATTGTCTATTTCATCCAACAGTATCGCCCATATCTGTACGGTCGGCATTTCACCGTCCGTACAGATCATGCGGCACTGCAGTACGCCCTGAAGGTTCAACAGCCATCGGGACAATTGTCCCGATGGTTGGAGGTCCTCCAGGATTTCGATTTCGAAACCACCTACCGTAAGGGCGTTCGCCACACCAACGCGGACGCTCTGTCGCGCATGCCAACCGCCTCCGAATGCGCATGCCTCCTGGGGTCGGGGCGTTGCAGGCCAGCAGGGGACATGCCAGTTCCGGTCCTGGCGGCCTCCGCCGATGATGAAACATTGGTCCCCGATGATATCGCGGAACAGGGAAGAGATTCCCTGCTTGGGTTGCCCGTTGATGAATGGGGGCGCCTCCAGATGGAGGATACCTCCCTCCTCGCGTTGCGTCGTCGCACCGGGGAGAGGGGGCGTGGGACGGGTGATGCCGACGCATGGGAAATGCACGCGGGGTTGCTTATGCATTGGGACGGGAAATCCCATCGTCACCGGCTGGTGGTCCCTTCGGGGTTACGGTGTAAGGTGGTGTGGGCTGCTCATGAGCGCCTCCTCCACCTGGGTACCCAAAAGACCCTCGCATTGCTCCAGCTTGACTTTTTTTGGCCGGGCATGACACGGGATGTCACAGATCTGTTGGCAGCATGCCCTCGGTGTGCGCAGCGGAAACCACCAGCACGGGAGTCAAACCCGCCTTTGCAGTCCATCAGAGTCTCCAGGGTGAACGAACTGGTCGCGCTAGATATTCTGGGGCCATTCCCCGCCACCCCTAGGGGAAATAGATATTTGTTAACAGGGGTTGAGTACTTTACGCGCTGGCCTATGGCCTGGCCCCTGGCCAATCAGTCGGCAGCAGCCATCGTGGACGCCTTTGTCCAAGGTTACGTCATGGACAAAGGTGCTCCGGAGCGGCTGCTGACCGACCAGGGTAAAAAAATTTCCGGGAAACTCCTCAAACAAGTCTGTGATCTCCTAGGAACGACAAAGATTCGTACCTCTCCCTATCACCCGCAAACTGACGGGATGGTCGAGCGTCTGCATCGCACCATCACGTCTATGTTGTCGCAACAAGTTTCGGACTCACAGACCGATTGGGACTTGCAAATTCAAGGGGTCCTGGCAGCATACAGATTGGCCCCCCATGCTGCGACGGGATTTTCACCCTTCTTTCTCATGTATGGCCGCGAACCTGACCCACCTGTTCGGGCACAGCTGCAGATCCCCGCGCCGCTGGGTAAGACAAAATTGGACGAACACGTTAAATTTAACCTTGAAAAACTGACTGAGGCATGGGATGCTGCCATGCTAAATTCTGACAGGCGTCAAAAGGCGAATGAGCGCCTCAGACTGGCTCGCGCGCGCGTGCTGCAGTGGAAGCCAGGGGACAGGGCATGGCTGCACTGTCCCCAGGTACCACTCGCGACCTCCTCGAAGCTGGTGCGGCCGTGGCGGGGCCCCGTCGAGGTGGTCGAGGTTTTGCGGCCTCAGTGCGTTCGTATCAAATGGGGGAAGCGCCGGTGGTTCGTTCACCCCTCTAGGCTGAAACCCTTCGTTGCGGTGCGAGGCCCCACTCCACACGCGCAGGGCCAAACATGTGGGGGGTCGACCGACTCGGAGGGTCCGTCTCGGCTGCTCTCGCCTAACGTGTTGCAGGCTGTTCCGCCCTCAGGTGCACCAGGAATGATGGGCTCGCGCCTAGAAACCCACACGGGGGATGCCGAGGGTCTCGCGACTTCGATCGCGGACTCACCTCGAAAGGGACTGCTGCCACCGGGTGGTCCGCCATCCGGGATTGCCCCGTGTGACGGGCCTGCGGCAAGGACGCGCAGACTCTTGTGATACACAAAAAGAAAAAAAAAGAAAAATATTTTTTTTATTTCATGTGTTATGGTTACGGTGCGCGGCGTTGGTGGGGTGCTCCTGGCACATTGTTGGGTTGTGTGTGTGTTGTGTGTGTGTTGTGTGGGTGTGGTGTGTGTGTTGTGTGAGTGCTGGGGAGTTCCCGGCTATTTGTATATACGTGTTTTTACGGACTTCGTATTTATGCGGGGGGGGGGGGGGGGTGCGTCGGTTTAATTCCCTTCGGGGGTATGGTTATTGTTGTTGTTCAATTCGCGTTCTGTTGGAAAAAAAATGAGGCACACACGAGGGTCAAGGGGTAAATGTACTTTTATTGAAATTGTTGCAGCCGGGACGGCTGCGAGCTGTACAGGGGGGGGGTGATGTAGGGCTGTTACGGAGGGGCTGTATGTACATGGGATCATACGGGGAACAAACACAGTGGGCGGAGCTACGGGAGTGCACGGGGCGGTGCCCGCAACGACGTCCGCATCAGGCAGCCTGGGGGTAGGGCTGCCCGGGGTTGTGATCCTGAAGGGGGGTATAAAGGGGGATGAGAGAGAGAGCTCGTGGCCCAGTATTAGAACAAAGGAGGGAAGATTGAAGACCCGGGTAGCTAGAGCCCTGGACTCCCCTGAGACGCCGCCCTTGTCAGGGCCGCGCAGGACCGAGCCAGCGGCGTGGTCCCGTGAACCAGAGTCAGCACTCTGGGACTCCGGGTACCGTAGCCTGACTCACCAGTGTCGGGCCAGATAGCCTCCCCTAGCCCATTAGTGGAGGACTCGGGGGTAGGTCAGGGATAGCTAGCGGTGTATCCCAGTTATCCGGGTGAGGTGGCCGATACCCCCTCTAGTGCTGTCCTGTCGCGACAACTTGTGAAATAAATACACGTGTGCCTCAACCTCCGTGTCAAGCGTCCTCACCGGTACTTCAGTAGTATAGTGTAGTGTATAGTGTTGTGTATAGTAGCATAGTGTAGTGTATAGTGTAGTGTATCGTGTAGTACATAGTTTAGTGTATAGTAGTATAGTGTATAGTGTAGTGTATAGTGTGTAATGTAGTGTGTAGTGTATAGTGTAGTGTATGGTGTAGTGTATAGTGTAATGTATAGTGTAGTGTGCAATGTAGTGTGTAGTGTATAGTGTAGTGTAGTGCATAGGATGTCAAGGGGTTGACCGGGTATGGCAATCGCCCGGAACATTGATGGCAGACAAGTCGGGGGAGACATCGTGACACAAATTCCTCACAAATCTCGTGGTTGTTCACTCAGCTGCGGGCCTCCGAGTGCTCGCGGCATCTGAACTCTGGTCACCTGAAACTTTCAGGTCGTTAAAGCGGCATCCCCCACGCCATGCGGTTAGCGAGCGTCCTCACGCCCACCCACGCCTCGCGTTCCCTGTCAAGCCCTTGTTTATGCCCTGGCTTATTACAGGCCAATGGAGACGCTGCTGGTCACACCGTGATACTTGTGAATCGTAACGTTTATTCTGTATGCAGCACGTTACACTCCACTATACTAAACTATACACTACACTATACACTACACTATACACATTGCAATAGACACTACACTATACACTACACTACTACACACTGCACTACTATACACTACACTATAAACTACACTATACACTATACTAAACTATACACTACACTATAAACTACTCTATACACTACACTATACACTATACATTACACTATACACTACACTACACGGAAACCTTATTAAGACGCCGAAAGTCCACACAAAACCGGAGGTTGCCGTACTTTTTCTCTACCAAAACCACCGGGGCGCCCCACGGGCTCGTGGACGGGGAAATAATATCCGCAGCCAACATGTCATCGGCAGCCGCATACGATGCGGGTTCAAGCGAATGGGGCTGGCATCACTCGTGTCTACGTGATGGGACAACAAGGACGTCCGACCCAAGTCGAAATCGTCCCTGCTAAACACATCCGAAAGTCCCTTAGTCGGGCTTCGGGGGCGATGGAGGCTGCCAGGTTGAATACAAACTCTTAGGTTCTTTCGGTAAAGTCACGGAGGTAAAGTAATAATACAATAACATAATAATAAATGAAAATAACTAAATAAAATCACGACGTTTCGGAAGCAACACAAGCCTCCGGCAGTTTCACCTGATGACGGAGACTTGTGTTGCCTCCGAAACGTCGAGATTTATTATTTTATTTATGTTATTATTTCTATTAGTTTATTATTTATTATTTATTTTTACCTACGTTACTTTACCGAAAAAACCTAAGAGAATGAATCCTTGCAGTCAGGAAAGCTTCAAATCCAGGTTGAATACCTCTAAGACCCAGACTCGGGATGAGCGTTGTGCACTGAGGTCAAAAGCGGACATGCCGTGGTCGGTTGGGGATGCGGTGTGTGGCTTCATTGCCCGTTGGCACCTCTCCCAAGCTCCACAAACCATGGCAGGGGCCCATGACAATTGTTGAGGTTTTGCGTCCTCAGTGTATCCGCGTTCGTCACAGTCGCTGGCGTTGGTTCGTTCACCCGTCGCGATTGAAACCGAGATTTGAAGCTTTCGTGACTGCAAGGATTCATACTCTTAGGTTTTTTTCGGTAAAGTCACGTAGGTAAAAAATTATAAAATAATAATAAATGAAAATAAATAAATTAAATCACGACGTTTCGGAGGCAACACAAGTCTCTGTCTTCAGGTGGGACCGTAACAGCTAAATTTACTGTATCAAGTGAAGAGAAATCCAAGAGACAAGCTCTTAAATACAAGTTAAGGGGAGGGGCTTATCTAAATGTGGTAGTCAGGGATAGGCCTCGGCAAGGTAAGGTAATTTACCCTTTTTACCGGGTAAAATGGTAAAGGGTAGGGTAAAGGTAGCTCGGAAGAATTACCTGGTAGGGTAAAGGTAGCGCAAAGTATTACCCGGTAAATACGGTGCTTTGTTTACCGCTAAAAGCTCCGTGGCGCAGTCCGTGGCCTAAATTTAATCAGTTATATTAAAACAAACTTTATTAAAAACACGCTTTTATGAAACGTACTAGTAATGGCAGGACTCCAGGAAGTGGTCTCGAAGCTCGCCATAACGTAAGGGGCCGTGGCCAATTACAGCCAACGTCAGTTGAGCGTCGACAATTAGACCCAAGCCGAAACATAACATAAAAAATGTTTAAAAACATATTTTTTATGATAGGATATAGTATTGTCATCAGTATGACCTAAATATACCAAGTTTGCAGTCGATACCACATTAGGAAGTGGGTAAAAATTCAGTTTCAAGATTTGAGGATACATCAACAACAATAACGACAACAACAACAATAACGACAACAACAACAAGCGTGTAAAATTGGAATCATCGAGAGTATTATATATGATTAAAGCGCTCTACCCAGCATTTACCGTTATAAACCTTGTTCATGTGTAGTTCCCTAGTAATTACCCTGTAATCGGGTAATTTGTATGGTAGGGTAAAGGTAAGCTCGTTGCTTATAACTTTTACCTTTTACCTTACCTGCTAAAGGGTAAAAGGTAGGGTATAGTGATTGTATTGTGGTAAGGTAAAAGGTAGGGTAAAGGTAGGCTCGTTATTTTTACCTTTTAACTTTTACCTTACCTTGCCGAGGCCTAGTCAGGGACTGGTACGGTTGGGGGGGGGGGGCTGGAAGGGGGGGTACAATTGGAGAACCTCAACCGGGGTTACTTGATACAGTGACTCTTTGTCTGTCCACTTGTGACTCTTTGGCTCCCCCTTGTGACTATTTGGATGCTATTGTATATATTGTTTTTTTTATATGATAAAATATAAAAATACACATTTTTTTATTTAATATTTTTTCATTAATTGAATTCTTATCAAATGATTATAAGAACATCAACGATCAGATTTGCAAGATTATGCGATTAAAAGGTAAAAAACAGCTACTATTAAAAAAATTGAGTATTAATACAAGCATATGGGTTCACAAATAGAATGCTTATTTAATGGTTCCAGGAACATCAGGGCTCCATACTCTTTGGTTCTTTTGGTAAAGTCACGTAGGTTTCAAATAAATTGAACTAAATCACGACGTTTCGGGCGCAACACAAGCGTCCGTCATCAAGTTGGGACAACCACAGCAAGAAACAATTGTTGAAGTGGGCAAAAGGGCTGCTGTAACAGTAAGCTATATTGGTTAGAGAGGGGGCAGGAGCAAGGGGGGAGAGATAGAGGGGGGGGGGAGTGCTGAAGTGAGCGGGGCTGGGAATCAACTATCGAATTAGCAAGATTAAGCGATCAAAACAAAAAATAGCTACTACCTCAACGATAGCATTCATCTCGATTCCGTGGCTTTGTGCATCAGGGTCGGCGATCGCGATCAACGCTCCACCACCGCGCGAACCTGGCACCCGCCATCTGTGTGGTCACGAGGCGTCTTCAATCTTCTGTTTTCTCTGTGTCCGCAAATACCTCAAGTCCCACGGGGGGGGGGGGGGGGGGAGCGTCGATCAGTAGGCTCGGTTCGCCGACTGATAACTACAATTTTGGGTGCTGTTCATTTCGAATGTTTAGATCATGTGGTTAATTACTTAGGACACCTCATGGCCCAACATCCTCCACTCATCTCTGTACAACGAGATGCATCCAGCGGGTTAGCCTGAGTTCATTCTCGGTTCTTGTTCTGCAAACCTCCTGGCACCTGATGCGATAACCCCCCATAAAATGCCCTCCCACCAGAGGTCATCTTACGAATTGTGTGGGCACAGACCCACTTAATTGCCCTTCGGAGTGCCTATTGTTTGTGTGTCTTTGTGTATGTGTCTGTGTGTTGTTGGGAGTGGTAGTGTAGCGGTTAGCACGTTGCGCTTCGAACCAGGTGACCCGAGTTCGATTCCCGCTCACGGCCAATACCCAGTGACGATTATCTGAACCGGTCATGGGCCATCGCCACTGGGGAGACAAAGGTGGCCGGGCGTGGTGTTGGCCACCCACATCCTCGTGTGCCGTGCCGGCCTTCATAGGTGCTGCTCGCTAGCAGCACTTGCCCCTACAGTCTGTTACGGTTACACGGGGGATCTTTATGGTCATAGTGGGAAGGCCTTCACCTCTCTGGGTGTTCACGTACAGGTTCATCCCTCACCCCTACGGAGCCCGGCTCGGCGCGTTAGAGTCCCACTCGCAACCAACTAAGAATTTATGGATCGCTTCATTCATTTTCTAAGGACGCATTAAGGTCCGAATCTTCTGCCGACGTTTGAACGCGCGGTGCATCGAGAGGGAGCGATGTCAGCCCGAGTTCATTTCCGGTTCTGGCTCTGCAGAAACTCCTGGTGCCTGTCGCTGTAACCCTGATAAAATTACCCTCCCACCTTGACGCCCCCAACATTCATCTGGTCGGTTTTTAGTGGCCCGGAGCCAATGATTGCCACCGCGCCCACATTCCCCCCCACCTCCCTTCCTCCAGAGGTTATCTCAAGGCTCGTGTGGATGCAATTGAGAACAATTACCCTTTGGAATGTCTTTTGACTCTTTGTAGCCTGGTTTACTCAGTTAAATTCTCCGGATCCCTGCTGTTTTATGACTTCCTCCTTAGGTCAACTCAGCCTAAATGATTAACTGGTCTGTCACGTAAAAGATTGCAACTGGGAAGACAAAAGCGGTCGGGTGTGGCTTTGGTTGTATCCCTTGCATCATTACGTTTTACCTGCTTATTGCAGGCAGTATGGCGGAATAGTAATTGTTAATGAAAATATATAAAATAGTCACATTACACCTGTTCATGAACGAATCTTTGTTGATAGCCAGTGGGTTTGCAAGTACCTTCGTGAGCCCACCGCATTAAAGCAATGATCAGCTACGGCTGAGGTATCGGTCCTTCTGTGTTTCAGATCTGCTTTATGTTCATAGACTCGGGCCGAGACATGTTGCTTAGTTTCCCCAACTTAACTACTGCCTCAGACACAGCTTAGTTTGTAGACGCTGGGGTATTGCATGTCAGGGATCACATTGTTCACAGATGGGATCAGATCACGAATTTTACGTACCGTGTTAAATCTTGTGTTTGCTCATTATTTGATAAAAACAATTGGCGATCCCTGTTATGTATGACAAGATGATGGTTTTGATTGGGTCTTCAGATGGTTATTTCCCAACGGTTGGGGTGATAGATTTACAGATTGTGTAGTCTGAATATCCATTCGTCTTCAGAGCTTGGTGTACGTGTTTCTGTTCACTGGATAGGTGGTGATGGTCGAAAATACGAGCTCTATGGTGTAGAGTTTTGATGAGGGAATTCTTCTGGGACGGATGGTGGTGAGTCAGGTTTTAGGTAGGCATCTGTAAGGGTTACTTTCCTGTAGACAAGGTGGCCCATTGAGCCACCTGGTCTCTTTTAGATTATAACATCCAAGAATGGTAGCTTGCCATTATTTTCCACCTCCATGGTGAATTTGATGGCTGGGTGTATGGAATTGATGTGGTTGAGGAATTGGTTCAGAGCCGGTCGACCATGTGGCCAGATGACGTACGTGTCATCTACGTACCTCTTCCACAAGGACGGACGTAGAGTGGATGCCTGGATGGCGTCTGTCTCAAAATTTCCCATGAAAACATTGGCTACAACCGCAGATAAGCGAGAACCCATTGGGGTACCTTTAACTTGTTTGTAGAATGTTCCATTCCAGGTGGAGTAAGTGTTGGTGAAGCAGTGTTTCACCAGGGCCGGTACATCAAATTTCAGTCCTTGTTGCGCCAAATCTTCAATGATTACAATGGTGTCAGGCACAGGAACTTTGGGAAACAAAGATACTACATCGAAACTAACGAGCAAATCACCTGGAGATAGTGAGATGTCCTAAAATATCGATACCAAGTGAGCTTAGTTAAGTACAACTGAGGCGGTCTTACCAGTGACTGGTTGTAAGGTCTCGGGCCAGTTTGTAGGTGGGTGAGCCAATGGTGGAGGCGATAGGATGTAGAGGTGTACCTTCTTTACACATTTTTGGTAAGCCATACAATCTGGGTGGTCTAGCAGCAGAGGTTTTTAAGGAAACCCGCTTGGTTGGTTCGATTAAAGATGTCGAATCAGTGATGATATTGTTGGTTATTGTAACGAGGCTGTTGGTGGGATCTCTTTGAATTTTTGTATAGCCACCATCATTGAGAAGGTCCTGATTTTTGTTGTTGTATGTGGTTTTGTCCATGAAGACTGTGGCATTGCCCTTGTCGGCTGAGAGGATGACGATGTCATCTCTCTTTTTTAATTGAGAAAGCTCAAAGCGCTCATCCGTACTGATGTTGCTGATAGGTGTCTTAGCGTTTTTGAGGATTCCAGCGATTTCCAATTTTGCCACGTCTGCAGTGATGTGTTCCAAACCCTTAAGAGCGAGGTTAGCCTGGGCAATGATATCATCCACTTCATGATGGTGAGCAGGCCTGGGTAGACCTCCGTGGTCAAGATTCGGAGCCATTCCATGTTTACCTTGGGGTGTGACAGGGATGTCATCTGGCTTTCACATTATTTCACATCTATTTTGACCGCGTAGCTCGTGAAGCCTTCGATGGCTGTACCGGAGGAATTTCCATCTAGTACAGATACAACCACACTCACCCACACTCATCGATATCCAACCACACACACCCATACCCACCCCGACACCCACACACTCAATCACCCACCTGCTCACCCACTCAATCACGCTCGCTCAATCACCCACATTCTCATCCACTAACCCACTCACCAAATCACTTACTCACTCATCCACCCACTCACTCGTTCACCCACCCACTCACTCATCCACCCACCCATTCAGCCAAATGTTATCCGTTGCTTGACCCAGCTGAGTGTGAAATCGCAGTCGTTGGCTCTGCATCTACAGCAGCCGTACGACAATAAGGCGAAAACCAACACCACTCGCAGGCTTCCCGCCTTCTACATTCCCCCCTTAATTAGACCCGAAGCTGCTTAGTCGTTCCATGTGCACTGATCACATCGGTGCTCATCTCGACTGCGCCAACCGTTTGCACCTCGTAGGAAATGCGTGGGAGTACAAAATACATCGATCTTTGTACTTCACACACACACACACAAAGACACACAAACAGGTGTGTGTGTGTGTGTGTGTGTTATGCGTGCTTCTTGGAAATTGTATTGTCGTATTCTAGTCCGGGAATTTGCGTCACAATTGAAGTCGAAAACAGCCACGCAGCATATAAATACCGCCCGCTCTTAACATTACAATCACCACAGGCCTTTGAAATCACGAGTAGAGGTAAGCACTTTAAAACGCCTGCTCTTTGTAAACTTTCACAATATGACGCCGTAGCATTTCTACACAGCAGGCGCTCGCGATAAATACTCAAAGCTAGGAGGGTTTGTTAGATCGCGTCAAACATCTAACCCCACCAATTATTGATACGTTGTCATCACTATACACTAAAGTAAGTTTTGCTCGCCAGACGTTGGTTTGATAACTGTGATTAACCTGCGAATATTTGTGTTTCATTCTCGATGTACAATCATTCGACGGCAATACAATTATCTGATCAGATCGTGATCGGTTGTTACTCTCTGCCCATGTATATTCAACACTACCCAGAGACTCAACACAGCCCGTATAGTTTAACAAGTAGGCTTTCGCGACCAATATTATTCATAATCAACGTTTTTGGGTTCGATCGCGTCATTTATGAATGTGTCGTAACCCTCCACCACCCGACACGGCCAATCAGCAAAAAAAAGTGTCACGTTGACAAAAGACAAATAGTTCATGACTTTAGCCCACCAGTGTGTTGAAGCGTGAAACCGCAACATTTACAATTTTTGCGTACGACGTTTCGCTGATAATTGCATCCTGCATCATCGGGCAATTCGCATGAATGATGAGGCTCTGCTCTTGCTCCCGGTCTTAAATAGAGCAGTAGCAGGGTGACGTCATCATTTAACTCATCAGGTGCAACGATTTGAGGCAGAGGGGGGGGGGGGTTATTGTAATTATATACTAAATTAGTAATCAGGCAATTGTTACGATGTGAGTTGTAGATTAGTAATCAGTTGTAATGTGTGTTATTGTAATTATATGCTACGTTAGTAATCAGTTAATTAGTATTTGTTTCCCCTATAAGGAATTGTAATATGTATTATTTAATAATACGCTTCCAGGCCGCACTAAGCTTGTAGCTGTCTGAGCGATTAAAGTTATTTCTGTTTCTCTCAATTTCAATGGATGCTCTAATTAGTCTTTGCCAGTAGTTATTCGTTTTACACAACACTTCAACGTTATTAATATCAATTGAGTGTCCCTGTTGGCAAGCATGCTTCAAACCAGACCATATGTCATAACTGCGATTGTTAATAAGGACAAGCAAATGAGTCGCGTTTAAAACCTCCCGACTGTGCTGCATTGCCATGTAACAATGGATCCCATCATTAGATTGCCGTGCAGCAGTAGTAGTAGTAACCACGACGTTTGCGATTATTTTAATGTGCGGCGGTTGTCACTGTGAACGTTTCAACTTTCCAGGCACCGGGGTTTGTTAACTCAGAGAGTCGTTGGAGCGACAAAGGGACATTCTGCTTTGACCGTGGGTCCGTCCCTTTCGTAAACATATCTCTCGTAAATGTGCCGGGGGTCACCCCTTGCCCACACAAGGAGTTATTTCGTCCATGGCCCTGCCATTTGACGCGTTTGCCCTTCTGCTACGTCGACTCGGTTTAATTCCTGGGAAGAAAACTTATATTGAGGCTTCACAAGAACCGGCCTCAGGCTCCGGTGATGTTCATCATGGCCATCCGATCAAAGCCTCTAGTAAAGTGTTTCCCCTCGCTTCCCATTCTGGCGCTGTATGGGTTTGTTATCTGGGTTTTGCGACTTTCGGGACGCAGGGAACGCGTCTATGGCCACAAGGAGCTTTGACATTCAAAAGAGACAATATCACACTCAGTATTAATTTTTGGAAAAGGGATACGTACATTACGACACTATACACTACCATTCACTACACTATACACGACTATTCACTACACCATACACTACGCCAAGCACTACACTACTGTACACTACACTATACATTCCTATACACTACTATACACTACACTGTACACTATTATACACTATACTATACAATACACTGTACACTACTATACCAAACAGTAGACACTACTATACTCTACACTTTACAGTACACTATACACTACCATACATGACACTATGCACTGTACACTACTATGCACTATACTACGATACACTTCACTATACACTACACTACTATACACTACACTATTCATTACTATACACTACACTACTATACACTGCAATATACACCACAATACTATACACTACACTATTCATTACTATACACTACACTACTATACACTGCACTATACACTACAATACTATACACTACACTATACACTACTATACACTACACTCAACATGATACTACTATACACTACACAACTATACACTACACTACTATATACTACTATACAATACACTACACTATACACTCCAATACTATACACTACACTATACACTACACTATACACTACACTATACACTACAATACTATACACTACACTATACACTACTTTACACTACACTACTATACACTACACTATACACCGCACTACTATACACTACACTACTATACACTACTATACACTACACTATACACTACACAAGCTCACTAAGCCACCGTGTTGCCCACAGGACTCAACAGCAAGGACAGCGCCCTTGGCTAAGAGGCTCGGCAACAATATGGGCTCAGAACAGAGCAAAGGTAAACTACAAACTACAACTACAGTCTATGGGTAGTGTTGTGTCTATGGGCAGTGTCGAGTATATGGGTAGTTTTTAGTCTATGGGTAGTTTTGAGTCTATGGGTAGTGTTGAGTCTATGGGCAGTGCTGAGTCTATGGGCAGTTTCGATTTAAAGCTTTCGTGACTGCAGGGATTCATCTTCTTGGTTTGTTTCGGTAAAGTCACGTAGAAGGGAAGTAATAAAATAATAAAAATAAAACAATAAAATAATTCTCACGACGTTTCGGCCACAACGCAAGCAGCCGTCCTCAGGTGAAGAAGAACAGGTCTGTCAGAAAAACAGCGTCCCGACAAAGGAATTCGCATATCAAGAGGAATCTAGAGGAATCTAGCATACCCATGGGTATGCTAGATTCCTCTTGATATGCGAATTCCTTTGTCGGGGCGCTCTTCCCCCTTTCAACCCAGCTTAAATATACGCTGCCAAGTCTGGTGGTTTTCATTCAGACGCTGTTTTTCTGACAGACCTGTTCTTCACCTGAGGACGGCTGCTTGCGTTGTGGCCGAAACGTCGTGAGAATTGTTTTATTATGTTTTATTTTTATTATTTTATTACTTCCCTTCTACGTTGCTTTACCGAAAAAAACAAGAAGATGAATCTATGGGCAGTGTTGAGTCTATTGGCAGTGTTGAGTCTATAGGTAGTGTTGAGTATATGGACAGAAATAGGCTGTTTTTACCCTATCATCCCCATCTTTTGTGGTGGTGTTGGTGTGTGATGTGTGACGTGTGTGATGTGACGATGTGTGTGATGATGTGTGATGATGTGTGAGATGAGTGTGATGTGTGAGATGATGATGTGTGATGTGTGTGTTTGATGCGTGACGCGCGTGATGATTTGTGACGCGTGTGACGATGTGTGCCGAGATGATGATGATGGCTATGTGTGTGGGGGGGTGTGTTCTTTTACAGGGCAGGCGAAATCAACCTCCAACCAACCACGCAAGGCTTACGGCCTCAACTGTGCGATCTGCGAGGGCATCTTCTACGACCCCGTGTTCCTGCCGTGCGGCCACACCTTCTGCCGCATTTGCTTCGACGTCCACTGGGAGCTGGAACGGACGCGGAAGAAATGCCCCTGCCCGCAGTGGACGTGCAATCTGCGCTGGGAGTGGAAGCCGAAATTGCGGACGGACGAGGAGCTGAGAGCGCAGGCGGAGCGAGCGAGGGAGAACCTCGTGTCGTCGAAACTTTGCGGCGACGGATCGGCGTGGCGGGCAAATGAGCGGGTGAGTTTGGTCGGAACGCCGTTCCGTTTCGGTACGCTGGAGGTCGTTGGGATTCCGATCCCGGAACCCTGACGATGACCTGCCTGCCGCTGTATATTTGGAGCCTGCTGTCTCTCTCTCTCTCGTCATCACGGTGGCTAGGATATGTTGACTACCTCGCCTGGTGTACAGGAGGTCGTGGGTTCAAACTCAACTCTGACGATGACTTGGCTACTGCATAGTTGGAGATTGCAGATCAGTGGGGCATTACACCTGTAGTGGGTTCTAATCGGGCGCACACCAAGACTGGGAGGCAACACGTTTTTATTCTCTAACACAACCAACACTATTCAACGTTCCAATGTACATTCCGAGCGACTATGTACATTTCAGGTAAACTACGTAAGGTGGTGGCCTAACCAACTAACCACTTGATCGGATTCCCAATAAGGTTGAACTAGAACTGCCGACACGCCGTCGTGTTGTCGCGTACTGAAGAGCGAAGATCGGAGAAGACGACTTCTTTCCCGGGTTGAATAGCCACGCTCCCCTTCGGAGCTCGGCTTCTCTCTCTCGTGTGACGTGGCCGGGCTCCGCTCGTGGTCACGCCCCCTTTCCTCGATCCTTTGCAGAAGAGTTTGGGTCCACATCACGTGGCCCGCTCACCCCCTTCTGGCAGGCCCCCGTGCCCCCTTGTGCAGTCACGTGCTCTCGCGGGTTCACCCAGACTGTCATGTCCTGACCCGACCTCCGTGACATCCAGAATCTGCCCTCTAGTGAGCCCTTGTGTATAGTACACCCACTGTCGCCATAGAATGGCCCATTTATGTCGTTACACACCTGATAACATAAACATCGTTTAGTTTTAGTATGGGTCTCTTTGTATCTCTATGGGTCTCTATGGGTCTTTATGGCTCTCTGGTTCACTATAGGTCTCGATATATTTCTATGGGTCTCTATGTATCGTATGTATCTCTGTGTCTCTCTATGGGTCTCTATGTATGTATGGGTCTCTATGCATCTCTATGGGTATCTGTGTATCTATGTGTCTCTCTATGGATATCTTTGTATCTATACGTGTCTATATGGGTCTCTACGTATCTCTATGGGTCTCTATGCATCTCTATGGGTCTCTACAACGTGTCGAACGCCCACTGGAAGGATGTCATGAGACAGACCCTGTAGGTGCCATGGGTTGACCGACTGAGATGACTTAGAAATACACCACCAGCTGTACCCCCTACTGGCCCACTCACACACTCACTCACCCACTCACCAGATCATCTGCACACATCATACCATGGTTGACTAATAAGGAGCCATCCCTTGACCGGACCCGGGCATCGATCAGCCTCCAATTGCATCTTTATCATATGGAAAATACACCAGTGCATCTGTGGAAATCTTCAGAACAAAAAATGGCTCCGACACCCAGTCACACAAATTTACCTGGGCCTGACCACTATCATGAAGGTCCTTAATGAAAAACTGAGTAGACAGTCTGGGAATCTGAAAGCACGAAGACGAACCCAGAGCCCAGGCCTACTGATGGTATCATAGGCCTTGACCGGTCGATAAAGCAGATATTTAGGTCCTGTTGGAATTCCATACACCCCTGCTGTAGCAGACAGACAGAAAATATAGCATCCGTGTAGGACCCCCTTGTCCTGGAAACACATTGGGGCTCCGCAATCCTCTCCTCAGCCTGCCTGGCAAGGCAATGGTGAAAGATCCTTGCCAGGACTTTTCCCAGCACACTGAGGAGTGAGATGCCCCTGTAGTTGTTACAGTCTGTGCGGTCCCCCTTCTTAAATCCTGCGGAACCCATCCAGTGGTCCAGACTGTTGTTATGATGTCATGTAGGGCAGTCTCTGCACAAACGCCACCCTCCCTCAGCATTTCGCATGGGAGATCATCTCTGCCTGGTGCCTTTTCTGGTCTCAGACCCAGGATCGCCTTCAGTACTTCCTCAACAGATGGCACCTCAGCCAGCCACTCACAGGGTGTGACTACTTCTTCCACCTCCCCAAACACACACAAAGACACACACACACACACTGGGTGAACACGTTTCAAAGGGCACTAAGAAAGGGTTACGACTTTGCGTGATTACTTGTCATGACGCCACTGTCACATTTCAATGCCTCCACCTTTTGTTGCTGTCATCATCTTCGCTTCCACAACAGTCCCAAGCATGCAGGAAGCTCGTGGAGACATTTCCCGAATGGAGGACGAGGAGGATTGAGGTCTTGAAGATGCTCTTCAAGATGATCGTTCAGCTGAGGAAGAGGAAGCGAGACGGCAAAATCTCCAAAGCGACCGGCGCTTCTGCGGGCATCGTCGGCGGTGCCATGGTCATTGCCGGCTTGGCCCTCGCCCCGTTGACCTTCGGCGCGTCTCTGGGCCTCACCATCGCCGGCACGGCCACGGGGGTGGCCGGAAGCATCACGGCCGCGGGGTCGTCGATCGCCGTGCTGGTGATGAACAAAGCCTCGACCAAGGAGGCGAGAGCGAATGTCGAGAATGATAAAATTGCCGGCGCGAGGTTCGCCGAAGTGGTGTGTTGGGTTTACTCGGTGGCAACCGAGCGCGACGTCGTGACCATGGACACGCTGGTGTCCGAGAGCGTGTCCGTCAAGGGAGGCACAGAAGCGCCCTCGGGCACCGTGGAAACAGCCAAAGTCACCGTGGGCGGAAAGATGGCAGGCGGCACGGTGGACATCGTCAAAAGCTCAACTGCGTTGGTGAAGGTGGGTGCGGCGGGCTACAGCAACACGGGCAACAACGTCGCGTTGGCGGTGGCGAAGGGCGTGGCGAAAGGCGGTATGCGGATAACCGGATTCGCGGTGGCCGCCGTGTTCCTCGGCGTCAACATCCTGAACCTGATCTCGGCCACGATCAGCGCGCACAGGAACAACCCGTCGCAGATAGAAGAGCACTGGCAGGAGAAGTACAGCGACTTGAAGTTGCACCTGATCGGAATGGCGAAGATCAACGATTACTTCGAGAGAAATAGGAATTAGATGATGGGTATCCACCCCCTCGATACGTACGGCAAGGTCTCAGAGTACACGATGGGGGCTCAGCATACGTGGTTCCTGCTCGTACCGCGACCGACCACCCCCGATTCGTACTTACACTTGTACCCGTATCACCCGCGCAAGAAACGAGTCCACCCAGCTATAGCATCTTTCATATACCGTAGAATACACGCGTATAGTCATATAGTAGTATTGTAATAAAGTAGTACATAGTAGTTTAGTAACATAGTATATAATAGGGTATACAAAGTATATCGACTCTCGTGTAGGTGAACCCCAACTTATGGAAATTCGTGCTAAGGAGGGGACACACGGAACCCGACCCCCACCACGTACTCTGAGACATTACTGCGTAGACACACACACACAAATATACACTCTGATGCACTACTGTATAGATATATACACACTCTGAGACATTACTGTATATATATATACAGTGAAACGTTATTGTATACACACACAGTGAAACATTACTATACTATACAGTGAGACCTCACTGTATAGACACGAATTGACTGCGTTTTTCAGGAACCGCGTGTAAAGACGCACATTTAGCAAACCGTAAATTGGCTTTTCCCCATTGATTTAGAATTAGACTATCAGAGCTGGGAAGTGAGACCATTGTGTAGCTGCTCTCCCCGAGTTGTCAATGTCCTGAGACGTGTGGAATGGTCCTTGTGCTGGTCGCCTTTTGGCGTCGTTCTCTGGTCTCGCACTGCTGGTGAGACTAGGCCCTAAAGAAGTCTGCTGCCTCTGTTGTAGGCCATTCAGTTACCAAGACTATGCCATGTAACATTGTAGTTGCATTATTATAAAGACAATGTCTACTAAGTAATAATATATTATACTGTCTACTGACACTGGTAGTGAGACAATGGTGGTGAGACTAGGCCCTAAAGAAGGCTGCTGCCTCTGTTGTAGGCCAATCAGTTACTAAGACAATGCCATATAACGTTATAATTACATTATAATTAAAGATACTTTATACATAAGTGACAATATATTATATACCTGGTCTACTGACACTGGCAGTGAGACTAGCCCCTAAAGAAGCCTGCTGCTTGTCACTCGTGTCGACCAATCAGTTTCAATGACACTGCCATCAATATATGACCTGAGACATGGATTTTGTTTGCCTGGTCACCACAAGTTCCGTGTGGTGGTGAATGCAGAAACTTGATTCCTTGCAAAAGTTTTCTGTTTGGTGTTTGAGCATCTTAACATGACCTCCTGCTGTTTCACTCCCGCCAGAGACGGTACACAGCACCCATTCTTAGCTGTTCACAACGAGCGGCGTATTTCGAATAATCATTCAAACACTATGCCTAACCCCAACAACAACATCGATATACAGGGTGCTTCAAATTTGTTTACCACTTATATGGGACTATCGTGTTTAATGGAAAAAGAACGGATAATAATGGACTGTAAACATAATAACAAATGTAATGTTAATAGCATCAAAAGCCAAAGAGTCTCCCACTTGTTCGCCATCGTTGTCAACGTGAGCCTGGAATCTTCTCCAGGTGGTCTCCAGTGGCACCGCCTACATCACTGTCCACACGTAAATAGTAAAACGATTGAATGATAATTCATGTACAACCCAAAACAATAATTACAAATACACACACACGTGTACACCCACACACGTGTACACGGACACCCACACACGTGTACAAACACACCAAACGTGAGCACACACAAACACGTGTACACACAGACAATTACACCCACCCATACACACGTTTACACACACCCACCCACACACGCACACACGTGTACACACCCGCTCACATGTACATACCCACACACGTGTAAACACATCCACTTACACGTGTACACACACACACACGTGTACACATGTGTACACGTGTGTGTGTGTGTTCACGTGTACACACACACGTGAACACACACACACGTGTACACATGTGTACGCACACACCACACATGCACACACACACGTGTGCACACACCCACACAAGTGCACACACATCATTTTCTAAACCTCTGTGTGTGTGGTAACTTTTATGTTGCTTATACCTTTAATTTGTGTAACCATTTCTTGATTTTTGCTTCCTGTTTTAGATTTTGAGCTGACGGGTTTCATGTTGACGTAGCTCGTCCAATTTATATTCACATTCCTCGTTGCTTTTAATTCATTCTTATTATCCGACGCATTTTTAATTCGCTGTAATATGTAACAACAATGAATATCGTCATGCATACGATGTAACCCTGAACGAGATTATGCAAGGATAATTATCTATCCTGCACAGCGTTATCAGATGCAATGAGCATGGATGAAGATCAACATACAACTAACATTGTCATTGTCGAAGGCTCGCTGCTGGCAGGAGGTCACGGGACGGACCCTGCAGGTGCCATGGGTTGTATTTCTGTGCCAGGCTAAGTGCAGGAGGAGGTCACGGGACAGACCCAGCAAGTGCCATGGGTTGACCGACAGAGATGACATTCAAATACACCACCTATGCCCCCTACTGTGCCAACTTGCTGCGCTTTATTTGCCCGGCACTCTGCTCGTTGTTTTGAGCGTCGCTCCTCTGCCCTCTGCTGTTACTGGAGGGAGACTGCCTCCAACTGCCCAGTAGCAGCGCCCTTCACGAGACTCCTCCACAGAGGCCGATCTTAACACCGCTGGTCCCAGTCATTGGCAAGTCCACTCAGCTCCACGTCCTCCTGTACCACATGACTCCATCTCTTCTGTAGCCCATGCCGCGCCCATTTAGCCCCCTCGGTCCGGCCGAACAAAAGCTGTTTGGGCATGCGGTGATTGGGCATGCGGGCCTGCCGGAGGAGCTCACCGATGGGACTTTGTCCAGATCTTTCAAGGATTTGTGAGCTTCTCACACAATCCAGCCTGCAAGTTAAACCTTGCATGGGTCGTAGGCAGGGCAACCTCAATGTTTCTAACTGGCGAAGATGTATAATTATGGGGGGGGGGGGGGGTCCACGTTTCTCAAGCATAGAGAAGGGAGGGAATGACTATGGCCGAGGAGACCTGGAACTTTGAGATGTAGTTAACATTTTACTACGGGCACCCAACATTTGGCCAATATTATGACCTCTAAGCTGTGACATTCCATGTGAAAAGTACGTGCACCGCTTATCGCAAATACTAATCATGGTTTATTACTCAATAAAATCGTTTGTCCAATCACCTCGTCCTTTTTGATGTACTGTCTGACCTCTTGCTGTGACATTTGTTGTTTTGTAAACGCACTACGTAGTGTATAATTATACAATTTTCAATGGGTGCAATTGTGAACAACAGACATTTTAACACGTAGGCTGTCGCGATCAATATAATCCATAAAATAGTTGTTAATGTTGTGGATTTGCTCTCCAACACACAACCGGTGTAGTGATGTACGATTATACAACACTAAACACAACACTGTACACTACACTATACTCTACTGTACACTATATTATACACTACACTACTATACACTACTATCTGCTAGTGCTGTACTAGTGTAGTGGGTTCCAAGGAGGCACACACTTGAACTGTGAAGCAACACGTTTTATTATAACACCCAACACGGTAACTGCTTAACACACTCCTAGTTAACTAGACCCCAACAGGTGCAGCTACATAACCGAGTCAGGTCAGGAACGTACTGCCTGACCCATGATGTCGAGCGTGACCATCGAAGACCCGAAGATCGAAGAGACGGTCGCCCGGCGGGTTGATTCCAAGAGACAGCCGCGATGTCTCCCGGGGACCTCTCCTTGATCCTCCCTCCTTCTGGAACTTCCCAGAAGGTCCCCGTGGGAGCTTGACGTGTCCCTCCAGCCCCCCCTTTTGCCCCCCCCCCTCGCTACCCCACGCCAGTCACGTGTCCTCTCGGGGTCACCCAGCCTGTCACGCCCTCACGTGCCTCTCTCATGACTGTTCTCCGAACCGTGTCCTCTAGGGCCACGCTTCCACGCCGCAGCTGCTCCGGTGCCAGAGAGAGGCTTGAGGCACACAATTCCACCTTGTAATCGGCGGCCGGCCCTACCAGTGACTTAATTTACGTCACTACACTGGTAACGAATTGGCGCGGTCTGTTTACGTGACACTAAAACTTACTGATTGGGTGTTGGGTGGTGGCGGGTTTAACGACACAAGATGCATACATTGACGCGATCTGATCCACAAAAACACCACTATTGTGAACAATAACCATGTCAGACGTGAGTAACATCTACATCAGCATAATCGTTGGGTGCCACTGCAGCGCAAAGACCACTGCAAGGGGTGGGTGTACACGTGTGTGTGTACATGTGTGGTGTGTGTGTACACGTGTGTGTGTGTGTACACGTGTGTGGGTGGGTCTACACGTGTGTGTGCGTTGGTGTACACGTGTGTGCGTGGGTGTACAAGTAGACACGTGAATTATTGCTAACAATCCCTACCCACCTCTTCTGTTTCCCATCCTCGCCCCTTCTCTCATGCCACCACATCACCTTCACCTAACCTCTTTGTACCACTTAGAACTCTTGTAACGCCCCTTGGATTTCAAGGCGCTATGTAAATATAAGATGATATAAGATTCTCACGTTGAACGAGGCTGTCGTGCAATGGCGAATGGTGACCTGCATTTGTATTAAAATGGCCTCGTAATGTGCTCTGTGTGTTTCTTTCACCGACCGATGTTGCGCTACGTCAAACGAAAAATGACCCCCCCAAGTGTGCATCCGTTCAATGTTTTTGCCGAGGCGTCTGTGACCGCAGGTGCCGCAGGCCTCCTGCTCGGAATTCCGGGAAACTTCGCTCCGGCGATTGCGTTTCTCTCAGCGCCTTTCCCCCCAAGTTCCGTCACGCGGTACGCTTCGATTCCCGTGTTCAAAGCCGAACCCCGACGTAGAATTTAACCGCAGGTGTTCATGAAATCGGCGTCCGTGTCCTTGGACAGACGACGCAAATGCACGCGTAGTCGAATTGTCACTCTCGTGTCGACGCCACGAAATGCCGCGCCGGAGTGTGTTTCGACGGGCGCCGGGTTCGTTGTGAAGCGTGATCTTGCAAGATCTCCGGGATTTGAATTTAAGCTTTGGATTCGATTCACAATCTCTTGTTTTTTTCACCTGTCCCCTGTCAGTGTCGTAGCCGAGGCTGATCTCGTGCCATTTTACCGCGTGCCCGTGCACAAATTCACTGTCCAGCTTGGACTAGTCAAAGTGCTGGGGCTTGTAATCATAATTCTAGTAGGGGACATCGAAATATTCCCACAGCCAGATCACGTCTTTCATCTCCACCGTTAACTTCTCGACGCTCTCTTCACCACTCTTCGGCAGAATGTGGTATTTCTTTTGCGGCGTGGATATATCCGTTTCCCAAATTAAAGAGCACACCTTGGGAATTGAAACGCTGTGGACGTTCGAGGTGCTTACCTCGAGCGATTCCCGATAGTCTGAACGATTAGGCCCACGTAAATATCTGAACCCATGCAAAATGAAATGTTTAAGTCCCTATGAAGAGTCAGGTCAAGGCTTTCCAAGACCGTCTCAAAGTACTTAAACAAACTCCTGTCGCCGCCCCACAAGACCAATGCGGTGAGTGGTTTGTGTCCAGAACACAGCTCCGCTATCTTCTCGCAGTGCGAGTTTAAGACGCCGTGGACGTCCCTCTTCCACTGTCGAAGTTCTGTCACGTTGCCCTCTCCCTTCCCTCGATCAAAAAACCAATCAGTCGCCCCTTTGCACAGCTCCCTCGAAGTTTCGTTCACGGTGCTGATCCACAAACTCGTGCTGGACTTCAGCTCTTGTTCGCAGTTGGGAGAACACCCCCGGCTGCACGGATCAGAGTCAAACACCTCGATCCACGGGATTCTGCTCAAGGTCTGTCAAGTTAGCCACGTCCGAAGTGTCCATATCGAGATTTGCCAACGATCCAGACAGTAAAACCGCTCCATCTCAAAACAATGTTCGTCTCCGCTCTGCAAGCAACAACTCGCCGTGGTTACCGGAGCTCCTCGGGGGAGGCGTCTTTGGCGATGCAAACCGCTCTCGCACATCCTTGAGTCACGACCACGTAACGACCGCACGCGTCACCGTCGACACGTGATGCCCTCATGCCCCCCCCCTCGTTTCCTCCTTGGCAACCGCTGGCCTGTTTTCACCCTCGCTGCTCTTTACTTTGATTATCCCAATCCTCTCGCCTTCGAACATCTTTTATTCATAAGTGTATGGAAGGCCGGCAGTAAAGCAGTCGTCATCAAGAGTTCCTTGTAGTAGCTCTCAGGGAATGTTTCATTTAGCCCCTTGGCTTTTCTCTAACTCCCAGATTTATATATCCGTCTCCGAGACATGGAGTGTTCTAAAAGCTGACTACATCCTTCATAAACTCTTTACTTTAATCCATTGCGTAATATTCTTCTCTATACTTGATGGAATTTGTCCTCGACTGTGTTAGCAAGTTGCTCAGAAGTGCATTCTCCGAGTCAGCGGTTGCTGGCGGATAAAATTGAGTCGATTTTCACGTACAACGTTTTTATTGTTTTGAATATAATCAATTATCTGCGATTGCCCTGCGTTACGTGAATTTGGATTGTGAGGATTTTCTGTCCTTCACCCGAGAGGTGGAGCTCATCGCCCCCGTTATTCTGAGCCTTCTCATGCGGTATTAGGCTACAAGTTGCTTCACTCACTCATGGGTGGTGATGCCGCGAGCGTGGCTCGTTGCGCTTTCCACATCGCCCCGCGACCGGCGGTAGTTTTTCGCGTTCGGTGCTTCCACGTTTCCCGGAGGGTCGCTGTATTTTCCCCATTATAGCCCCTTTGTTGCGACAAGAACTGCGATCTCCAAAGGGATTGACCGACCGTCAAAGCGCCCTTTCGCCCTTGCTTTTGCTCTCTCGTCGAGAATGAAATGCGACGGGGGTTTTTTTTAGCGACGAAGGCAATACGCTTCTTGCAGGCCTACGTGCCTGAATGTGAAAACGGGTAGCGGGGTGCCGGGTTGCGCATCTCTCCGCGTGACAGAGATTCTGGGAGTGCATCGAGACTCATGGACTGGGCGAGGATCCGGACCTCTCCGTCGGATTGAAACGTTCTCAAAAGGATCCCTCCCCTCCCTCCCTCCCACCCTCCCTCCCCTCCCTCTTCTCCCTCGTGACTGCATGAATTCATATTCTTTTGGGGTCTTTCGGTAAAGTCGCGTAGATAGAAAAAAATATATAAAATAAAATATCACTACGTTTCGATCACAACACGAGCAATCGTCATCAGGAGATTGCTTGTGTTACGTGACGTTACCGAAAGATCAAGAACGTGAATTCCCTGTGGTCACACAAAGTTTCAAATCAAAATTTTAGACCGTGCAACGTCCGATGCTACGGTGCCCCCCGATCCACGAATGCGAGAGGAGACATCGCCACACCTGGGCTCAGAAGCGGAGCCAGGATTTTCAGGTAGAGGGGGGGGGCAACCCCTCCAGCAATGAAAAATTATAGAGGAGTTGTTAGTAAGTAGGGAGTTGTTACATGCTACACGGTGGCAGTGCGGGTCGCAAAATGCCGATTTATTACTAATAAATCCCAACGATCCGGTCGAAATTAGGGATTTCGATTGAATCATTGGGGGGGTCAGTCGCATGGATCAGATCGACACCACCGCTGTGTTGATGTGTGGGAGAGAGGGAGGAATAAGGAAACATAGCACGAGATAATATCGGTGGTTTCATCGTGGCGCTTGGAGGGGTTACCAGCCACTCGTGCACACCGACCCAACTGCATACACACCACACTCACACCACTAACACTCACTCCACCACACACACAGAGCCTGCACCACACACACACATAGCCTACAGGCGTGTATGTACACGTGTCTGTTTATGTACACGTGTCTGCGTATGTGTGTACACGTGTCTGTGTGTGTGTACACGTGTCTGTGTCTGTGTACACGTGTCTGTGTACATGTCTGTGTCTGTAAACGTGTCTGTGTGTGTGTACACGTGTCTGTGTGTACACTTGTCTGCGTGTGTGTACACGTGTGTGTGTACACACGTCTAGCCAAGCCCCTCCCCTCACAGTTACCAGAAGTTGGTCCCTAGACAGAAGTTCCTCTTCGTCGTCTTCTCCACTTTGGTGCTGTCCCCATATGGAACTGGAACTGCAACTTCCTCCCAGATGAACACCACACAGACGTGTTCACCCACACACCCACGTGTACACACACACACACGTGTTCACCCACACACACGAGTACACACACACGTGGACACACACACGTGTACTCACACATATCTCTTTCTTGGGACTGAGTCTTTGCGCTGCAGTGGTACCAAACGATCGTGCCGATGTAGATGTTACTCACGTCGGACATGGCTATTGTTCCTGATGTCTGTCCCACGACAGATATGGGGAGTGTGTTTATCCAGGATCTTCCTGATATGAGGGTGCTGAGTTTGGTCACGTGACTAGGATGTTCTGGGTTAAGGGTCTCAATGCCACGCGGTCAGCAGGGGTGTCGGCCATTACGCAGAGTACAAAATGGAGGCACAATTAGCGTCTCTGTGAAGATGGGTGCATCTGTACATTGCGGGACTTTGAGAAGCGTTGTCTGCAAGTTCGTTTATGTTCTCAAAATACTGGGAATGCTGTTATAATGTTGGAATTTCCGTTGCAATGCTGTAAATGCCTTTATAATGCTGTTAAATTGTACGATGAATATGGGGCCAAGTTAACAACGACACCTGTCACTTGCTTTATAATACAAGTGGCTCGACTTATCCAACTACAAATAACATTCACGATAATTATTGATCATTATCGTGAATGTTATTTGTAGTTGGATGATTATCGTGAATGTTACTTGTAGTTGGATAATAAATTAGTTGTAGTTGAATAAGTCGAGCCAGACTTGTGCCCATGTACCTTTAATTTGTTCTTGAGAGCAAGGATGAAGAAGTTTCTCATCCACAGGTCAGTGTTATACGCAGCGCTGTACATTTAGGCTGCAGTATGGTGATTGCACAAAGTGACCTTATTTAACACAGTAGCTTATTCTCTTGTTGTATAGATATTCAGTGCTAATGTAGGTGCCAGTTCCATCCAGTATCTTTTGTTGAGTTTCATGTTATCTAAGACAATTTTATGATGCAGCAGTGTTCATTGTATTGATATTGCAAGTATTAATGGATGATGTATTTAGTTTTCTGTTTTTCAAACAGTTTTACCTCGTTGAGAACAATGAATCTCGTTAAAAGTCATTGAAACTCATTGAAAGCCATTTATACTCATCAAAGCTCATTGATGTTCATTCATGCTCATTCATTAAATACGTTGGAGTCGGATGTTCACCCTGGCTCTGAAGGTTTATTGGATGTGAGGTTAACTACTCGGACAGTGGTGCAATGCAGCGCACAACGAGGCCGAGACACTTAATAAACGTTTTTTTGTCGGTCAGGTTACGTAAATATATAAATGTTGTGTCATTAAACCTGCCACCATCTGGCACAGCCAATCAGTATGGTTTAGTGTCACGTAAACAGAACGTGCCAATTCGTTACTAGTACAGCACTAGTGTATATTGTAGTGTATAGTAGTGTGGTGTATAGTAGTGTATTGTATAGTGTATAGTAGTGTATAGTGTAGTTTTTCGTGTAGTATACTAGTACAGCACTACACCAGTTGTGTGTTGGAGAGCAAATCCACAACATTTACAACTATTTTATGGATTATATTTGTTGCGAAGCCCCACGTGTTAAAATGGATGTTGTTCACAATTGCACCCATTGAAAATTGTACAATTCCACACTACGTAGTGCGTTTACAAAGCAATGAATGTCTCGGCAAGAGGTCAGGCAGTCCGTCAAACGGACGATGTGATTGGACGGAGGCTTTTATTGATTAATAAACCGCACTATTTATTCGCGATAAGCAGTTCACGTACATTTCACATGGAGTGTCACAGCTTAGAGGTTAAAATATTGGCCAGACGTTGAGTGCCAGTAGACAAATGTTAACTACATCTCAAAGCTCCAGGTCTCCTCGGCCACGGTCATTCTCTCCCTTCTCTATGTTTGTGAAACATGCCCCCCCCCACCATAATGGAACATCTTCGCCGGTTAGAAACATTGAGGCTGGCCCTGCCTACGATCCATCGGTTTAACCTGCAGGCTGGATTGTGTGAGGAGCTCACAAATCTTTGAAAGATCTGGACAAAGTCCCATTGGTGCGCTCCTCCAGCAGGCAAGGCTGCGTTGACTGGGTCATGAAGCCCGCATGCCTAGACATATTTTGTTCAGCCGGATAGAGGGGGCTATACGGGCGCAGCACGAACTAGAGAAGAGATGGAGTGATGGGGTACAAGAGGATGTGGAGCTGAGCGGACTTGCCGATGACTGGCACCAGCGGTGTTAAGATCGGATTCTGTGGAGGAGGCTCGTGAAGGATGCTGCTACTGGGCAGTTTGAGGCAGTCACCCTCCAGTAACAGCAGAGGGCAGAAGAACGACGCTCAAAACAACAAGCGGAGTGCTGGGCAGATAAAGTGCAGTAGGGGGCATAGGTGGTGCATATGACAGTCATCTCAGTGGGCAACCCATGGCACTTCTGCAGGGTCTGTCCCATGACCTCCTGCCAGCAGTGAGCCTTCGACATTGACAATTTCATTTGTATGTTGATCTTCATCCACGCTCATTGCATTTCACAACGCTGTGCTAAATACTATAATTATCCTTGCATAATCACGTTCAGGGTTACATCGTATGCATGGCGATGATAATTGTTGTTACTTAGTACAGCGAATTAAATCCGTCGGATAAAAATAATTAATTAAAGCAATCGAGGAATGTGAATATAAATTGGACGAGCAACGTCAACATGAAACCCGTCAGCTCAAAATTTAAACCAGGAACCAAAAATCAAGAAATGGTTACACAAATTAAAGGTATAAGCAACATTAAAGTTACCACACAAAGCTATAGAAAATTATGCGTGTGCACCTGTGGTATGTGTGTGCACTTGTAGTAGTGTGTGTACACGTGTGATGTTTGTACACGTGTGGTGTGTGTACACGTGTGTGTGTACATCGCATGCCTAAACAGCTTTTGTTCGGCCGGATCGAGGGGGCTAAACGGGCGCGGCACGGGCTAGAGAAGAGATGGAGTGATGTGGTACAGGAGGACGTGGAGCTGAGTGGACTTGCCGATGACTGGTACCAGCGGTGTCAAGATCGGCCTCTGTGGAGGAGGCTCGTGAAGGACGCTACTGGGCAGTTGGAGGCAGTCGCCCTCCAGCAACAACGGAGGGCGGAGGAGCAACGCTCACAACAACGAGCGGAGCGCCGGGTGGCTAAAGCACAGCAAGTTGGTACAGTAGGGGGCACAGGTGGTGCATCAGCCAGTCATCTCGGTCATCTCGGTCAGTCGACCCGTGGCACTTGGGTCTGCCCCGTGACCTCCTGCCAGCGGGCGTTCGACACTTCACGTGGCCTCAAGGTGCACATGGCCTGGCACAAGCGTCGTGGTGACGTCACCGCCACTTAGTGGCGAATGGCGGTTGTTGTTGTGTACACATGTGTGTACACGTGTAAGTGGATGTGTGTACACGTGAGTGTGTGTGTACACGTGTGTAGGTGAGTGCACGTGTATATGTATACATGTGTAGGGTGGGTGTACACGTGTGTACACGTGTGTGTATGTACACGTGTGTGTAGGGTGGGTGTACACATGTTTGTAGACGTGTGTGTATGTACACGTGTGTGTAGGGTGCGTGTACACGTGTTTGTGTGCACGTGATGTAAAACATTTTTGGTTACAAATTAACCATTCAATCGTTTTAGTATTTACGTTTTTTGTAAGTGTGGACGGTGATATAAGCAGTGCTCATATACAGGGTTGCTTCAAAAATGTTTTAACACTTACATGGGACGATAGTTTTTAATGGGAAAAGAACGGATAATAATTGACTGTAACGTAATAACAAATGTGCTGTTAATAGCTTCAACAAGTCAGTCTCCCACTTGTTAACCGTCTTTGTCAACGCATTGCGTGGAATCTTCTCCAGGTGTTCTACAGAGCCTGTAGGAGCGTTTCTTGTGGTATCGTTGCAAATTCTCGGAAGTGTTAACACTTTTTTGAAGCGCGCTGTATTTATGTATTTCGATGTTGCTGTTGTTGGGGTTAGGCGTAGAGTTTGAACGATTATTCGAAATGCGCCGCTCATTGTGAACAGCTACGAATGGGTTCTGTGTACCCTCTCTGACAGTAGTGAAACAGCAGGAGGTCGTGTTAAGATGTTCAGACACCAAACAGAAATACCGTTTGGTTCTTTTGGTAAAGTCATGTAGGTAGAACATTTAAATAAAACAAAAATTAATACATCACGATGTTTCGATCGCAACACAAGCGGTCGTCCTCAGGCAGAAAAAATAAGCCAGCAGTGGAACTGCTGAACCAGCGAGAGAGCTGTTACAACAAACAGGTTATTTATGTGGCGATGGGCAAGCAAGCGGGGTCTGAGCTGGAAAGGAATTTCATCCCCGGATGCAAGCACGTCAGTTGTGTTAATGGTGAGATTAGGGAGAGAGAGATTAGGGAGAGAGATTAGCATGAAATGAACATCCATCGCCGCATAAGAGTATCGTCGCATATGCGCACAACAGCAGTGTTAATGGGAGATTAGCACTATGTTGATGGGAGAGATTAGGCAGGGAGATTAGGAGGATTAGCAAGTTAATGACATGTCTATGTGTAACACAAGATGCGGCGCTGCCAACTGCACTGTGAGGCAAGCTCGTCCACGCAAGATAACCACTATAACTATAACGGTGGTCGCGCCAGTGAGACACAAAGCCCATCACACAGCCTGAAGAATGCTGTCAATTCGTGTGTATACAGTGAGGTATCACTGTTTGCATATACAGTGAGGTTTCACTATGTATATATGCAGTGAGATATCACGCCCTCGTAAGCACAAATTAGGGTAGGTTGGGGTTCACCTATACCAGAGTAGATATACCAGTCCCTCCAGAAAAACGCGGAGTTTTTTGGTGATTGTTGCGGGCAAAAATCGTTGATTATGCGGCACGTTTTCTTAAAAAATGCGATGGAATATGCGGGATATTTATGCAATTTTATGCAATTAAATTGCGGGAACTTGCAAAAATTGCGGGAACTTGCAAAAATTGCGGGAACTTGCAAAAACTGCGGTTTGATGAAAAAGAGAAAAAAAAGTGATGCCCCCAACACCCTATTCACTAGGCTACTACTTTAATGTAAAGAGTCATTTCTTATTACTTCCTATGATAAGCAAGCATACTACATCACAGAAAGTGCTGGGAATATTTAAGTTCTCATCTTGTTGTATTTCAGACCTTAACAAACAGATGGCTCAAACTTACAAAACATTGAGTCGAACAAGTTCTGTAGCTTTACAAAATGAATATGCTACAACTTCTGTAAAAATGAATAAATAAAATATAAAAAAATAAAATGTGTGCTTCCTGTTTTACAGAGGTAGCTATGCAAAATAATTTGCCCCCACTGTCATGTAACACACTGGGGAACTGCTTTGCGCGGTCTTTTGCGCTTACGTTTGTTGGCAAATGAGAAAGATTTGCGGGCTTCATCATGGTTTCATTGGCATCGCGGGGTTTGCAGCTTTTCAATGATGTCGCGTAATGAGTGACGTCACTTCATAACGTTCCCATGGCAACAGGGGAAATGGCTGCGCTTGTGTGAAGTAAACGCAACATTTTTCAACTTTCTGCTAAGATATATGTGACTTTTTGCAACGAAAATGCGGGGATTATGAAATCATGCAAGCCCGTATATTTTGCGCGTGGAAATCTGCAATTTATGCGGCGAAAGTGCGGCGTATTTGAAAAAACGCGCCCCCCGCATAAATATGCGGACTTTGGCTGATTTTGCGTGAAATCTTGCGATCGCATAATCGCGTTTTTCTGGAGGGACTGATATACATTGTATACACTATTATATACTACTCTATACTTTACTACTACTGTAATAACACTCTGGAGACGGCTTGTGGAATCGGTACTTTTATTTACTTTTCTCAGTTCACAAGCACTCCCCGTTGCTGGCAGGCAACGGGAAGTGGGCAGACAGATTGCAAGAGACACACCGCCACGTGGCACTCGGAGCCCCTCTCGCGCGTGGCCCCTCTCTCTCTTCGTTCCTTGTCTGACCACGTGTCCCTCGGCTCTTCCCTTATTTAATGCCTGGGTCACGTGGTACGCTCCAGCCAATTCTTAATAGCCTGCGCTGAATGTTCCAGATTCCTCCATCAACTCCCGGGACCACGCCCCTGACTTGTCTTCCCATTGGCTGAGGCCAAGAGCAGCAGAACCAATCATCCTAGCTGACATCCCTCGATCACGCCAGGGCCATGCTCCCAGGCTCTCCCCCCATTGGCTGTAGAGCAGGACCGGCAGAGCCAATCACCACGTGAGCCGGACATAGGTTCTCATTACACTACTATATACTACTATATGAATATACGAGTAAATTCTACTGTATAGGAAAGATGCTATAGCTGGGTGGACTCGTTTCTTGCGTGGGTGATACGGGTCCAAGTGTAAGTACGAATCGGGGGTGGTCGGTTGTGGTACGAGTGGGAACCGCGGACGCTGAGCTCCTCCCGCCTACTCTGAGACCTTGCCATATGTATCGAGGGGGAGGATACCCGTCATCTATTTCCCAATTTTCTGGATGTAATCGTTGATTTTCGCCATGCCCACAAGGTGCAACTTCAAATCGTCATACGTCTTCTGCCAGTGTGCTGCTATCTTTGATGGGCTCCCCTTGTGTAAATCGATCCCAGCCAAGATCAGGCTGCCGACGTCGACGACGAGGAACACGGAGCCCACCGCGATCCCGGCTATCCGTAAGCTGCCACTCGCCACTCCCTTCACCACAGCAAATCCGACATCGTCAACCGCGTTTGTGCCGACCGCGACCACTTTTGCCGCACCGGCCAAATCGAATGCGTTGTCGACGATGGTATGCAACCCTTTCGCCGTGCCGCCTGTCGCAAGTAATCCTTTAGTAGCAGCTTTGATTTTATTCCAGGTGTGTCTGCGTTCTGAGCGTAACGCATCATCGTTGCTTTCTGTAGTGAAAACTCTCTCGGACACCAGCGTGCCGATGGCGACAACGTCGAGCTCTCTGGCCGTCGAGTTAACCGACTTCACCGCTTCGGCAAGCCTCTCGCTGGCAATTTTATCCTTCTTGACATTTTCTGTTGCCTTCTTGGTCGAGGCATTGTTCATCACCAGCACGGCGATCGACGCTCCCGCGGTGGTGATGCCTCCAGCAATCCCAATTGCAGCGCCAGCGATGCTGAGGCTCAGAGACGCACCGAAGGTCACTGGGATGAGGGCCAAGCCGGTGATGGCCAGGACGCCACCAGCGATGCTCACGGAAGAGCCGGTGGCCTTGGAGATGTTGCCGTCTCGCGCTCTCTTCTTCAGCTGAACGATCATGCCGGCGAGCATCTCCAAGACCTCAATCCTCTTCGCCTTCCATTCCGGAAATATTTCCACGAATTTTCTGCATGCTTTCGACTGTTATGGAAACAACAACAACAACAACAAAAGGTGAAGCAGGGATTGGGAATGCAAAATAAATACAATTTGACAGTGGCGTGAAGACAACTAATCACGTAAAGTCGTAAACCTTTCGGATTACCCTATGAAATGTATTTATCCAGTGTGTGTGTGAACACTGTAAGGAAAAAAGCCACTGCGAGTGGCCACGTAGAATGTTCGAACGCTCACTGCGGAGGAGAGGCTGCCACTCCTCTGTCGGAGCTGGACCGGTAACTCCTGGATCTCTGCAGTATTCAGGAGGTCCAGTGGACCGATTCTGGCTCCAGTCACCACACGGGGTGGACATTCCTGCTATATTTTTGTGCAGACCATGGGCTTGTAATTACCAACACGCTGTTCCGACATCAGCACATCCACGCAACATCATGGATGCATGCTGGGTCCAAGCAAGAACATCTGCTGGACTACATAGTGACGGAACAGTGGATGTGGGCATATGTCCTTGACACCAGGACCTACCGTGGAGCTGATCTGCCCACTGACCATCGACTTGTAATCTGTAAGATGCGTCTGCCATTCTTCCACTCCGGTGGTGAGTGTACACCCAGGACCCCGTTTAAACCCATAGTGGCATGGTCTCAGCTAGCTGATTAAAGTTGCAAACAAGAATTTCATCATCGCTTGCAGCTGGGGTTGGCATCGTCCCTCACTCCTGATGCCGAGGGGAAATGGGTGAGGTTTAGGAATGTGGCTCATGCAGCTGCAATGGCGGCTTTGGCAACGCGGTCTAAACCTCCCCAGAGACCCTGGCTGCCAGAGGAGGTGTTGAGGCTGGCTGAGAAAAGCGACAGGCCCACTCTCACCATCTACAGAACCCCATGTTGGAGAATGAAGAGGCTTACCGCAGCCTTCGCTCGGAGGTTCTGAGAGCCACAAGGCGCTGCAAGGATGGGTGGTGGAGTGCCCGGAGAAAGAAAATCAATGCAACCACGAGGAGAAATAGAAAGAGACACACAGAATCCAAATATACCATAGGCGTAGTCAGGGTCGGGATCTAACTCCCGACCTCCCACGTACCAGAAGGAAGTTGGTACCACTCACCCATTCCTCACCACCGCGCTGTGCGGGTGGGGATGATTGTGGTGAGGATGCGTTTCCCTCATCCGTTGCTCCTCCTTCCTTTGCCGTCTGTCGTATTTCATCAAGTGTCTCAGACACGAGCTGCTGCCTCGCTGGCTCCACCAGAGTCGCCAGTGTCGTATCCTTCCTCACTGTGGGTTTCCTCTTCCATCGCTGCCCACACTTCTTTTTTGGGCAGAGGAATTCCGTCTGCTTCGATTCCAACTCCCAGTGGACCTCGACGCAAACCTCGCAGAAGCTGTGGCCGCAGGGCAACCTCACCGAATAGTAAAATATACACTCACAAATCTGGCAGGTGTTTTTATCTGGGTTTTTGTGATCTGTAAAAGAAGACACACACACATCACTAACAGGAAAGATGGCAATGATAGAGTTCGCAAAATATATATCTGCTCATAGACTCACAATACATCATAGACTCAACACTGATACCCACAGACTCAACGCTACCCAGAGACTCAACACCACCCATAGACGCAACACTACCCATAGACTCAGCACTGCCCATAGACTCAACACTACCCATAGACTCAACACTACCCATAGACTCAACACTGCCCATAGACTCAACACTGCCCATAGACTCAACACTACCCATAGACTCAACACTACCATAGACTCAACACTGCCCATAGACTCAGCACTGCTACCTATGGACTCAACACTACCCATTGACTCAACACTACCAATAGACTCAACACTGCCCATAGACTCAGCACTGCTACCCATGGACTCAGCACTGCTCCCCATAGACTCAACACTTCCCATAGACTCAACACTGCTCATAGACTCACCTCTGTCTGTAGTTGTAGTTTGTAGTTCACGTTTGCTCTGTTTTGAGCCCATGTCGTTGCCGTGCCTCTCACAATCGTAGCCACGAGTGCTGTCCTTGATGTGTAGAGGCCTATGGGAAACACGTTGGGTTAGTGAGCTTGTGTAGTGTATAGTGTGGTGTAAAGTAGTGTATAGTGTAGTGTATAGTAGTGTATAGTGTCGTGAGTAGTGTAGTGTATAGTGTAGTGTATAGTGTAGTGTTTGGTGTAGTTTATAGTAGTGTAGTGTAGAGTTAGGTGTATACGGTAGTGTAAAGCATAGTGTATAGTAATGTAATGTATCGTAATGGAGTGCGTAGTACACTACATCACTATAAACTACATTACTCACTATGCTACTATACACTGTAAACTGCACTGCTATATACGACACTATACACTACGCTACACAATACACACTGCAATGTTTAGTTGTGGTGTATAGTTTCGTGTAGAGTGTAGTCTATATTCGTGGTGTATAGTAATCTAGTGTATACTGTAGGGTATAGTTTAGTGTATAGTAGTGTATATTGAAGTTTAGTGTGTAGTATATAGTGTAGTCTAGTGTATACATCTTGACTAAAAGCTTTCGTTACTACAGAAATTAATATTCTTTGTGTCTTTCGGTAAAGTCATCTGGATTGGTTCAAAGAAAAAATTAACAAAAATAACAAAACACGTTTCGATCACAACACAAGGGATCGTCATCAGGCGGAAAAAAGAGATGGGGAAAGCTGCTGTTTAAAATGGGTGTAGAGTAGTATTGTATAGTAGTATACACTGCACTGCTAAATACTACTATTCACTTCCATACACTACACTCTTCACTACTAGACACTACACTACCATTCACGACTATACACTACACTTCTATACACTTCACTACTTTACACTATACACGACACTCTACACTATTATACTATACACTGCACTTCTATGCACTACACTGTAAACTAAAGTATACACTACACTATACACTATATAATACGCTACTATACATTACACTATTATACACTACACAACTATTCTACACTACTGTATATTACACTACTATACACTACACTATACACTACACTATACTGACTGTATAGTAGTATCTACTGACGAATTGGCATGTTCTGTTTACGTGACAACCCTTCCTAGTTGGCTATGGGTAGCAGTGTTGAGTCTATGGGTAGTGTTGAGTATATGGGCAATGTTGACTCTATGGGTAGTGTTGAGTCTATGGGTTACCGTTGAGTCTATGGGCAGTGTTAGTCGTGGACGATCATATCACACCATTTTTTTGCCGTCGATCCATTTTGTCAGAGGATGAGAATCACGTTCGTCGGAGTAGAGAAATAGCATAAAAGTGTTGAACGGATTGTGCAGTGAGAATGAAACGCAAAAAATATCCGCAGAGCAATCACAGTAATTCACACAAACTTTAGCAAGAAAAACTTACCTTAGTGTATTGTGATGACAACCTATCCATAATTGAAAATGTTTAGGGGGTTAGATGTTTGACGCGATCTAACAAACCCTCTAGTTATGATTATGGGTCGCGAGCTCATACTGTGTTGAAATGCTAAGGTGTATTATTGTGAAGGTGTAGAACGAGCAGGCGTTTTAAAGTGCTTACCCACTTCCTCTTGGCGATTCCAATCGGCTGAGGTGGTTGCATTCTTACGAGCAGGCATTATATATACGCTACCTGGCTGGTTTCGACTTCAACTTTTGATGGAATTTCCCAGACTTGAACAAACAAGAATGTCTTTGCATGTGAAGGATAAGTCAAAGTTACAAACACACACACACCTGTATGTGTGTGTGTGAATTCCCGTTTGACAGCAGAAGTCTCACTCAGTCGAGCGGCATTATCTTTTCATCGGTTGCGTAACGCTGTGTGGAAGTTACCTGGTCGCTCCACACGAAGCTTCAGGTCTTCTCGGCCACTGTCATTCCCTCCCTTTTTTACGCTTGCGAAACGTGGACCCCCCTAATGGAACATCTTCGCCGGTTAGAAACATTTAGGCTGGCGGCCTACGATCCATCCTTGGTTTAACCAGGCTGAATTGTGTGAGGAGCTCACAAATCCTTGAAAGATCTGGACAAAATCCCATCAGTGAGCTCCTCCGGCGGGCAAGGCTGTGTTGGCTGGGTCATGTAGCCCGCATGCCCAACCACCGCATGCCCAAACAGCTTTTGATCGGCCGGATAGAGGCACGGGCTAGAGAAGAGATGGAGTGACGTGGTACAGGAGGACGTGGAGCTGAGTGAACTTGCCGATGACTGGTAACAGCGGTGTCAAAATCGGCCTCTGTGGAGGAGGCTCGTGAAGGACGTTGCTGGGCAGTTGGAGGCAGTCGCCCTCCAACAACAACGGAGGGCGGAGGAGCGACGCTCACAACAACCAGCGGAGTGCCGGGTGGCTAAAGCACAGCAATTTGGCACAGTAGGGGGCACAGGTGGTGCATCAGCCAGTCATCTCGGTCATCTCAGTCAGTCGACCCGTAGCACCTGGGTCTGCCCCGTGACCTCCTGCCAGCGGGCGTTGGACACTTCACGTGGCCTCAACGTGCACCTAGCCTGGCACAAGCGTTGTGGTGACGTCACAGTCACTTAGTGGCGAATGGTGGGCACTTGTATTGGTGCGTGTACTTGATTATTAATTGTCATAATTACAATTAATCTTAATTAATAAAAAAACTATAGATATATCGAATGCTGCACGGTCATGCCACGTGTCTTTGTGTGTGTACACCCGCCCACCGACACGTGTACAGGTGCAATGTGTAACACGTAAGTGGTGTGTAGACGCGTGCGCGGCGTGTACACGTGTGTGTGCTGTGTACACGTGTGTGTGGCGTGTACACGCGTGCGTTCGCATTGCGCTCACGGCCACCAGCGCCAGTGGCGATGATCTGAACCGACACCTGGGCCTCACCTAGGTCGACTCAGCCTCAAATGAGTACGCCGGTAGTGCCAGGCAAATGCTCAGTGGGCCGGTCTGTGTGGAGAATTTGCAAATGTGATCAGATAAAAAATATTTTTTTTCATAAAAAATATTTAGTACATTTAAGGTGTACTCTTCATTGCTTATTTACACTCCCAGTTGCCATGAAGTCTCCACATTCGGCAGCCCCAAAGAGTACCATTTGGGTTTTTTTTTTGGACCAACAGCCTCAAACGCGCCAATGAGGATCGCACGGCAAAATTACGCTGACGTCGTCGTCTTTGGAGAGCTGCGTCTCGCTACTTGGCAGGCTACTACCAATACTTTTGAGAAAAGCAAAAGTCATTGCTATCTTTAAGCCCGTAAAACCTGCTGATGACCAGCTACAGTCAAATTTCTCTTCTTTGTACAGCCCACAAGCTACTGTAGAGAGCATTCTTAGCTCGGCACACTCCTCTCTTGGAAGCCACCACACCACGTGATCAGGCAGGTTTTCGGCCACAACCAAGTTGCTGTTTACAGTTCCTCGAAGCCGGATTCCAGCACGAACAGAAAACAGCGGCTGCTTTCACAGACTTGTCCTCTGCATACGACACGGTCTGGCACCAAGGACTCCTCTTTAACCTCGCCAGCACCATCAAGTGCGAAAAAACTGTTACCCCCCTGGCCAGTAAGTTCAGCGAACGACAATGTTGCTTCCGACATCGCTCATTCACATCGCTCACCCACATCGCTCACCCATGTAGACACACTGCCACTGCTGCTATATTCTCTCCTTTAAAGGAGGAATGGACGATACCCACTCTGCATCTGAACAGACGAATTAAAAATTATATCTTTAAGCTGCTGCTATGAATCCATACAAAAGATAACCTGCTGATACTAGTGTAATAAATCCGCTCCGGACGATATTGTGTCTTTTGTCTTTTCTTTATTCGTTCTTCATTACACAGCTCCCTCACACGCTGGGTTACTTTTTCCCCGTTACTCCCGTTCCTTGAGCGTGGCGTTCGCTCGCTTCCTCGCTCCCTCACACCGCTGGCTGACTGCGTGTGGGAGACAGCCTCCGACCTGCCACGTGGCCCCTGGTGTGCCGGAGGCACAGACGTGGTCTCCACGCAGCCAATCATCAGCCTCACCCCTGGAACCTTCCAGATGTTGCTATGCAGCCACAGGGCTACGCCCCTGGCTCGACGTCCCATTGGCTGCGGGCTGAGGCCGGCAGAGCCTATCACCATCGCCCAGTTACATCACGCCTCCCCCCCGTGTGAAAAGTCAGCCGTCTCGGCTGGGAAAAGGGCGATGCACCGTAGCGACCCACCGAGATGTGTAAACCCACGAATGAACATTAGGGCGCCGAACAACGTGCGACTTAAGATAAAGAACACCAATGCAGCATTGGAAAAGAAGGCGCAACATGACAATCAACATTAACGGAACGGAAGTGATTTGAAGCGTGTGCGCGACGCCGGTCCGTCTCCCCCGGCAGAACGTGGTCGTCTTGCTGACTGCCCAGCAGGAGGGGGCAGCGGTGCTGGGGCAGGCCCAGCGTCCTGTTCGGCTGGAGGCCGCTCGTCAGAGGGCGCGGTGTCCTTCAAGGCCTGTGTGTCTGTGGGGAGCAGAACAGGTCCCCCCTGGGGATCAACCGGCAAGCCAGGTAGCACGTCGGGCACATCAGACCCCGGCAGGTCAGCAAGTGGGAATGAAGAGCCAGTGCGTGGTGCGAAATATGGTTTCAACCGTGACGAGTGTACATACCAGTGACGCAACCCCGACTGGATGCAAACACATTGGGGATTGCGAACTTCTATCAATTTGACAGGCCCTTGCCAAGGCCTGTGCAGTTTAGGGGATGTACCCACAGGCACTTGCGGACAATGGAGCCAAGCCGCGTCGCCCACAGCCCATGGCAAGTCGCGTCGCGACTGATGAGCATATCACTCGTCCCGGGCCTGTGTCTGGGCCGTAGCGAGCCTGGCGGCCTCCCGTGCCTCCGTGACACAGCGAAGCGACTCGTGGACGTGTTCAGGCAAGGACAGGGGAGGTTCCTTCGCGGCCGTAGCCAGTTGCACTTCAATGGGAGGCACGTTCTCCCGCCCGTACATAAGGAAAAATGGCGAGTATCCCGTAGAAGCGTGCGGGACTATGCGGTAGGCAGACAGAACGCCAGGTATGTGCAAGTCCCAGTGGGTCTGCTTTTCACTCACCGTGTGACAAAGCATGGCCGACAGGGTACAGTTAAACTGTTCCACGATTAAATCCGTCTGAGGGTGGTAAGGGGAAGTGCAAATTTTCTTTGTGCCCAAAGCTGCACACACATCCCGGAGCAATTTAGAGGAGAAGTTACGGCCCTGGGCCGTGAGTAACCTTTCCGGAGCACCTTTGTCCATCACGTAGCCATTCAGGAATGCTTCGGTGATGGACGAAGCCGATTGGTCGGGCAGGGGCCAGGCCATCGGCCAGCGAGAAAAATATTCAACTCCAACCAAGAGGAATTTGTTACCCCTAGCTGAAGGGGGGGACGGCCCAAGAATATCCAGAGCAACTAGCTCATTAATCCGCGACACTTCGATCGATTTCAAGGGCGGAATATATTTATCACGCGGCGGTTTCCGCCTCGCACATTCCTGGCATGCCTGGATAGCCTTGATGACATCTGCCGTCATACCGGGCCAAAATAAATCCCTCTGCATCGTGAGCAAGGTTTTCTGCACACCGAGATGCATCAACTTGTCGGCATGCAGCGTGCAGATAAGATCATGACGGAGTGATGTCGGCACGACAAGCCGCGAATGGCCCAACAAGCCTTCTCTGCACATAAGCAACCCATCCCGGTTGGTAATCAGCTGCGAGTTCCCGTAGGACGAATGAGATCCCGACCCCCCGGCCTGATCTCGCAGTGGAGTTAACGATGCGTCGGCCATCTGCTCACGCTGCCACACCGAGCGCGACAGGTGCAGCGTGCTGTCGGCCCCAACCGGCGCGGCCTGACCGTCAACCTCCAGCACCGCGCTCATAACAGGGTGGGGTGGGGAAGGCGGTGCTGCGCAGCGATGTGTGCCTGACGAACAGGCACAAGGAGGGCCTTGGGGCAACCTGGAAAGTGTGTCTGCATTCCCATGGCGGGTACCATTACGGTAGGTTATGTCAAAAGAAAATTCCTGCAACAACTCCAACCATCGTGACAGCTGTCCAGACGGTTGTTTCATTTTCAACGAGTATTGCAGGGCCGCATGGTCAGTGCGCACGAGGCATTTTCTACCATAAAGAGAGGGCCGGTACTGGCGAACACAATGGACAATCGCCAGCAACTCCCGGCGAGTGACGCAATAACGACTTTCAGCAGGGGATAAAATCCTGCTGTCATACGCCACAACTCGTTCAATGCCGTATTTACATTGATACAGAACAGCACCGATGCTGGTGTCGCTAGCGTCCGTGTCAAGGATGAAAGGCTGCGAGAAATCCGGGTAGTCAAGCGTCGGTGCGGTAGCCAATCGATCCCGGAGGGACTGGAAGGCCAGTTCCTCCTCCGATCCCCATTTGAACCTCTGATTCTTGCCCATCAAGACATGCAGAGGCTTTGCCAGCGTGGCGAAATTTTGAACGAACCGACGATAATAAGATGCAAAGCCAATGAACCGTCGCACGTCACCTACGGAAGTGGTCGCCGGCCACTCACGGACACAAGAAGTCTTGTCCGGGTCAGTGGAGACACCGCCAGAGCTGACGATATGGCTGAGGTAATGGACAGAATGCTGTAATAAATGGAACTTCTTAGGCTTAAACTTGAGATCGGCGGAACGCATTCTTTGAAAAACAGCCATCAACTGTTGAAGGTGTTCTTCGAAAGTGCGACTTAAGACAATAACGTCATCCAAGTATATGAGGCACGCATCCCACTGCAGCCCTGCCAATACCAACTCCATCAGGCGTTGGAACGTCATGGGCGCGGCATTCAAGCCCATGGGGAGGCGGTTAAATTCGAACAAGCCTTGAGGCATGCCAAACGCCGTTTTTGGCTTCGACGCATCATCGAGGGGAAGCTGCCAAATTCCCGACGAAAGGTTCAGGGTAGAGAAAAATGTAGCCCCCGACAAGGCGTCCAAAGAATCGTCCATCCGCGGCAGGGGGTAAGCATCTGCCACGGATATTTTGTTCAACCGGCGAAAATCAACGCAGAACCGAAGTCCGCCGTCATTCTTTTTAACTAACACAACCGGGGCGACCCAAGGGCTGTTGGACAGCGATATAATGTCAGCCGCTAGCATGTCGTCCACCGCGCCACGCACGTGCTCCCTTTCTGCAGGACTCATGCGGTGTGGGTTCATACGTATCGGGCCTGCTGCACCAGTGTCAATGTGGTGTGACAAGAGCGAGGTACGACCCAAGTCAAAATCATCTTTGCTAAAGACGTCCACGTACTGCGATAGCAGTGAACGCAGCGCGTCACGCTGCGGAAGGGACAGGGACGGATTCTCCCGGCACAATTCGGCGATCCATCTATCGTCCGAATCAGCGGTACGAGATACGCCAGCAGCCAACCCGGTCCCCATCGAGGCCAGTAAAGGCAGTAGTGGCATGGGCCAAAACCGCACCTGCCGGAATGACTACCCGTTCTGGGCCCCCATTCAAGACTTGCAAGAATGGGGCTTGTCCGGCCCGAACAATGGTTTGAGCCGCGACAAAAGAGAAAGCCTTAGCCAAGGAATCCGACGGGGATAGCAAAACACCTGCCGTCCCATCAGCAACCTCCAAACATTTACGGTAACGCAATGTGATGAGCATCTGCGTACCAAGAGGGATCTCTACCGCGACATCGGCAAGCGCGTGAACGGCGTGTTCTGGAGGTGGACGGCCCAACAGGGACGGTAGGAACCACAGTTTACGTCCTTCAGGCATTTCCAAACAGCCCTGATCCACAAGGATCTTAACAAGCATCTGACGAAGAAAATCAGTGCCCAACAGACAGGGAACCGCCAATGACCGCGAGATAAGGACCGAACCTGGCACGGCAACGTTCCCTATGGCAATATGGACCTCCACCCATCCAATGATACCCATGCTACCCCCATTAGCGGCAATACATGCGTCAAAAGCCGGCTGAACCCGCGAAGCAGGGATGGACAGCAGGTGAAAAATAACATCGGAAATGATGGTGGCCGACGCTCCGGTATCCACCAAAATACGAACGTCCACCCCTTGAATGGTGCCTGGCACCGAATAAGACCCCGACGCAGCCGTGACCACCTGCCGAGTCAATTTTTTCCACTGGGTAAAAGTGCGTGGTGCCGAATCTACGTGTCCATAATTATCATGAGGTAGGCCCCCCGGGGTGTGAAGGGATGCATGAGGTGTCGGAATATGCCGGGTGTCTGATGCATGCCGACTTGCCCGAGCAGAATGGCGATCCGCCTCCGGGGGAGAGGATGGAGGGAGAGTCGACGGAGGCAGCGGAGGACTGGAATGGCGCCGACAATCTCGAGCAAAGTGGCCCAAGCGGCCACATTTGAAGCACGTCGCGGCCGCCCGACGGCCGGCCGCCTTGGCACCGGCCCGCGGCATCCCGGCACCGTCACGTCGCATCCCCGGCCGGCGCTGCGGCACCCAGTGAGGAGCGGCGGCCGCCAAGTCGTCATCGCTGGACCCGTCCGGAATGTGAACGACACGAGACGGGGCCCATCCCAGCGGTTCGCCGTCCTTGTCCGGGCATCATGCAGCTCATCTGACACTTAAATTAAGGCCAATGGTCTTCATGGAACATTTCTAAAAGGGAACACTGTGCTCGGCCTTGTAATGGCTGAAGACCTGATGGAGGATTTGGAGTGCCTGAACACCTCGCTGCAGCGTAGGAAACAGATTGTTTCAGGCATGTTGGAGGCTGTGGACCATGTCAAAACAAGCATTCAGGACACGCGAACAGAGGAGTACTTTGATGTCTTGTTCACAAAAGCAACTGCTATGGCAACAAAGTTGGACCTACAACCTATACAGACGCCTCATATCTGCGAACCTACAACGCATTACACCGGTCAGGCTGCAGCCCATATCCAACCAGATGCCCAGTCTTTGTACAGAGACCAATTCTATAACGCCTTGGACACAGTGAATAGGCAATTCATAGAGAGGTTTGATCAAGCTGGATTCCACAAGCTGCAGCAGCTTCAGAATGTGCTGCTACCCGGAGACATGGACAAGGTGATAGACGAGTTTCCTGAATTGAATTCAAAACTACTGCAGGTGCAGCTGGACATGTTTTGGGATAATTACACATATCAAACAAACTCAGCATTGTTAGGGAAATGGTGCCAGAGGTGAGAGGTCTCTTCAGTCAGGTGGAAGCTTTAGTAAAGCTTCTGCTGGTCGTCCCTGCTTCTTCTGTAGAGGCTGTGAGGAGTTTTAGTGTCCTCATGACGCTTAAGCCATGGCTTAGATCTTCGCAGAGTCAAACAAGGCAGAATAATGTGGCCATGCGTCACGTGCGGCAGGCGAAACTGGACAGACTGGACCTATATATTATCGGTGTCAACAACAAACGCAAAAATGCATTTGGATCCTTTGCTTGAAGAATGGCATGTCAAACCTGTCTTTGCCTGGAGAGGAGAAGAGAGGATAGAAGAGGAGAGCAGAGCAAACGCCCCTGCTGCCCACCCAACTTGACTTGTAAATATGTAAATAAAAACAACAATTTGCTAAACCTTGGCCACAATATCTGGACTTGTCTTCATAAAACAATGCATAGATGTCAGTTGAAACTATTGTGGTTATGGTTGTACTTTATTAAGCCATAATCTCTGCCATTACATACAATTAAACAAGAAAATGTAAAAAAGAAAAAAACAGAGCAATGTAATACAATACACTATTATACATTATGGTAATAAATAAATAAAAAGTCCATCCCATATGTGGTCGCGATTTTTTTTTTACGCAGGAAATGCAAGGACATTTTTTCAAATTTAGATTTTTTTTTCCTCGGGGGTGACCCCCAGACCCCCTGGAAGATGTGGTTCCCCCCCAATGTTGACCCTTTGTCTACTGCCTTGCATCAAAGCAGTGTTTGTTTGCATGACATGTGGTTAATGCAGATGGTTCCGAGGATAGGTGTGAGTGTTTCTACTTTGTGTTTAAACATCGTAACACTCTCTTGTGTTAATGCCGTGAATGTATATTTATTCCTTTTGAGGGGATAGTTAGTCTGAAGCGAATTGTTGTCAATGGTGAGTGGTGGGCATGTGGTTAATGTCATGTTAGTTGTGATTTGGTGTGCGAAGCGCACGGGTGAGGAGTGTATGAGTGTATGAGGGTAGTGTTAGTCTAGCATACAATGCGTGTCAGTAATCCAGACGTGTTGGCACAACAGCGTGAAGCGGTGTTTCGAGATCACGAGCGGATAAGAGGGGGCGCAGCCCTCGGAGCACTCTGAGGTGACAAAAACCCCGCGTTGGCCACAGCTGCAACCGGAGGGCGCACGGTGAAGCGACGATGGAACAGTGCACCCAGGTTGTGCACCACTGTTACAGGGAGAAGGCGTACTCCATTCCTTGATTGAGGCTCAAGCTCCTGCTGAACCATCCTCAGCCGACTATCTGACCTTACAATCAGGATTCAGCCTTAGCCAGTTCTGCTGCACCAAATGCAGCTACCTCTGCCATACAGTATGTGAAGCAGGCGAGAGCTGCATTTGGGTCACTTGAGAAGGAGACTTTGTATCTGGCTGTCATCAGCGTACTGATGGCACTGCGACCCGTGCCTCTGTATGATAGCTCCCAGCGGCCTAATGTAGACTTCAATAGAAGGGGGGATAAGACTGACCCCTGAGGGATACCATGAGGGGACGGTCCAGCAGAGGACACGTGGGGACCCAAGGCCACCACGTGGGTCCTGCCCTGCAGAAAAGATCCAATCAACTGTGAGGCAGTGCCTCCTTTTCCTGCCAGGTCCCCTAGGCGCTGCCATGAAACCCCGCAATTAATAGTGTAGAGGTGGTACGTACCGGGATGTTGCGAGCCATCGCGTAGCTGGTGTCTACATCACGGTCCGCATACGGGTGTCTACATCGCGGTCCGCATAGGCCCCGCCCTCGGGGCGCGGAGGGCTATGTAAGGCGATGCGCAGGAGCGCTCGGGGAGTCGCAAACCAGTGAAGAAAGAAGACGGAGCAAGACATAGGACCCTGAGACCCCTAGCCCCGCTGCCCTTATCAGGGCCGGGACTCTGTGTGGCTCAGTGGCGAGACTCTGGGTACCCCAGCCGACGCCCTTATCAGGGCCGGCTGAGGGGCCAGTGGTCGAGACCCGTACCCTGGCTAGGACGGGTCAGATAGCCTCCCCTAGGAAGCTTGTAGCCGGAGGGCCTGAGAGCGTAGCCGGGTTTAGGCACGCGTAGCGTAGGCTGTAGTCTGGCTGTACAGTTAACTGTTATGTGAAGTGTGACAATAAATGAGTGCTGCCCCGTCAACTCGTCTCCTGCAGTATTTAAGATATTACAACTGGCATCAGAAGTGAAACTGTCTTCAGTGATGGATACCAGGAAGACTATTCGTACTCACGAGCAGGACCGGGAGGACGACCAGGAGGGGCCGGGCCAGCAAGCTTCGGGGGGGGAGGCAGAGGAGCTGCCGACGCTGCAACACCCATCGAGAACGCCCGACACTCCGCTCCAGTCGGACGTTGGACTCCAGGACGCACACTCCCGCCTGGCAGAGTTGCTACTCGCCGCTGCTTCCATAGTGGTGGAGATCACGGCGTCCGGAGGAAGGAGGACTGCGGTGAGGGAGGAGAGTTGGCACCAAGCGCCAGCTCGCACCAGCACCGCGCCGCACATCGAGGATTGGCGCCAAAATAATCTTCCCGCCACAAATACTGAAATTGGCGCCATTTTCCCGACTCGCTCATTGACTGGCGGGAACCGGGAGCACCATGTGACCGAGGAGCTCCACTCGTCGCCTCCCGCGTCATTGGTGCGCGCCAAATGTCACCACGACCAACCCATAGAGGGGGCCGTCATTTCCCCGTGCGATGGCGAGGCGCGGGAAAATCAGCAATCGGAGGAGGACCAGGTGTTTCAACAACGACTGCCTGCGTTGACGGCCTTCCAAGCTGAGGGGGGCGACTGGGGAGCCTTCCAGCGGAGATTCCTCGCTCATCAAGAAATGTCGGGGTGGTCCGATGCCACGGCATTACGTGAGCTACCGGCGACCCTGGATGACGAGGTGCTTGCCACCTTCAGGTCGACTCCAAGGTCTGGGTGCTCCACACTCCATGCTGCGCTCCGCCTCATGGCCAGGGTCTATGGGCCACCGTCGGCCTGCCGCCACCAATTCTACGCTCGACGGAAAGGTGAAACGGAAACCCCTCTCGCCTACCGCACAGCGCTGCTGGCTCTCGCGGACGCCGCCTTTCCTCGCATGGATGAGGAGGGCAAGGACGCGATGGTCATGGAACAGCTTCTGGCGTTGGCGCAGGACTTGGGGGTCCCTATTAACGCGGCAGACGAGGTAGACATTTGCTCGTTGCGGGTTGCTACAAGTATTCATGCGCACGAGATCCTGAAACGGAAGCGGCCTGTCGTCTGTGCATCAGCCTCGGTTTCTGCACCTACCTCGGCGCCCAGCGAACCCCAAGGTGCTGTACCCCGGGAAGAGGCCTTCGCCACGGTGCGAGCGGGGGACTGGAGGTCTGGAGGTCGATCGCCCCTGCGATCGCCCCGCAAGCTGGAGCAACCGAAACCAGCGACGGCTCTCGTCATGTGTTACAACTGCGGCCTTCGAGGCCACGTTGCATCCGGGTGCCGGGCTCCGCGCCAACGCGCCACAGGACCTCGTCCGGACGACGAACAAGGCCCAAAGTCGTCCCAACAACCCCCGGCAAGTCGCGGCACTACACATGCTCGGTCCACTCACACGCTGCACACGGGTCGCCACGCCGCGGCTGATGGAACGCGGAGTGCGGCCACTGGTTCAGTACGGGGAGGGGGGTTCGTACGGGGGCTTGGACCGGTCCAATGGTCTGAGTTTGCCCATAGGGTAGTGGCTGTGTCGGCCGGTTCATCCGTAGTTACTGGGTCGATCGAGGGAGTTGAGGTCCGGGTTTTGGTTGACACGGGGGCATCGGCAACCATCATTTCCGACCTTATTTATTATATTCTTCCCGTTCAATGTCGACCCTTACTCCCGGTAGACGTTCCATGTTACGCGGCGAATGGTGGGTCCTTGGGTATTGTGGGTTAGATCCGGGCGGCCATTTGCATCGGGGATATTAAATTGGCGGGACCTGTCTTGGTCTCATCTTCTCTGGCGGTCCCATGTTTATTGGAGACAGATTTTCTGGCAAAAATGCCGATTAAAATTCTCATTGATCAAGGTTATCTAGCCCTACCAAACAATGCACGGTTTGTGCGACGGTGCAGGTGTTGGTAACCCAGACAGTACGCGTACCCCCAGGATCACAGATGCTGGTACCCCTCCGGTTGCGGAAACCCTTGGGAGTGAATACAATGGGGCATGGCGTACTGTTGGGTCCATCAAACACAGCTGTCAGGGGTTTGGATTTGGCGGTGGCGCAGACGGTGGTGGGGGCCGACAGAGACCCATTCGTCATGGTTTTAAATGCGGGGTCACAGGCAGCTATGATTCCACAGGGTACCGTGCTTGCTCATGCGGCACCGGTACCCGTGGATGAGCAACTGATAGCGCAAGTTGATTCTGCTCTGGGTCCGCATCTTCAATCAGGGGAGGGTCAGGAGTGGTTGGACTCACTGTGTTCGGGATCCAGTGACCTGTCCAGTTCGCAATTGGGGGCGTTGCGCGGCCTATTACTCGAATTTTCTGACGTTTTAAGCAAACATAAATATGATATTGGGTGCACTGACCTGTTACGCCACCACATTGACACAGGTGACGCGGCCCCCATTCGGCAAAATCCCTTCCGGTTAAGCCCAGCCGAGAAGGAACATGTGCAATCAGCTGTGAATGACATGCTGTCGGCCGACATCATTTCGCCCTCATCCAGTCCATGGGGGGCTCCCATCGTGCTAGTTAAGAAACACGATGGGTCCCTGCGGTTTTGTGTCGATTTCCGTCGCCTTAATAAGATCTCTGTGGCTGACGTGTATCCGCTCCCCAGAATGGACGAATCCTTGGATGCTTTAGCGGGGGCACGTTTTTTTTCTACGTTGGACCTGCTATCGGGATTCTGGCAACTGCCCCTTGATGAGGGGTCAAAACCCAAAACCGCGTTCCGGACACCTGTCGGCCTATTTCAGTTCAATCGGTTGCCCATGGGACTCCACTCCACTCCGGTGCGGTACTTGGGGCACATCGTCGGTCGTTCGGGGATCTCCACTGATCCCGCTAAGACACATTGTGTCAGTTCTTGGCCGACGCCCACTTCGGTTACCGAGGTCCGCAGTTTTATCGGGTTTGCCTCCTACTACCGGCGGTTCGTCGAACAGTTTGCCACCATAGCCAAACCCCTGCATGCTTTGACAGCAAAAGGTGTGAAGTTTCGCTGGTCTATGCAAACATGACTCCTTGTAAAAAAGGTGTCAGTTTTGTAGCCAGATAGAAGGGTAAAAAACAATTATCAGCAACTTGGTTGTGGCCGAAAACCTGCCTGCTCACGTGGTCTGGTGGCTTCCAGGAAAGGAGAGTGCCGAGCTAGGAATGCTCTCTACAGTAGCTTGTGGGTTGTACAAAGAAGAGGAATTTGCCTGTAGCTGTGCTGGTCATCAGCAGGTTAAACGGGCTTAAGGAGAGCAATAATGTTTGCTTTTCTCAAAAGTATTGGTAGTAGCCATGCGATCCTCATTGGCGCGTTTGAGGCTGTTGGTCCAAAAAAAACCCAAATGGGCCTCTTTGGGGCTGCCGAATGTGGAGACTTCATGGCAATTGGAAGTGTAAGTAAGCAATGAAGAGTACACCTTAAAGGTACTATATATTTTAATGAAAAAAAAATATTTTTAATCTGATAACATTTGCAAATTCCCCACACAGACCGGCCCACTGAGCATTTGCCTGGCACTACCGGCGTACTCATTTGAGGCTGAGTCGACCTAGGTGAGGCCCAGGTGTCGGTTCAGATCATCGCCACTAGCGCTCGTGGCCGTGAGCGCAATGTAAACGCACGCATGTCCACGCCACACACACATGTACACACCACGCACGTGTTACACATCGCACCTGTATACGTGTGGGTGGGCGGGTGTACACACACACAGACACGTGGCATGACCGTGCAGCTTTCGATATATCTATAGTTTTTTATTAATTAAGATTAATTGTAATTATGACTATTAATAATCAAGTACACGCACCAATACAAGTGCCCACCATTCGCCACCAAGTGACTGTGATGTCACCACAACGCTTGTGCCAGGCCATGTGCACATTCAGGCCACGTGAAGTGTCGAGCGCCCGCTGGTAGGAGGTCACGGGGCAGACCCAGGTGCTACGGGTCGACTGACTGAGATGACCGAGATGACTGGCTGATTCACCACCTGTGCCCCCTACTGTGCCAACTTGCTGTGCTTTAGCCACCCGGCGCTCCGCTCGTTGTTGTGAGCGTCACTCCTCCACCCTTCGTTGTTGTTGGAGCGCGAATGCCTCCAACTGCCCAGTAGCGTCCTTCACGAGCCTCCTCCACAGAGGCCGATTTTGACACCGCTGGTACCAGTCATCAGCAAGTCCACTCAGCTCCACATCTTCCTGGACCACATCACTCCATCTCTTCTCTAACCCGTGCCGCGCCCATCTAGCCCCCTTGATCCGGCCGAACAAAAGCTGTTTAGGAATGCGGTGATTGGGCATGCTGGCTACATGGCCCAGCCAACACAGCCTTGCCTGCCGGAGGAGCTCACCAATGGGACTTTGTCCAGATCTTTCGAGGATTTGTGAGCTCCTCACACAATCCAGCCTGGTTAAACCCAGGATTGATCGGAGGAAGGCCAACCTAAATGTTTCTACCCGGCGTGGATACAGCGGGTCCACGTTTCGCAAGCGTAGAGAAGGGAGGGAATGACCGTGGCAGATGTTGTGTATATGCCCCTTTTTCCAAATATTAATATTAAGAATAATTCGGCCAATAATTTTTTTGGTTCACATAGTCACTCGGAAGCGCAAACACCAATTTCCCCACCTCCACGAGCAGCTGCTCGGACACGCTCGCAACAAAAGGCCAGAGGGCAGGAGATGAACCATAAAGGATCATAAACCCCTCCCCGTACACACACAGAGACAGAGGGGGGGGGGATCGCAAATGGGGTTAAAACAATCACCTCCACTTCAAAAGGCCCCCACACAATACAGGCAGTAGGCGTCACGAGACATACATAATTATTTTTTAGCTCCCTTAATACCACGAGTAAAAGTTCAAAAAATGGCAACAGGGAAAGCCAACAGACGGGTATTGAGCCATATTCGTTAAACAAAGTTACCAACTTAGCGACCAAGATTAAGCAAACATCTATCCTCATCCTCACTCCAATTGAAAACCAGTCTATAGTCTGCACCAGGGGTCGTGAGACCTCATTTGTTAATTCAATACTGATGTTATTTTTACCTTTAATTATTTTCTACGCGACCTGACCAAAGCATCAAAGAATAATTATGGCAGTCAGGGTCGTTCCTAAGCCAAAACGAATTCCCTAGCCTCGGGATATCAGATAAAAATAATAACTCGAGAACAAACAGCCAGAGAACCCACAATACAGCAGTAGAACGAAGATTAGTAAAACCCTACGAAATACGTGGTAATAACAGGCTGAGTCACAAAGCTTGAATAAACACAAACTAAAAAATAAGTATGAAATATTAGACCAAGGATCTCCTAGAAGAGTTAAGGGCGAAATAAGTCAGGCATACCTAACCAATATGTAACATACTCCATAGGAAGGGAGCCTCACAGCCGTCTTTGTCTTCCCGAAGCATCGGGATAGCGCAGCGAGCACCCCAAAGCAGGGAAATGGCCCTCATAAAAGGTTTTATTACAAGTTGGGAATCTGTGTCCACGGACGAAGGAACGGCTTGAGAAAGGAAATTCAACAGATGTCTAAAGAAGAATAAAAAACACACACACACGCATACCCCCTCCATCGGAAGAGTCAGTCATAAAAGGAAACACACACGCATACCCCCCCCCCCCGACGAAAGAGGACACAGGCTTCGCTTTGATTAACTTTTCATGTTCCCCCTTCAATTAACGACACACGCACAAGCCGGGGTGCAGGATTAGAGTGTGCTCTGTGGAAAGGGAGCCCCCGATCGCCTTTGTCTTCCCGCAGCACGGACAGCAATATTTGCACACACAAGTAAATAACATCTCCCCATAAAGAAATCAAACCACGATGGAAATACTGTGAACACGGATACCACATACCTTGACTCATCTGTGACGCCGTTTTGCGAGGAAGACCCCCCTCTCTTTCCAGGTTAATTATTACGGAGGCTGAGCGGACAGCTGCACGCTTGAAGAACTTTATTCCTCCAATAAATCGCACACACACGGACACACACGGACGAATCTGTGTCCACACACACAAACGAAAACATGTATATGGTTCCGGCCCTTTGAAACAACTCGAAAAACAGAGTGGATTTTCCCGATATATACCGAGACACGATCCTCTCAACTCAGATCATTGGAGCTTATCGGAGCTCAGCTCATCACCGGGGCTCATCTCATCACCTCCAACGGAGCTCTCTCATCACTCAGAATGGCGATGCTCGCTGAGTAGCGACGTGCTAAGCCAAGCCGAGGTCTGCACCACTGAAGAAGAATCGCTACACCGAGCCGCCGAGGTGCGAGTGAAACTGACGGAGATTTCAGTTATCATTCTCGAGCCAGCGAAGACACCCAACGTCAACCCAACGTCAACCCAGCAACGAACGAGAGCATCGTTCATCGCCAGAGCACCCAGCGCACGAGCAAACGAGCACCGCCAGCCCGCCAGCGCACGAGTGCACGAGCAGCACCAAGCCCCGGGCGCCATCAAGCGCCAAGCGACCGAGCCTCTTCAAGGACAACATCGTGCCAACGCCGCTCAGCGAGCAGCAGAGAGAGAAAGTCGGTGGGGTCCTGCTGCGCTGCTGCCACGCCCGAGCGAGAGAGGGAGCAGGGTGTGAAGCCTCTGATTGTATACCCCCCCCCCCGCAAGCTCACGACACAACTCCCGGCTCTAAAACAATAATAATTAATTAATTTCCCAAGGGGACAACGCACACACAACACACACATCGGGACGAATAAGATTCCAAAAGTTATCTTTGTGTTTCGAAAAGGGTTGCCATTTCAAGATGGTGCGTTCAATTTCAACTGATCGCGACAAGCAGTGGCTGCCAGTCGAGTAACATGAATACGGTTGTTAAAAGTGTTTTAGTCATTAATTTTCGATAATTGCATATTCTTGCGGATTAATATATTGACGTATGCTTCGCCTTTGGGGTATAATAAGTGCTTTTATTGCCCTTCATATGAATATCGTTGCATGCCTGTTTTAAAACTCTGTCTGTCGCCGGATGTGCTCGGTACGCGGTGGAATGAATGATATGTGCGGTTGCCAAAGTGAAACAACGCAAGCCTTGATGGTAAAGAGTGTTGCTCACTGAGAGAAATCTCCCCGATGGTACCGTGGATAATTTCGAACATGAGAGTCGCATTTTAGAGTGTCATATTTTGTTTAGAATTAAAATTGCGTAACACAGAAGTATTTTTAGTGTTTCTTTCCAAGTCCATGCATAACCATTATTTATAAGAACTGTATCCTGCGTTGAGATATGAATGTGGAGACCTAACATAACATAAACACACTATGATAATCAATAAATGTATAATCAAAGAGAATCGTTTTATCCCGATTGATACAACTCTGGATAACGAAGCTAAGCCTAATTATCATAACTGCCCACCTTAACATAATCGCAAGCATTCACATAAATTAATACGATTATCTCCATGATTATCATAATTTATGCCTATAATTACATATATTAGCATAATTTCCGTGATTTACGCATTGTTTCAATCTTCATTAAATTTTTATTAGTTTTTATCAAAATTTCATAATCCGACATATACAACACAGAGAAGACTTGAAGCTTCGTGTGGAGCGACAGACCAGGTAGCTTCCACACAGCGTTATGCAACTGATGATAAGATAATGCTGCTCGACTGATTCTGAGTGAGACCTCTGCTGTCAAACTGGAGCCGGTCATGAGCACACTGCCCAGGTATGGGAAACTCTCCACTCTCTCCACAACTGCCCCATCACCGATTGGGAGTTGTGTGAGTGGAGTGCCCGATGGTACAACATACCTAGGCAGGTGCTTAGTTTTTTTTGGCTGATGGTAAGGCCCCACCACTTAGTGGCATGCTCCAGTTTCAACAGCAGCGCCTCCTTCTCCTCCTCTGAGGGAGAAGCAATTACCAGATCATCGGCATACATAATGTGGTTAGCCAATAGGGAGCCATCCCTTGACCGCACCCGGGCATCGATCAGCCTCCCATTGTATCTGTACCAGATCGAAATTCCTCTGGTACAGCCATCAAAGGCTTCATGAACTACGTGGTCAAAAAATATGTTAAATAATGTGGGAGCCAGAGGACATTTCTTTCTCACCCCAAGGTGAACAGGCCACGTAGTTTTACCCGGGCCCGCTCACCATCATGAAGGTCCTTAATGATCGTGAGCAGAGGGTCAGGGACTCTGAAAGCACGAAGAACAACCCAGAACCCAGGCCTACTGATGGTATCATAGGCCTTGACCAGGTATATAAAGCAGAGATGTAGGTCTTGTTGGAATTCCCTACACCTCTTCTGTAGCAGACGGACAGAAAATATGGCATCTGTGCTGGACCGCCCTTTCCTGAAAACACGCACAAAGACACACACACATAGAGGTGTGTATATGTCGTATCCTTCACAGACACACACACAAAGACAAACACACTTACAAATCTTCTTGGTTCTTTCGGTAAAGTCACATAGAAGGGAAGTAATAAAATAATAAAAATAAAACACAAATGTGTTTCTTATCCTTCACACACACAAGGACACACATATACAGATGTGTGTATATGTCTTATCCTTCACAGACACACACACAAAGACACACACATACAGGTGTGTGTGTGTGACTTTGACTTATCCTTCACACACAAATACATTCTTGTTTGTTCAAGTCCCGGAATTTTCGCCACAGTTCAATTTGAAACCAGCCAGGCAGGGTATAAATACCACTTGCTCTCACAGTTACAACCACCACAGCCGATTGGAATCGCGAGGAGGAATGGGGGTAAGCACATTAACGCCTCTCTTTCTACACATTAACAATAATACGCCTTAGAATTTCAACAGAGTAGGCGCTCGCGACCAATACTCATACTTGGGAGGGTTTGTTAGATTGCGTCAAACATCTAGCCCAAAAACAAAACCAATCAATCATGGGTACGTTGTCGTCACGATACACTAAAGTCAGTCTCGCTCCCCGAAGTTTGTGTGAACTGTGATTGCTCTGCGGATATGTGTTGCGTTTCATTCTCACTGCACAATCCGTTCGACGCTTTTCTGTCATTTCTCTACTCCGACGAACGTGATTCTAATCCTACGACAAAATGCATCGACGGCAATCAAATATGATATGATCGTCCACGGCTATCACTGCCCATAGACTCAACACTGCTAATAGACTCAACACTACCCATAGAATCTTGATTTGAAGCTTTCGTGACTGTAGGAATCTATACTTTCTGGTTCTTTCGGTAAAGTCACGTAGGTAGGAAAATAATAAAAGAAAACACTATGTTTCGGTCGCAACACAAGCGGCCGTCTTCAGATGAAAAAACAGCATTTAATTTTTCTCACCTGAAGACGGCCGCTTGTGTTTCCACCGCGACTTCGTGTTTTCTTTATTTATTTTTTCTATCTACGTGACTTTACTGAAAGAACCGGAAAGTACTGCCCATAGACTCAACACTACCCATGACAATCCCATGTGTTGCGAAACGTCGTGATATATTATTTTGTTATTTTATTTTATTTTTCTACCTACGTGACTTTACCGAAAGAACCAAAGATTATGGATTCCTGCAGTCACGAAAGCTTAAAATCAAGATTAAACTACCCATAGACTAACACTGCTCATAGACTAACACTGCCCATAGACTAACACTGCTCATAGACTAACACTGCCCATGGACTAACACTGCCCATAGACTAACACTGCTCATAGACTAACACTGCCCATAGACTAATACTACCGATAAAGTCAACACGACCTATGGACTCAACACTACCATAGACTCAACACTACCCATATACATTAAACAATGCCCATAGACTAACACTACCCATATAGACTCAACATTGCCCATAGACTAAGACTACCCATATAGATTGAATGAAATCGTCTGATAGGATCGTGTAAGATCTTACACAATCCGTTGTTGCTCTCTGTGAATGTGAATCAACGAGGAGAGAGCTCTGCCTAATGGCTCCGCCATCTTGCGCCACTTTGCCCGACACTTGCCAGCAGCCATGAGGCCAGACAGGAAGCCTGTAGCTCTGGAGTGGGTTAAACAGTTTCAAGGGCAATGCGTAGGACCAGTTTGATGGTGATAAGAATATTAGTCTCAGAGCAGTGTTGTTGTTAGTCTTTAACGTTCTGCCACGAGCACGATGCGTGGTGGACGCACACTCCGATGGCGCCTTGGGATCGGTGTTCGTCAAGATTCGTTGTTGTTATCATATCGGTTAGCAGCAAAGAGCGTCACGCTAGTGCTGTGAAGCTAGGATGAGGGAATGGCCACAGAGGACGTTGCAGATCAAGGGTACTATGGGAGACGTTGTATAGACTGTGATTTATTTCAACAATAAGGTACAAAAGTAATGAAATAATGTTCAAATGAATCTTACCTTTAAAAAGAACACAGATACAACGCACTAAGCCCCCGGACGAACACTCGCTATTTGTCTTAGCCCATGGTCCAATGGAAACTAATAAAATCACACTTTGTAACAATGTGCGCCAAAGCACGCACCTGCGCATGCGCACGTGAGCTTGCTGAGAGGTGATGGGAGGGAGGTTATCCTTCACATAAAAATTCCAAAAAGATAAAAATCAAACGCAGTTACTTCTGTGAAACCAAATGCTGAGGGAACTCCTGAACAGTGTCCTCTTGCCCCCCCCACCCCAAGGTGTGTAGTTACTACTGTAGAGTTGGTAGATACTAATACAGAGTCAGTAGATACTACTGTAGAGTCGGTATACACTAATGTAGAGTCAGTAGATAGTACTGTAGAGTCAGTAGATACAGTACTACTGTAGAGTCAGTAGTTACTACTGTAGAGTTGGTAGATACTAATATAAAGTCAGTAGATAATACTGTAGAGTCGGTATATACTAATGTAGAGTCAGTAGATACTACTGTAGAGTCGGTAAATACTAATGCAGAGTCAGTAGTTACTACTGGAGAGTCAGTAGATACTACTGGAGAGTCAGTAGATACTACTGTAGAGTCAGTAAATACTACTATAGAGTCGGTAGATACTACTGTAGATTCAGTAGATACTACTATAGAGTCAGTATATACTAATTTAGAGTCAGTAGATACTGCTATAAAGTCAGTAGTTACTACTGTAGAGTCAGTAGATACTACTGGAGAGTCAGTAGATACTACTATAGAGTCAGTAGACACTACTGTAGAGTCAGTAGATACTACTATAGTGTCAGTAGATACTGCTATAGGGTCACTAGATTATTTAATGTTAGCATCTTTAATGGCTGCATTTTTAATGCATGTGTAATGCGAGCGTATGCTGACGGTCACCGAACGGTGGGTTGGGCTTCGCCGCCTCAGCCTCTAAGCCAATCGGATAACAGGAAGTATCTGGGCTAAAGTTCAAGGGCGGAGCCCGAGGGTGCTAGTGGGGTACCATCTAGATTCTAGAGTGTTCGTGAGGGGGTGTGTCGAGAGGTGGGGCTGGGTGACGCGGGAAGGTGTCATAAGGGAAAGCTGGAAGGGACTCAGGGTCAGTGGGTAAGGTCTGGAAGCGGGACCACGTGGCGGTCCGGAGACGGGTTCCCTGCACGCCGTCTGCCAGCGGAGCGCGGGAGCAGAGGAGAGAGAGTGGCACGCGCGCGCGGGACACCAGCTCACGCGGTGCGACGCAGAGCGACGGGACAGTGTGGAAGAACGCGGAGCTTTCCAGCATGAGAAGAAATGAAGAAAACACAGTCGATTGTCGTCGAGGTGGTTTATTACACATGTATCTTTAATGGCTGTATATTTAAGTGATGGCGCAAAAGCACATGAACATTTTTCATGGTGTTTGTACATTTTTCAGTTTTTCGTTGTTTTAGTTGTGTCCAGTGTGCACATGCGTGTGTACACGTAAATACATGTTGTTTACATGTGAGGAGCGGTGGCGCAGCTGTTACTGTATATGCGCTGCGTGAACAAACTCAGCTCATGGCCACCAATAGAACCGGTCCTGGGCCTCCCCTAGGTCGACTCAGCCTCAAATCAGTTACTTGGTGCGATGTGAAAACATCGCCACTGGGGAGACAAAGGTCGCTGGATGTGGTGCTGGCCACCCACCCCCTCATGTGCCGTTCCGACCTTCATAGGTGCTGCTACTCGCTACGAATGGCACTTGCCCCAACAGTATGTTAAGGCTACACGGCGGATATATGTATTTGTTACATGTGCCGTAGTCTTGTATGGAGACAGAGTCGTCGTAGGAGGCAACACGTTTTATTTATAACTATCACAGTAACACAACTAGGTCCCTAACACGAAGGGGTAACGGCCCCTTACACCCACAACCTAGGGAGGTACATCCTCCGGGCTAACGTACCCTAGCCACCGGGCTAACTGCTTCTCTGGCTCTCTGGCTAGCTGGACCCAGGGGAGGCTGACCCACCACTGGGTCCCCGACCACTGGCCCATCCAGACCCGGCCCTTAAAATGACGTCGGGCTAAGGGATCCTCAGGGTCCTCGCCTCCTGACCACTGGCACCGCACTAAGCGCCGGCCCTGAGAAGGACGTCGGGGCTTGGGGTCCAGGGTCTTGTCTTCAAGCGGCTTCTTGGCTTTGGCTTGAGGCGAACTGACTTCAGCTCTCAAGATCCTGCCTTTTATATCATTCCCCACCGAGGGGCGGGGTTCTGTGAGATCCTACGCACCCCCCAGACCCCTCCCCTCAAAGGGGTTCTGGCCATGGGTAACCCAACCGGTCCGCATACACGGAGTGGTATCTCTTGTAATCTCTCATTTACTTGATACAGCTGTCGTGGCTGTGACGGTTCCACCTGAAGACGGAAGCTTGTGTTGCCTCCGAAACGTCGTGATTTTCATTGTTTTATTTTTATTAATTTTAATTTCATTTTTTACCTACGTGACTTTACCGAAAGAACTAAGAGTATAGATGAAAAGTTATTTCCCTGGTCGGTCAGCAGCCGTTCCGGAGTGCCCTTATCCAGGACATAGCCCTGGAGAAAGGCCTCCGCAACGGCCGCCGCCGACTGGTTGGGGAAGGGCCAGGCCATGGGCCAGCGGGTGAAATACTCCACCCCAACCAGTAGGTACTTATTCCCGTGGGCGGTGACCGGAAAAGGTCCGAGGATGTCCAGCGCCACGAGCTCGTTGACACGGGACACCCGAATCGACTGTAGCGGTGGACAGGCTGGCCTAGCCGGGTGCTTCCGCCATGCACACTGTGTGCAACTTTTCAACAAATCGGCAATATCGTATTCATCCCTGGCCAAAATAAATCCAACTGCAAAGTGGCGAGCGTTTTATGAATACCCATGTGTAAGAGCCGTTTGTGTGCGGCCCACATGGCCCTGCTCCGCAGAGCGGTAGGGATAAAAATCTTGTAATGGTGAGAGCTGGCGTCCCATGACATGAGACCATTGCGCAAAATGACTGCCCCAACACTTTCCCGGCAACTCCCAGCACGTTCGGCATGGCGGCGTAGTCTGAAGAGAGAGGCATCCTCCATCTGGAGGTGTCCCCATTCGTCAAGAGCCAGTTCGAGCAGCGAGTCACGGGCATTCAAATCATGCGGTCCATCAGGGGAGACATTCTCCGGGTTGATAACCTCAGCCACTGCTGCCAGGGGAGAGGTAGGTGCAGCCACAGTGGTCAACTTTCACCTCCCAGAGTCCGTAAAACACGCGCATCCCTCTCTTATGGTAGATAACCATGAATGCATAGTCCTGGAGGACCTCCAGCCACCGTGACAACTGGCCGGATGGCTGGTCTATTTTCAGTGCGTATTGTAATGCCGCATGATCGGAGCGAACAGTGAAGTGCCTACTATACAGGTACGGCCGGTACTGCTGTACAAAAAAAACAATAGCCAGCAGCTCGCGGCAGGTAACACAATAGCGCTGCTCCGCCGGGGACAGCACCCTACTGCCGTAGGTGACTACGCATTTGATGCTGTCAATGACCTGTGAAAGCACCCACCAATGCCCGTGTTCCTGGTATCAGTGTCTAGAATGAAGGGCAAGGTGAAGTTATGGTAGCACAAGGGAGGGGCGTTGACAAGGGCATCGCAAAGAGCTTTGAACGCCCCGTCCTCGACTTCCCTCCACTGAAACTTAGCACCTTTAGCCGTCAAAGCATAATGGGGTTTGGCTATTGTCGCAAAGCCCTCAATGAATCGGCGGTGATAGGACGCGAATCCATTGAAGCTGTGGACCTCGCCCACAGATGTAGGCGTTGGTCATGTTCTCACACAATCGGTTTTTTCGGGGTCGGTGGCGATGACCGTATGGCTGATAATGTGTCCGAGATACCGTACTGATTCACGGAAGTGAAAACACTTTTGGGGTTTAAATTTGAGATTAGCAGCACGCATTTTGACAAACACAGCCCTCAACCTATGCAAGTGTTCCTGAAATGTACGACTGAAAACAATTATGTTGTCAAGATAAAGGAGACATGAGTCCCACTGGAGCCCAGCGAGGACCAGCTCCATGAGTCACTGGAACGTCGCTGGGTCCGAGTGCAGACCCATGGGCAACCGATTAAACTCGACAAGGCCCTGTGGCATGCAGAACTCTGTCTTTGGTTTGGACGCCTCGTGCAAGGGCAGTTGCCAAAATCCGGACAAAAGATTCAAGGTGGAAAAGTACCGCGCCCCTGCCAAGGCATCCAGTGACTCGTCCATCTAAGGAAGTGGATATGTGTCTGCAAGTGAAATTTTGTTGAGTTTTTGAAAATCAACGCAAAAGCGTAAACTGCCATCATGTTTTTTGACAAGTACAATCGGGGCTCCCCATGGGCTGGTGGATGGAGAGATGATGTCCGCGGCCAGCATGTCGTTGACAGCCAACCGGACATGTTCCTTCTCAGCCGGGCTCAACCGAAATGGATTCTGCTGAATGGGAGTGGAATCGAACGTATCAATGTGATGGTTCAACAGGTTAGTGCGTCCGATATCAAATTTGTGCTTACTGAAAACATCGGCAAATTCACGGAGCAACGCGCGCAATTGAGATCACTGGGAATCGGAGAGTTTGCCAGCCACCGAACAAAGGGAATCCATCCAATCCTCATCAAGGTCAGAATGCATGTCGGACCGAGGCGTATCAGTCACATAACCCACAACGGAGTCACCGTGGAGCGCCAGTGATGCGTGAGCAATCACGGCCCCCTGGGGCACGACCCTCATTCGCAACCCCGCATTCAACACCTGGATGAAAGGTTGGCCATCACTAGGCGCGAGTGTCTGTGCACTGACCAGCTCCAATACCAATATCGCAGTGTTGGATGGAGCCAGCAAAATTCCAGACACTGCCCCTGACTCGAGCGGTTTAAGCAGCTGAAGCAGAAGCAGCATTTGTGTGCCCGGCGGGATCCAAACCATCTGGGACGCCAGTGCCTGAACGGTCGCGCAGGCTGTGCGTAACTGGGTGAGCGAGGGCAGAAACGACATACGGTGGCCAGAAGGGAGCTCAATACATCCTTTGTCGATCATAATTTTAATTGGCATTTTACCGAGGAAATCTGTACCCAGTAAACATTAAACAGCAAGGGTCTCGGAAACCAAAATGGGACCCGTTAATTTAATATCGCCAATACAAATTTGGGCATTAATTTGACCAATTATTCCCAGGAAATCACCATTCACAGCGAAGAAAGGTATTGTGACAGGGGTCAGTGATTCACACTTTTGGGGAAGCACGTTGTAGATGAGGTCCGAAATAATTTTTGCTGATGCCCCTGTATTGACCAGTAATCGGAATTTAATCCCTTCAATGGCGCCGATGATAACGGAGGAGCCCGTGGTTGCGGCGACGATCTTATGGGCTAATTCCGACCATTGACCAGGTTGGAGTGGCCATTCAGGATCCACAACATTCCGGACCTGAACCCCTGACGCAATGTGATCGAACGGCGCAGCTGAATGAGGAGTATGAGATGAGGGCAGGGGCCGAATGCATGAGGTGTCGCGACTCGCCTGCGGCCTCTGTGAAGCTGTAGACGTGCGGGGAGACGGTGTCGGATGACCCGGAGCGCGGTGGCGAAAAGCTGGACAGCCTGATGACAGATGTCCTTGCTGTCCGAGTAGCATGTGACGCGGCCTCCAGTCCACAGGGAAGCATTTCTCCCCCACCGGGACTCGCCCTGGCGAGGCCGGTCGGCCGCCCTCCAGCTCGAAGCGTGGTGCGATGCAAAGGCCTGGTTGTCCAGGGCCTCGTCCACCGAACCGTCAGTGTGTGCAGCACATGCTGCCACTGGCTTGTCGCGTTGGAAGAGCAGCTCCGTATGCAGGTGTAGTGTTGTCAGGACGGACTTCTAAACGTCTTTTATGGCACACACCGTTTATTATCCTAACACGACGGGGTAACGGCCCCTTACACCCACAACCTAGGGAGGTACAGCCTCCGGGCTAACGTACCCTAGCCACCGGGCTAACTGCTCCTCTGGCTCTCTGGCTAGCTGGACCCAGGGGAGGCTGACCCACCACTGGGTCCCCGACCACTGGCCCATCCAGACCCAGCCCTTAAAATGACGTCGGGCTGAGGGATCCTCAGGGTCCTCGCCTCCTGACCACTGGCACCGCACTAAGCCCCGGCCCTGAGAAGGACGTCGGGGCTTGGGGTCAAGGGTCTTGTATTCAGGCGGCTTCTTGGTTTCGGCTTGAGGCAAACTGACTTCAGCTCTCAAGATCCTGTCTTTTATATCATTCCCCACCGAGGGGCGGGGTTCTGTGAGATCCTACGCACCCCCCAGCCCTCTCCCCTTGGCGGGTTCTGGACAGGGGTAACACAACCACCCCGCACCGGTAAGTACTGCGGCTTGGCGCGTGCGTGTCCCAGCATGACCACCACACATGTACAGCCTATTTATCAATCCAATTCTGGATCAGTGTCTCTCCCCCGCTGTTAGGTGTGGCTTGTTAATTGACACAGAAGCATAGGAGTACAGTGCAACAGAGAATAATCCTGGACTAACATGTTTAATACCTCTTGACTTTACGTGTCTCCAATCGTTTAACATTAACATGACTTTATATTGGCGATAGTCAAACATTTGCCTTATTGGTTACTTTGATATGTGCAAACTTAATATTTTTTATTTGACAAAATTAGTGAATACGCTGTCGATAATTGTGAATATATAGCTCTACCAACAAGAAAGTACAGTAATATGTTATTTAAAATGAAATAATACACTTGTTTGTGTCGTTAAACCCGCCACCACCATACACAGCCAATTAGTAAGGTGTGTCACGTTAACAAAACATGCCAATTCGTTACTAGTACAGCACTAGTATGTAGTGTATAGTACAGTATAGTGTGTAGTGTATAGTGTAGTGTATAGTAGTGTAGCGTATAGTGTAGTGGAGTGTACTACACTAGTGTGTTGGAGAGCAAAGCCACAACCTTTACAACACACCGGGGTGCTGTGCAAGTGTAACGGCTCCAACACGCTGGCTGTAGGAAAGGTGTGAGAAGATTGTATTATCTTCGGCAGTGTGCATTTCACGTCAACTTCCACCATCAAAAACGCCCCGAGCCTTCCCCCCCGATCCTCTTCCCCGCTCTCTTTCCCGCTCCCTCTCCCTCGTGTCTCTCCAACCAATCACTTCTCTCTCCCCGTCGTTCCTCGTCACAACCCCTTCTCATCTCCCATTGGCTGTGCGCGCCTTCGGACCTCTCACCTTCTGCTTTGGAAGGTTACATCCGACGTCATTCGACTCCCTCCGCCAATGGCCAGCGAGCTTATTCGTAGGTGCGGTCTTTCAGCTAATAGGGAGCCGTATTGCTCGTCAACTCTGTGGTCCACACAAAGCTCACGCTTGTTTGACTGCCTCTCCGTTTGTGCAGATAAAGTGAACACTTGTATTATGGATGATATTTATCACTAAAGCCTTCGACGTGTTAAACAGAATGAAAGATATATATTCTTTAGGTCTTTGGGTATTTCAGTTTTAGAAAAAGACCTAAAGAATTTGAATTCCTGCTGTCACAAAAGCTTTAAGTCAAGAATGAAAGATGTTGACGACATCGAACGTAGACACATCTTCCCACGACTACAGAAGCCCTGGCCACTATATATTTAAAATCGCTCCAACTTTTAAATTTGTCCTCCTGTCAATGCAATTTACTTAGCCACAATTATCCTTTGGATCCTAGAGAACATTAAACTAAATAACATCCTCGCAACACATCGCCTCGGCATATTAATATTTAACAAAGACTACTTTTAGTGCTCCGAGAATGCATTTAGGATAGCGTATTTTTACGATTCCTATTATTATTAAATATCTGTTGGACTAACGGAGAATTTCTCTGTGGCTTGCGTAAATCTCTTAGGTGGATTGCAAGCAGCCTGAACCCCAATGTCCACCTGGCTGACGATGTCGGCTTGCCTCACTCCTGCTACCTCTTAAACACGAGGTGAGTAGCCAATGGGAAATTATTTGGTCAACGAAGTCATTTTATGTGTGGCTGTTGAAATGCACAACAACGATGCACTGTGCAAGGTGGATCATAGGTGGGCTGAGGGGTGAGTGAGTGAGTGAGTGGGCGAGTGAGTAGGTAAGTTGGTCAGTGAGTGGGTGAGTGAGTGAGTAGGTGGGTGAGTGAGTGGGTATATTGGTCAGTGAGTGGTTGGGTGGGTGAGTGCATCAGTGGGTGGGTGAGTGAGTGGTTGATGGGTGAGTGGGTAGGTAAGTTGGTCAGTAAGCGGGTGGGTGATTGGGTGCACGCAATCCACGTCATAACGTGATAGCAATGGCCGTTCATAATAACGTAGCAGGTGTGTGCCTGTAAATAGAATGCCTATTATTGATTATGCATTGCTTGCCGGGTTTGTGCAGTCATGTCAATGTTTGTGGTTGCTTGAAAATACATATTTAGAACAAATAAATACTCTTTACACAATTCATTTACCAGTCAAATGTATTGTTGGTCCCATCGGAGTGCCGATCTATGTCCATGCGAATAACGTTCACTTTGCCTGTGGCGTTCTGGGTGTTACAGACTTCCATTGGTGTCTCGACATGGAGACTGCAGCAAAGCAAACAGTTGAGCAGCCATCACAGGTAATTACAGGTCTTTGTTTGTATTGCGTCTCCGTATATTTGTATGATTATGTTATCCATCATTGAGGCTGGTTGTTGTAATTCCTTGCGAAACGTCACGGTTACTCGAATGTTTCGATTTAAAGCTTTCGTGACTGCAGGGATTCATCTTCTTGGTTCTTTCGGTAAAGTCACGTAGAAGGGAAGTAATAAAATAATACAAATAAAACACAATAAAATAATTCTCACGACGTTTCGGCCACAACGCAAGCAGCCGTCCTCATTCAGACTCTGTCGTCTCGACGGACCTGGTTTTCACCTGAGGACAGCTGCTTGCGTTGTGGCCGAAACGTCGTGAGAATTATTTTATTGTGTTTTATTTTTATTATTTTATTACTTCCCTTCTACGTGACTTTACCGAAAGAACCAAGAAGATTACTCGAATGTGTTTTGTGAGTTTGTCCACACGTTTTGTTTCTGTGACAAACCCCTCACTGATTGGCTGTGTCGGGGGGTCCTTGTGGTGGGTTTACCAACACACATTTGTATTCACGCGATTTATCCCAAAACTTCCCTCTATTATGGATAGTATTGGTTACAAAAGCCCTGCTACTACTACGACTTGTTAAACTTATTATTACGTTAATTGATCATTCAACATGTTTGTATTTTTTAGGCAAGTGGAAATATTGTCAAGAAAGATGACGTGTACATGGAAGACGTCACCATAGTTCTACCGATTGTAAAGAATGGTGTGAGTGGCCTTGGTGAGCTCTGGAATTGTCATAGCTCTGAAACAACTCATCAAAACCTGTTCAAGAAACAACTTAAAAGTGAACACCTGATTGCTCATCCACTCAAGAAGGTTGAGTACAGCTTAAAACACATCAAGGGAACCGAAGACCAAATGAAAATGGTCAAAGCCCAAGGCTCCATGGGCCTGGAGCTGCTTTGTGGGCTCATTAAAGTTGAAGGATTGGCAGAGTATAGCAATAAATCTGAGAGAAGCGTGAACGAAGAAAAACTAATCTGTCAGTACAATTTGGAAAACTTTTCAATCTCCTTGCTTCCAATAGCTAAAACGGAAATCGATGATCACGTACACAGCCAGCTGATGAAAAGACGCATCAAAGCAACACACGTGGCGTTTGGGGTGATCTTGGGCGCGGAAGTGAACGCGCACGTACTGGTCACGCGGAATGAGACAAAAACGGATGACGGCACCAGCGGCGGTGCGGTTGGGAAACTCGGTTTTGGCAAAGTAACGGCCTCACTGAAAGCTCAGCTCGAGTGGTTGGACACTAACGAGGCGATTGACTACAGCACGCAGATCGACATTCACTCCAAGCCGCCAATGAAGCGGCAGCCATCCACGGTCAAGGAGATGTTTGAGTTGGTGGAAAATATAGACGCGTCTGTTGCCGATGAGCAACATTACAAGTTCAGTGACGCGAACATCACGGGTGTGCCGATACGCTGGGTGCTTGTACCCATTGCTCAGTTCCTGGACGTTGACGTGGAGAAGCTCTACTTGCAGATCAGCGAGACTTTACTCTGCGACTTCAGAGCCATGCTCATCTCCCTGCAGGATTCTCGTCAGCCCGAATGCATTAAGAGGCGAGTGCTCGAGAAAGAGCATCGTCTGCAGCGCATCCTGTCAGACTCCAGCTCCCCACTCTCTCAAGACATTTCACAATACGAGAAGATGCTAAACAAAAATGTCGAATCGTTATTTATTTGTGCCTGTAAGGCTTTGAGAAACTATAAGCAGGCGGTAATCACATCCAGTGAGCTTCACACGATCACAGAAGAATATGAAATGTCTCACTTCAGTGTAGTTGACATATCTGCAAAGGTGGACAAATTCGTGATGGATGGAAAACACGAACTTGACGGAATCCATGAGAAAGATGCAACTCAAATGGAGGCTGAAATCTGCATATTTACCAACCGTGCATTGTTGAACGAATGGATGAACACAGAGTCGAACATTAAAATATTGTTGCAGACAAATGGTGACCCTTCCAGTGGGGTGTTCCATCGCCTCTTTAAAATCAGTCATGCACTGAAAGAGCATAACATTGATGTGGGAATTGCACTGCCTTCCATCTCTGACAACTTCTCTCTTACAATGAAAGCTATAGGACACCAAAAGTGTCATCAGACGGCTGATATTCCACTCATCCTTGGGATTGTCAGTGCTGCCGTGAGCACAGACTCGTCAGCGGAGAATCAGTTTTACACGATCATGGCTTCACACTTCAACATCACTTTGCCGCTTCAGCCGAACGAACTTAAAGACCTTAATCGCCTGGTAGAATTATTGAGAATAGGAGATGTACACATTACCTCCTCCTACATAGAATCTTTAGAGTGCCTCTGGAGTGGCGACTCCCACTGGATGTTTTTTGTACCAATCGATGCAGTGGATACTGCATATGAATCCATAGTCGGCCTTCGCGACAACTTGAAACGACTCGCCTGTGCCAATGGAAAGTGGGTGGTGGGTAGGCTGGAGATTGCCAACCAGCACGAAGCGCCCTTATTGTTTGTCCTTCGTGAGAAGGAAGTGAAAGCCATATGTCTAGACCATCTGGACATTATGATTCTTGTCGATCTCTTCAATAAAGCGGCAGCCTCTGAAAACAATGAGCCCGATTTGTCCGATCTGTCGCCAAAGTCCATGAAGTGTTCTATCTATCACAACAGAGCCATTTACGCAGTGAAGACCATGGAACTCATGAATCAAGCAAATCATTCTGAGGACAATTATAATCACCTAAGGATGCAGTCGTTTGAGGATAATGTCGATGAGAAGCTTACCGATGCACTGCACATTGTACGCAGTTGTCTTTCACGAGTAGACATGGATGTAATTGCAATGGTTACACATTTTGCCATAAGGGATAATCCAAAAATTTGCAGTATTCTCGAGAAACACGGATGGAGAAACGTGGATTGCAGTTTTGGCAAGGACCGCTTAGAACTGCAAGATTGTGAGTTGATCAGTACTGGGCTGCAAGAGTGGTTAAGTTCACGTGATAAGTTCGTAACGAAGGTTAAGTCAGCCAAAGTAATCATACAGAAATTTCAGTTGACATCTGGTCCCTACACTGATGATAGTATAATGAGGGTTAACAATGCTATACAATTAGTTACAGATGACCCAGAATGCCCAGAAGATATTGTTAATAAAATTCAAAGTTTGCAGGAGAGTGATTGCCATGATAAATGCAACGCATTTCTAGCAACAGTAGATGACTATGTGGTCAGTTCTGAAAACCAAGACGGAATGACTCATGTAAAAACACTGATTTCAATTTTGAAACGGATTTATCAAAATGACTCCTATTTCTTTAATGCCTATGATGCCATAAATATATATGTTGGTCGAATTGATTTTAGTAACTTTCAATATTCCAGATCGAACACATCCGTTGCTAAATGCATAGAGAAACATCAGCTTCACGCACTGATTCAACATCTATCCAAATTACAGTATAATCGTCACCTGGTCATGCTGCAGCTTGCTTTTGACAAACTCAAAGATGCAAATGAGCCCAAGGCAGTTGTCGGAGTGCTGAACCTGCTGTCAAACCTTGGGCTGCAAGAAAATCAATGGGAAGATCTCTGGACTAATTCTTCGTTCAAGTACCTCATTAGACGTGTAATCGATGACTACGACGTACTTCAAACGATGAACCTCATGAATCACACATTCATTCCAAGGGAATTTCAAGATAAGTTCCCATGCAAAAGTATGTCTCTAATGCCAAATGATTTTTCAAGTTTGGAAAGTGCTTTGAGCACGTTTGAGAACGTAATCTCACTGAAAGAAATCCCACAAGATTTCACTGACTTATTTGCACAATCCATTGCCAATGATGCCTCTTTGGAAAAATCACTACAAGAAGCGAATGCTCTGATATATTGGCAAGAAAAGGATAAAATATTCGGTGAGGGTTGGTCTCTGCAGACATTCAAGGAAGCTGTGGACAATATTGAGAAGTTTAACAAGGCGAAGGAGTCAGCCGAATTACGTAAAATGCAGCGAGATGTCAGTATTGATGGGAATGTTGATAGTCGACCAACTATCTCCAGTGTGCAAGTTAAGAAAGTGGTTTTGCTGGTGCGTGAAGATTGGCACTCAGTGTTTGGCAAATCCCTGCCAATGATCACACCTTGTGAGTACGTGATGGTGCGTGAAATTATCAAGCAACCAGATTTTTCTTCTGACAAAACATCAATCATGAATGAAGCTCTGCCATATATCATGCAGACATTTAAAATGTGGGGAGGCAATATTCTTCGTGCAGATGCGATCTGTAGGTTGGATCAAAGAGAAACTGCAACCGTCAGTGGCCATGCCAGTAAAAGTCCCAATTTTACAGCTAACATTGGTATTGCGCTCAATGCCTGGCAAACACGACAGCAGAACAACGCTTCCCTGTCTCGACTCGACTGCATCGTTGCTCTGCTCAGCACTGCTGATTGCACAGTCGTTCAAGAGATGCTGCAGATAATGACCAAGTTCCAAATGGCACTCCCACTGGTGATGCCAGATCTGGAACTTGCAGGCAAATTGAAGGTGATGCTTCCTCTGCTTGCCGGCAACACGATTAAGTGGGAGGCTCAATCTGGTGTCATTGCTGAGAACCACCTGTTCCTCAGCCCTTTCAGACTCATCCTGGCCGTTAGACTCGGCAGCGGTTTATGCGGGAAGAGCACAATCCTCAACCAGCTCATGGCCGTGGAGAACATGTTCTCATCGTGTGGGGAACCAGGAGCCCAGGGAGGGCCACCTCTGACCCTGGCCGGGACGGTGGAGTTCACGTGGCTCACACAGGAGACGTGCAGCGCCAGCCTGTGGGAATCTGTCATGCAGCAGTTTTACTCGCAGGGGCAGCAGGAGATTGTGCTCCTTGCGAACCTCCACGGCGATGCCCTCGAGCACCCAACAATTCTAGAGTTCCTGAAGAAGTTCACCTCAGCATACCTGATTTTCATGATGCCAGGAACAAAGAACGTTTTGGCAAAAAGAAGTGAGGAGTTTGGCAAATATGCACGTTGTCAAGATAAATCCTTCTTCCTTCTTGTCGATCCTTCAACGGACTGCGACGAAGCAGATGAAATCATCATTCAGACATCAACGCTGACAAAAGACGCTACTCTGGAGAAGATGCGCTCCATTTTCAGAGAAATTCTGAAAATGCCTTTTGAAAATATTACACTTAACTGGAAGCTTGAACGCTACGAAATATGTGACCCACTGTCTCTTGCACACGGCATTGAATGTGTCGAATCACAACGAGTTGTAGATTTCGTTCGAGAGAAGACGTGTAAAGTAATTAGAAAAGCCATGCATTTTCAAATGCATGCAACCAGTCAAAAAAAATGTTTTATTAGATTATGGAGCGACAACACTATACTCCAGCAGCTGATGACACATTATGGGGCAGTTTTGAGCCTGCCTCTTTCAGAAAGACTAAAAGCCATGGCCCATCTTGAGAGGGATATCTCACTCCTATCCAATGCAGAATCCTCGTATATAAGACAAAAAGTTGCAACTAAAATTGAGAACTTGCAACGACAAATAGTTCTTAAAAATCAAGACAAGAAATTTGTGAATACAATAAAAATGGATATTGACGATAACTTTAAAGAGCTAGACCATATGTGTCTTGGTTTGGATAATTTATTTCGTGAGTTGGGTCATATTTATGAGATAGTACAAGGGGGTGAAAGTAAAAATGAAGACATATTAACATTTCCAAAATTGTATGGAGAGTTGCTCACCCAAGGCCATGCCATTGAACTGCTTAACGGTGACACCAGCGAAATGCCCGGAGCGTGGTTGGCAGACATCTTTCAACACATTTCCCGCAAGTTCCCAACACTCCGCGTATTCGTGATCTCAGTACTGGGGTTGCAATCGTCTGGGAAATCCACACTCTTGAATGCCCTCTTCGCTTGCAAATTCGCCATCTCTGTTAGCCGCTGCACTCGCGGTCTCTTCATGAGGCTGCTCTTCTTGGAGGAGGAGCTCGTGAAGGAGCTCAAATGCGACGCGATCGTGCTCATTGACACCGAAGGACTTGGGGCGCCAGAGAAAATGAGCGACGACAACGCGGAACAAAAGGACCGAATACTCGCAACGTTCGCGATGAGCGTGAGCAACCTCACGCTCATCAACGTCCTCGGGGAGTACATGCAGGATTTGACTGAAATCCTGCAGATCGCGATCGTCGCGATGGCTCAGCTCGAAGAGGTGAAGATGGCGCCGGACATCCTCATGGTGCAACATCTCACAGAGAAAAACTCGGTCATGATGTCATCGGCACAAAACCAATTCTGTCAAGCGATTGAAAAGGCACTGGAGCTTACGAAAAATAATTATTTTGACATGGGCATTGCCGATGTCAGCTGCTTGAAGAATCTGACTGACAGGATCCAGAATGGGAAGCTTCTGAAACAATTCCGCCCATTCAAGAACGGGGCTGGCGCTGGTTCTCTCCCATTAGTGCAGTACCACGAGGACGTGCTGGATCTGTATCAAACGATTCTCGACACGTGTGCAATGTCGGGTGGCTCGGTGCTGTTCTCAGAATGGCACTCGCGTTTACAGAGTTTTTGGAGTTGCGTCTCCAAGGACAATTTTGCCGTCCGATTCAAAAACATGAAAGAGATTTACGAATTCATTGACCGTGGCCACCGAATTTTAGCTGTGAAAGAGGCTGCTGATGCGGCATTTTTTTCGCACGCAGAGAAGCTGAAAAGACAAATGCGTACGGAGGTGCAGGATTGGAATGAAAAAACTCAACATCTGGCTTACCAAAATGGGTTGAGAATATTCGAAGAAGAATTGAATGTTGTGCCTTATATCTGTAACGATGGTGCATCAAACACATCCAGATGCGAGGCATGTGAAGATGTCTCTACAAAAATCGACAGTTTACAGGCATATGCAAAAGAAAAACAGTGCGAGCTCGAGTTGGAGAAAACGGTTAACAGCTATGTACAGCGCATCTTCCAGTCCACTATGACAACTCTCACACAGATATTGGACGCTGCCGTGGTGCGTAAAGGCTGCTCGAAGCAGTTCTTGGAGGAAATTAAGCGATGCCTAGAAACGGAATTGATTAAACGGCCAGCTAGAGATTTCTCTGACAAGGAACGAAGCATTATTGTCGAAAAGATTATATCGCGTCTCTCCAGGATCGCTACTTCGATGAGAAAGGATGTACCAAATTATAGAAAACTCAAAGAGGAGCTCGAAGATGAATATGAGCAAGCGCCTTCTATACCTGCTCGATATGGCAACAAAACACCTCTGAAGTCATTTGGGATTAGAGAAGCAGAAGCAGTAGCGGTACAGAAAAATACGTGGTCATGGCCATGGACATGGTCATCGAAAAAGACCGATAACAGCAAAAGTGAAAATCACCCTTGGCTAGAGAATGATTTAGAATCATTGCCTAAGCAAATATTTACGGATAAGAAGGCTGAGCATTTTGAAATTGGTATGATTCGTGAACTTAAAAAACGAGTAGAAATATATATGCGTCTTTATGAAGAAAAACAACACGTTAAACTGCCGACAGATATCAAGTGGGAGGCCCACTTATTCACTCTCCGGAAATTTGGAGAAGTCAATTCAGTCTATCAGGATGAATGGAAAAAACAACACTGCCCAATTGCAATACTGGAACAGAAGAGTGAGGAGTTCAAAGCAATGATAGACATTCAACTTCGAGATGGAAGTTCATCTACTTAACTTGTTCGCCATTGTTGTGAACGCGCGCCTGGAATCAACTCCAAGAGTCCAGAGGCTCCTTGCTCATGATATCGTTGGAACATTCTCAGGAGTGTTCACATCGTTGTGAAGCACCCTGTGTGTGTGGATGTGTGTGTGTGTGTAGATGTGTGTGTGTGTGTGGATGTGTGTGTGTGTTTGGAAAGGTCCTGGCAAGAATTATTCAACACCGCCTTGCTAGGCACGCTGAGGAGAGGCTTGCGGAGCCTCAATGCGGTTTCAGGTCCTGCACAGATGCCATATTTTCTGTCCGTCTGCTACAGCATATGTGTAGGGAATTCAAACAAGACAAACATCTCTACTTTATTGACCTGGTCAAGGCCTATGATACCATCAGGAGGCCTGGGCTCTGGGTTGTTCTTCGTGCTTTCAGAGTCCCTGACCCTCTGCTCACGATCGTTAAGGACCTTCATGATGGTGAGCGGGCCCGGGTAAAACTACGTGGCCGAAAGTCAGAGCCATTACATGTAGACCTTGGGGTGCGACAGGGATGTCCTCTGGCTCCCACATTATTGAACATCTATTCTGAACACGTAGTTCGTGAAGCTTTCAATAGCTGCACCGGGGGAATTTCCATTTGGTACAGATGTAATGGGAGGTTGATCGATGCCCGGGTGTGGTCAAGAGATGGCTCCTTATTGGTCAACCACGTTTTGTATGCCGATGATTTAGTAATTGCTGCTCATTCAGAGGAGGACTTGGAGACGCTGCTGCTGAAACTGGAGGGTGCCAATAAGAGGTGGGGCCTTACCATCAGCCCCGCCAAAACTAAGCACCTGCCTGGGTATTTTTTACCATCGGAACACTCCACCTCCACAACTCCCAATCGGTGATGGGGCAGTTGTGGAGAGAGTGGAGAGTTTCCCATACTTGGGCAGTGTGCTCATGACTGGCTCAGGTTTAACAGCAGAGGTCTCACTCCGAATCAGTCGAGTGGCAATATATTTTCATCGGTTGCATAACGCTGTGTGGAAGCTACCTGGTTTGTCGCTCCACACGAAGCTTCAGGTCTTCTCGGCCACGGTCATTCCCTCCCTTCTCTATGCTTGCGAAACGTGGACCCCCCTAATTGAGTATTTTCGCTGGTTAGAAACATGTAGGCTGGCCTGCCTACGATACATCATCGGCTTAACCAGGTTGGATTGTGTGAGGAGCTCACAAATCCTTGAAAGATCTGGGCAAAATCCCATCGGTGAGCAACTCCGGCAGGCAAGGCTGCGTTGGCTGGGTCATGTAGCCCGCATGCCCAAACAGCTTCTGTTCGGCCAGATCGAGGGGCTAAACGTCCATGGCATGGGCTAGAGAAGAGATGGAGTGACGTGGTACAGGATGATGTGGAGTTGAGTGGACTTGCCGATGACTGGTACCAGCGGTGTCAAGATCGGCTTCTGTGGAGGAGGCTCGTGAAGGACGCTGCTACTGGGCAGTTGGAGGCAGTCACCCTCCAACATCAACGGAGGGTGGAGGAGCGACGCTCACAACAACGAGCGGAGCGCCGGGTGGATAAAGCACAGCAAGTTTGTACAGTAGGGGGCACAGGTGGTGCATCAGCCAGTCATCTCGGTCATCTCGGCCAGTCGACCTGTGGCACCTGGGTCTGCCCCGTGACTTCCTGCCAGCGGGCGTTCGACACTTCACGTGGCCTCAAGGTGCACATGGCCTGGCACAAGCACCGTGGTGATGTCACCGCCACTTAGTGGCGAATGGCGGTTGTTGTTGTTGTGTCTGTGTAGATGTGTGTATGTGTAGATGTTAATCATTTGCCTGCAGATTCTTGCATGACGCAATGCATGCAGTCGCAGATCAACGTCGCTTGACACGTGGCCATCGCTTCAGCTTGGATGCACGAAGCGACGTCAACGCCTAGCCAAAGGGTCGAGTGTCGGCAGCGCTCGCGACAACAACAAGCAACAAAAAGAACAACAATAATGAAAAGAACAAAAACAACAAAAACGACAAGAACAACAACAAAAGCAAAAACAACAACAACACAACAAACAACATAAACAACATCAAACAAACAACAAAAAGAACAACAAACAATGACAACATCAACACTAAGTGATCACCTGTAACAACAAACCATCTCGTTGGCCTGTCCAAGGACGTGTGTTGTGTGTGGCAGTCAGAATCTGAAATATTCAATAGAAAAATTGTTCACCTCATGATCATTAATGAGGGGGGTGGGGTTGTCATGAGTGACGTCATCAGCTCATGATTATTGATGACGGGGTGCGGCATGTGGAGTGACGTCACGCACGGGACACACACGTTCTTGGCTTGTTATATAAGTAGTAGTAATTTGCAATCTGCAATGCTCACCAAGCGCTACGAATGCACTTAGAGCTGCCACCAGACTTAGTTTGTAGTCGCGCTCCCACACACGCTTTGCTGACTCGACACGCTACCGCTGTCGTAGCTGTGGCACACAAATTGATCCTCGTGGCGGTACCCCGGGGCACCAAATAATACAAACTGGCCGAGGCAGTGAAATATTTAATTTCTGGGACACTACTTTTTTTTTCCCAGGGGTGTTACTTAACTCCGCGACTGGGGTACCAATCGAGCCGACATCGGCGCCGCCCAGCGATGTCGGAACGCCCAAACTTCACCATGAAAAAAATCCGTCGTCGAAAAAGTTCGACTCTGAATGGCGCATCATGGTGCACGGCTCGTCGAGATGAGTCGATTGCCGCGTCGCCGACCATCGACGGACTAAAAATTACCGCATCCCGGACATTCTGCGGGAGCCGGGGGGTCACTACGGTACCCCGGGGTACCGCCATGAGGTTCAAATGTCAATCGTTGTCATGTTGTATCACCGAGTAATAAATGAGGATTACTTTGCTTGTGATTATATTGTAGCGCGATTGCGCGTTTAATTCTGGGAGTTGGGGGGCTTCGTGTTATTTGCGGGTTATGCTGCTCTTAGCTGTTGATTAGAATCAACGCCGATTCGAATGGTGACTTTTTTTTGGCCCGATGTAAAATGAGTGAGTGCGCTTCGTTTAAAAGGCAAACGCAATAAATCGAAAGTTCGCCTTGAATGCGTCTCCTCGTTTCACTTCACGTCGCGTCAACGCGACGACGTCACGCTACGTCACGGTACGGCTGAATGAGCCGCACCGTCTGATCGTGCCGGAGAGGGGAGACGCGGCCACGGTGGGTGACAAATTAACACAAACGCACACACTCCTCGTGACTCTTTGTCTGTCTCCTCGTGACTCTTTGTCTTCTCGTGACTCTTTGTCTCTCCCCACGTAACTCTTTGTCTGCTATTGTATATATTGTGTTTTTATATGATAAAATATAAAAATACACATTTTTTATTTAATATTTTATCATACATTGAATTCTTATCAAATGGTTATAAGAACATCAACCATCCAGATTTGCAAGATTATGCGATGAAAATGTAAAGAACAGCTGCTATTTAAAAATTATAGTATTCATGCAGGCATATGGGTTCATAAATTGAATGCTTATATTTAGCAAGATTAAGCGATCAACAGGAAAATTAAACGGCTACTACCTCAACGATAGCATTCATCCCGAGTCCGTGGCTTTGTGCATCAGGGCCGGCGATCGTGATCCACGCTCCACCGCCGCACGAACCTGGCACCGCAATCTGTGTGGTCACGAGGCGTCTTCTGTCTTCCCTGCGTCCGCAAATACCTCAAGTCCCACCGGGGGGGGGGGGGGGGTCAATCAGTAGGCTCGGTCCACCGCTGCAGTCGGTAGACTGCCAGCTCGAGAACCTCGGGGGCTCTGGCCGGTGGCTCTCCACGCCGGGCACCACCGGCCATGAGACCGCTCTGCTGCCCCTGTCGGCCCCCTGCGTGCCCGGAGTCGGTTTCTGCTGTGCGAGCACTCGCTGTGCCTCCCCTCCCCGGAGGTTTTCCCTGCTGAGCAGCGGCCCCTCACGCCCCCTTCTCCCTGCACGCTCGGACGACTCTCCTCGTAGGGCATCGGTCGCTGGGCTCGACCGTCGGCGGAATTTTCCAGCCTGGCGCTTGGGCAAATATCCTGTGCGCACTCAGTACTGATGTGGACCTCAGGTCGGCAATTCATTGACCCTCTTAGCTTAGTAGAGTATGAAACAGAAAATGCCCTCGAACATGAATGGCATGAAAAGGATGCATAAGGGAACCTCGCCGCTAGGGCGCTCTCATTAACTTGTGTCCTGCTGTCACGCAGCTTATCGCAACACTACAGGTCCAGACCTCGGCTCGGCAAGCGACCGAAAAAAAAAACAACGCAGCGCAACAATAAAAAACCTGCAAGATAAACTTTCTAGCGACACTCAGAGTCTCCCTAAGCAGGGACTCAACTCGATTGCCAGTAACGAGGGCAAGTCCCGGAGTCTACCAGTGCGTGACTTACCCTTGATTACTGTTGTTATATTGTTTTCATAGCTTTATTTGGGTGATTTCGAAAACATATGGTAAATCTAAATTGTCTGATGGTTGTTATTGTTTGACTTGCATCACACTGGGGTTTTTGCACACAGCGTTGTAATGCGGTGGGTTTTTTTCTGGAAGATTTGCTGGTTAATCCGGGATGTTTCTGTTGCGCGTCATCGCTTTAAGATGTTCTCTGTTCATATTTTGTTTGTTGAGGTTGCACCCGACTTAAGAGCCTCATGGCTCACAGGGCTACACCTAATAAATGAAACTTGAAAGATGACTGACTTGTATCATTCTGGGTGCTGTTCATATCGAATTTTTAGATCAGTGGTTGATTGCCTAGGACACCTTATGGCCCAACATCCTCCACTCATCTTTGCGCAACGTGGTGCATCCGGTGGGTCAGCCTGAGTTCTTTCCCGGTTCTGGTCCCACTCGCAACCAACTAAAAAATTCTGGATCGTTTCATTAACTTTCTAAGGACGCGTTAAGGCCCGAAGCTTCTGCCACCTTTGAACGCGCGGTGCGCCGAGAGGGAGCGAATTCAGCCCGAGTTCATCTCCAGTTCTGGCTCCGCAGATATCCTGGCGCCTGACGTTGTAACCCCGATAAGATGTCACTCCCACCTTGAAGCCCCTCGCATTCACTTGGTCGGTTTTTAGCGGCACTAAGCCAGCGATTGTCCCCTCGGCCACTCCCCCCCCCCTTCCTCTGGAGGTTATCTCAAGGCTCGTGTGGACGCAAATGTTCTCAATTGCCCTTTGGAATGTTTTGTGACTTTTTGTGGCCTGGTTTACTGTTCGATTCTCCCTCAATCAATACGGTGCCGTTATCTGCTGTTTTATGACTTCCTCATTTGGTCGACTCAGCCTAAATATGATAACCTGCTCTGGCATCTACCTACCTGCTCACCCAATCACTCACTCACTCACCCACCCACTCATTCACCCACCTGCTCACCCACTCACTCACAAAACAACCCACCCACTCACTCACCCACTCACTCACCCACCCACCCACACACAATCACCCACACTAACCCACACCCACCGACACCCACACTCACCCACACTCACCCACACTCACTCACTTAATCACCCACATTCTCAACCACTAACCCACTCACTCAATCACTAATCCACTCATCCATCCACTCACTCATCCACCCACTCACTCATCCACTCACTCACTCATCCACTCACTCATCCACTCACTCACTCATACACTCACTCATACACTCACTCATCCACTCACTCATCCACTCACTCATCCACTCACTCATCCACTCACTCATCCACTCACTCACTCACTCATACACTCACTCATCCACACACTCACCCAAACACCCACCCACTCATCCAATTGTGATCCGTGGCTTGACCCAGCTGAGTGTGAAATCGCAGTCGTTGGCTCTGCGTCTACAGCAGCTGTACGACAAGAAGACGAAAACCAACACCACTCACAGGCCTCCCGCCTTCCACATTTGCCCCTTAATTATACCCGAAGCTGCTTAGTCGTTCCTTGTGTACTGGACACATCGCTGATGATCTCGACTCCGCCAACCGTTTGCATCTCGTAAGAAATGCGTTGGTGTACAGAAAACATCGATCTTTGTACTTCACACACACACAAAGACACACACACACAGCAGTGGCGGCTCGTCAATAGAGGGCGCAGGGGCACCGCCCCCATCAAGATTATACATATACAAAATTATATAAAAATACATAAATAAAATATTTTTTTCATACGATGTGCCGGCTGGTAGTAAGAAAAGCATCAGCATTTAATAAAAACTGGCTTTAATCGGTCAACTATTTTCTATGTTTTTCAATGTGTTTCATGCGGGGCGCCGGACAAATGGATGTCTATGTGAGACTTTAAATTTTCGGACAGCATGTGACCTGAAGCTGGTCTCTAATTGGTTTCTTAAAGATTCTTCTCGGGGCGCAAGTCGTTGCGTCCCTGGCCAATCAGAATTGGATACATGTTATTTTATCCAATCTGATTGGTTCTCGTCACCTGTCATTCAAATTTACGCTCTGGGCCACTACTGCGAGTGCGCAGGCGACACCACTTCGAGACTTGCTAGGCTGATCAAATTTTTTGTGTAAACAATGGCAGCAGTTCATCCAAATTCTGTAATTTATTTGCAAAAAAACCCTTTCACAAGGCTTTCGCTGGAAGAAATAAAAAAGATAAAGGATCTCGGACCGGACCAACCCGATTTACAAATCCAGCAGCAGGCCAGTGACAGAGGACGAAGCTACACACGAAGCTTCACCCGCGCTTGTTATGAGAAACGGAGGTGGCTGGCTGGATGTGATGTTAGCAATTCTCTTTTTTGTTTTCCCTGTCTTTTATTTCAAAGTGTCGGCACTGAAGTTTTGTGGACAACGACGGGGGTAAGAGACCTCAAACATCTCTCTGACAAATGCAAACCTCATGAAAGTAGCCGCAGCCATATTGATAATAGCATGAAACTAACGTTTTTATGTTCAAGTAGGAAACATGCTTTTTGGTACTTTGGTCTGAAATGTAAATAAAAGAGAAACATTTATGTTCAAGTAGGAAACATGCTTTTTGGTACTTTGGTCTGAAATGTATATAAAAGAGAAACATTTATGTTCAAGTAGGAAACATGCTTTTTGGTACTTCTTTTGGTCTGAAATGTAAATAAAGATCATCAAAATGTATATTCAAGTAGTCAAAATGGTTTTTGGTACTGCTTTATATTTATTTGCCCCCCTCAATAAAATAAAAAAAATGCGCCCCCCCAAAAATAAATATCACCAGCCACCACTGACACACAGGTATGTTAATAAAGTCAAAGTGGAAGTCGAAACCAGCCAGGCAGCGTATAAATACCGCTCGCTCTTATCATTACAACCACCACAAGGAAGGGCCTATTATATTGATGCCCCCAGGGTCTGGAATTATATCGCCAATAAACTGCAACTTGAATCACTGTGAGATCTTCACTCAAAACTGCTCTAGAGGAGTTGTACCTAAAATAAAATAAAATGTTTCGCTCCGGATGATCTTGAGTTTTGATTATAGTATTCTGATCTTTAAAGGTGAATTGAAAAAAATAGATTCTGCTACTCATACTCCTGCTGTTATGGAGTGACTCATGCAGCCAGCTATGGCTGCAACGTTTGGTCGTACATGTTATGTATATCGTTTATTGTTAAATTTGAATCACAGTTCCTATGGTCACTGTTAGATTGTTTTTATAGCTTTATTTAGGTGAATTTGAAAACGTTTTGGTTCAGCCATGTTTTTCATAATCAACGATTTTTGGGTTTAGATCGCGTTATTTATAAATGTGTCGTAACCCTCCACCACCCGACACGGCCAATCAGTAAAAAATGTGTCACGTTGACAAAAGACAAATAGTTCACTGCTTTAGCCCACCGGTGTGTTGAAGCCACAACATTTACAACCGGTGTGTTGAAGCCACAACATTTACAATTGTAAATGTTGTGGCTTCAACACACCGGTGGGCTAAAGCAGTGAACTATTTGTCTTTTGTCAACGTGACACATTTTTTACTGATTGGCCGTGTCGGGTGGTGGAGGGTTACGACACATTTATAAATAACGCGATCTAAACCCAAAAATCGTTGATTATGAATAACATTGGTCGCGAAAGCCTACGTGTTAAACTTAGCCATGTTTGTTGATTGGTTCACACCCGAGACATCTTTTCTTAGAGCCTAGTCTCCATTGGTGTTGGACCAGATGACGCCAAAAGGCGTACAACTCAAAAAACAGCGCACTATCAGAGTATTGAGAGCTCGGGGTAAGCATTTACACTACGAGACCTCCTTTACCAGTAGAAAAATGTAGTAATAGGTTTTTACCCTTTAATCTGGTACAAAACTGACACCTTTATGCAAGAGATCATGTTTGCAATAACCACAACACAAGCAGTCAAAATGCAAACAAAAAGAAACAACTCTGATGATGATAATGATATGCACTGTCCTTAAAGTTGATTGTAGTATATTGTAGTGTAGTATATAGTGTAGTATATTGTAGTGTAGTATATAGTAGTGTAGTGTATAGTGTAGTATAGTAGTGTAGTGTATAGTGTAGTATATAGTAGTGTAGTATATGGTAGTGTAGTGTATAGTGTAGGGAACGCTTAATGCAGAGGAGAGGCTGCCACTCCTCTGTCGGGAGCTGGACCGGTACCGCCTGGATCTCTGTGGTATTCAGGGGGTTCGATGGACCGGCTCTGGCTCCTGCCACCATGAGGTGTGGACAGTCCTCTCCTCGGGGCAGGAGACTGCCAAACAACAGGGAGTTGCTCTTCGTTTGAACAAAATAATAGTGGGGGTGTGGGAGCGTGGCGGTGAGGTTTGGGAAGCTGTAAGCCCCAGGCTATTTGGGCTTGGTGGTTGTGGTTACTTATGCCCCCCCTGAAGATCAACATCAGTCTCTGCTCACAATCACTAGGAACCTTCATGATGGTGAGCGGGCCCGGGTAAAACTGCGTGGCCTTGAGTCGGAGCCATTCCCTGTTCACCTTGGGATGTGACAGGGATGTCCTCAGGCTCCAACATTATTTAACATCTATTTCGACCGCGAAGTTCGTGAAGCCTTCGATGGCTGTACCTGAGGAATTTCCATCTGGTACAGATACAATGGGAGGCTGATCGATGCCCAGGTGCGGTCGAGGGATGGCTCCCTATTGCTCAACCAAGTTATGTATGCCAATGCTCTGGTGATTGCTGCTCACTCAGAGGAGGAGTTGGAGGTGCTGCTGCTGAACATGGAGGACATCCCTGTCGCACCCCAAGTTGTACAACGAATGGCTCCGACTCCCAGCCATGTGGTTTTACCCGGGCCCACTCACCAATATAATCGTGAGCAAAGGGTCAGGGACTCCGAAAGCACGAAGAACAACCCAGAGCCCAGGCCTACTGATGGTATCATAGGCCTTGACCAAGTTAATAAAGCAGAGATGTAGTTCTTCACACTCACTCACACTCACTCACACTCACACCTGCTCATCCACTCACCCACCGACTCTCTCACCCACCCACTCACCCACCCACTCACCCACCCACTCACCCACCCACTCACCCACCCACTCACCCACCCACCCACTCACTCACCCACTCACTCACTCACCCACCCACTCACTTACTCACTCACCCACCAACCCACTCATTCACCCGCCCGCCCACTCACCCCCTACGCTCCCTCTCACTCACCCACCTGCTCACCCACTCACTCACTCAACTACTCACTCACCCACTCACTCACCCACCAATCCACTCATTCACTCGCCCACTCACCCCCACCCTCCCTCTCACTCACCCACCTGCTCACCCACTCACTCAACTACTCACTCACCCACCAACCCACCCACCCACCCACCCACCCACTCACTCACCCACCCACCCACCCACCCACTCACCCACTCACTCACTCACCCACCCACCCACCCATGATTGTATTTCACACACGCACAGGTGTGTGTGTTTGTGTGTGCTTCCTGGAAATTGTATTGTCTTGTTCAAGTCCGGGAATTTGCGTCATATTGGATGTCGAAACCAGGCAAGGCAGCGTATAAATACCGCTCACTCTTAACATTACAACCACCACAGCCCATTGGATTCGCAAGGAGGAAGGAGGTAAGCACATTAAAACGCCTGCTCGTTCTACACAATTATTGAATTTTTTTTTCAATCACGGTTCACTCGCCAGACGTTGCCTTGATAACTGTGCTTACCCTGCAGATATTTTGGTGTTTCATTCTCACTGCACAATCGTTTGACGGCAATCAGATTAACTGATCAGATCGTGATCCGTTGTTACTCTCTGCCCATGTAGATTCAACACTACCCATAGACTCAACACTACCCATAGACTCAACACTACCCATAGACTCAACACTACCCATCGACTCAACACTACCCATAGACTCAACACAACCCATCGACTCAACACTACCCATAGACTCAACACTACCCATAGACTCAACACTACCCATAGACTCAACACTGCCCATAGACTCAACACTACCCATAGATTTCGATTTAAAGCTTTCGTGACTGCAGGGATCCATCTTCTTGGTTCTTTCGGTAAAGTCACGTAGAAGGGAAGCAATAAAATAATAAACATAAAACATAATAAAATAAAATAATTCTCACGACGTTTCGGCCACAACGCAAGCAGCCGTCCTCAGGTGAAGAATGAGACACTACCAAGCTAGGAGCTTATATAGCTAGGAGCTAGGAGCTCCAACGCAGCGTATATATAAGCTCCTAGCTTGGTAGTGTCTCATTCTTCACCTGAGGACGGCTGCTTGCGTTGTGGCCGAAACGTCGTGAGAATTATTTTATTTTATTATGTTTTATGTTTATTATTTTATTGCTTCCCTTCTACGTGACTTTACCGAAAGAACCAAGAAGATGACTACCCATAGACTCAACACTGCCCATAGACTCAGCACTACCCTTAGACTCAACACTGCCCATAGACTCAACACTACCCATAGACTCAACACTGCCCATAGACTCAACACTACCCATAGACTCAACAGTACCCATCGACTCAACACTACCCATCGACACAACACTACCCATAGACTCAACACTACCCATAGACTCAACACTATCCATAGACTCAACACTGCCCATAGACTCAGCACTACCCATAGACTCAACACTGCCCATATACTCAACACTACCCATAGACTCAACACTGCCCATAGACTCAACACTACCCATAGACTCAACAATGCCCATAGACTCAACACTACCCATAGACTCAATACTGCCCATAGACTCAACACTACCCATAGGCTCAACACTGCCCATAGACTCAATACCACCCAGATACTCAACACTTCCCATAGACTCAACATTACCCATAGACTCAACACTATCCATAGACTCAACACTGCCCATAGACTCGACACTACCCATAGACTCAACACTGCCCGTAGACAAACCACTACCCATAGACTAAACACTGCCCATAGACTCAACACTACCCATAGACTCAACACCACCCAGACACCCAACACTTCCCATAAACTCAACACTACCCATAGACTCAACACTACCCGTAGACTCAACACTGGCAACAGACTCAACACTACCCATAGACTCAACACTACCCATAGACTCAACACCACCTAGGGATTTAACACTACCCATAGACTCAACACTACCCATAGACTCAACACTACCCATAGACTCAACACTGCCCATAGACTCAACACTGCCCATAGACTGAACACTGCCCATAGACTAACCACTGCCCATAGACTCAACACTGCCCATAGACTCAACACTGCCCATAGACTCAACACTACCCATAGACTCGACACTACCCATAGACTCAACACTGCCCGTAGACCAACCACTACCTATAGACTCAACACTGCCCATAGACTCAACACTACTACGGTTGGCTACATACGGTGCTAAAGAAGTTTAACATACACACACTCACTGCCCATAGACTAACACTACCCACATCTACACATACACTCCTCACCCGTACACCTCGCACACCAAATCACAACTAACGTGACATTAACCACATGCCCACCACTCACCATTATCATAATCGTTGTTATTGTTTAGACACTCACCATTGACAACAATTCGCTTCAGACTAACCATCACCTCAATGCACTTCAATATCCATTTACGGCATTAACACAGGAGGGTGTTACGATGTTTAAACACACAGTAGAGACACACACACCTATCCCACGGAACCGTCTGCATTTACCACACGTCATGCAACCAAACACTGCTTTGATGATGATAATAATGTGTGCATTGAACTTGATACTCATTGGCCTTCACCGGATACGGCCTAATAATCAGGTTGATCATTTATATATTTAAGTGCTCTGATACTTGGCATTCTTTTTGCTGTTCGCCTTCTGACCATCCTCTCTGGTCTTCTAACACTGCTGGGGCAGCCACGAGGCCATAGAGGAAGCTTCGAGCTGCTGGTATAGTAACATGATGATGATGATGATTATTATTGGTACCATTGTCTGTGTGCAAGTTTTACCACAACTACGTTGTGTGGTTAATGCAAGACTTGACGATGCCTTGCAATAGACGTGTTGTGTGTGTGTTTATTGGGTGGTTTGAAAATTCCAACACCACTCCCGTTTAATTTCCAGGAATGGTACAACTTATATTATTGTTGTTGTTTCATGAACAAAGATTCCCGTGAATGAGAGTGTTGCTCTTTAAGGGCTCTATCTTGAATGCCTGTATCTTTAATGCCGGTATCTTTAATGCCTATATCTTTGATACTTGTGTAGTGAGTCGCTTCTGAGACACTAATAGTAGGAAGCAACACACGTTTATTCTACACTGAGACACTTGTTCTCACACGGGATAATTATAAACCCGTCAGAGCAGCCGGCACGCTGTCTGACCCACGACTCCGGAGACGAAGACGGAGCACCTTGGGTTCATTCCACAGACAGACAGCCCTGATCCAGCCTCGGGACTTCACTTTAATGCTCCTCGGCGTGACCTCCGCCCTCGGCCACGCCCCCTTCTGTAACCCCCCAGAAGGTTCTGGGCTATACCTCACGTGTCCCCTCGGTCACCTTTGGCCCACATCCCCTACCCCGGCCTATCACGTGCTCCGCCAGGAGGCTGGGGTGTTACGTCCTCATATATCCCCTTCTGCCAGCAGCCAGTGCCACGCACCCTTGTGAGCCACTCCGTGGCATTGCTCTGCTGGCAGAAGGGGGGCTGTTAAGCCCACATTTCTTCTCGCTGTCAGTAACCAGCGCATTTCCTCTCCATACAAGTCACTACACCTGTATCTGCAATGTCTGAATCTTTAATGCCTGGTATCTTTAATGGCTGTGTATGTACTGCCTGTATCTTTAATCGCTTTATCTTTAAGTGAGGGTGCAACAGCACATGCACACTTGTTCTCGTGTCTGTACGTATTTGTGTTTTTTTGAGTTATTTTAGTTGTGTCCAGTGTACACGTGCGGGGAAGCGGTGGTGAAGTGGTTAGCATATACGCTGCGTGAACAAACCCAGCGGCCCAAGTTTTATTCCCGCTCACGGCCACCAACAGAACCGGTCCTGGGCCTCCCCTAGGTCGACTCAGCCTCAAATCAGTTACTTGATGTGATGTGAAAACATCGCCGCTGGGGAGACAAAGGCGGCTGGGCGTGGTGCTGGCCATCCACCCCCTTTCTGCCCTTCATAGGTGCTGCTACTGGCTTCGAATGGCACCTACCACAAAAGTATGTTAAGGCTACACGGGGGATCTTTGTATTTGTTACATGTACATCGTATGTCGATCAAATTCTGGATCAGTGTCTCTCCCACGCTGTTAGGTGTGGCTTAATGGTTGACACGGGAGCACAGGAGTAGAGTACAACAGAAAATAATCCTGGACTAACACGTTTGTCTATTGACTTTACATGTCTCAAATAGTCATACATCAACATGACTTTATATTAGTGATTGTTATTTTGATTTATGCAACAAAATTTATATTTGTAATTATACAAAATGATTGAATACGCTGTCGAAAATTGTGAATATATAGTTATACCAACAAAAAAGTACGGTAATATGTTATTGAGAATGAAATAATCCATAATACACTTGTTTGCCATGGCGAGATCCCGTTGAGGTGGGGGACGTACCCGGCGGTACCTGCGGGCACTAGAACCAAGCCCTGTCCCCAACTTTCCATGGAAGCACGTACTCCCGCCGCCCTGCATTATTTTCATTAGCCGCCTGCACTTTGGCAGAGTTCTCTAAAGCCACTTCGAGTGCCTCAGACCACCGCCCGAGCGTGACCTGCATGGGTGTGGGCATGGCGGCCTTCTTTCCTTTCAAGGTCATGCCCAATTGAGCTTCCGTCGGGGGGTTCGTTCTCAGTATATAAGCTGGAGTCGCCCCTTGTCAGGGGTACGGCTCTGCCCATTGGGTTCTTCTATTCAGTAGGCTCTTGATCTTCGGGTGGACATATTCTTAGGTTTTTTCGGTAAAGTCACGTAGGTAAAACATCAAAATTAATGAAAATAAAATAAAATAAAACAAAAATCACGACGTTTCGGAGGCAACACAAGTCTCCGTCATCAGGTGGGACCGTCACAGCCGAATGGGGTGGACGACGACTGACTCGACCGTTCAGAGGTCCGGCTTTTATACAAGTCTGTGGCTTGCTCCGCCCCAGCCACGCCTTCCTTCCAGGACCTTCCACCAGGTAATGGGAGGGTGACGTCATCCCCCAGCCTCCCTCCCGGGGTCTGGGGTCTGCGTCCCAGGATCTGTTATCCCATAGGGGTTACCGTTGACCCCTTGGGCCATAGTCCCTTGACACTGGCTCAGTCACACTACCGCCCCCTATTGACAAATGTGGGATACTACCGGCTGACAGCATGGGGAGTGCATAATAATACCTCTACACCTGTATCACTGGCATCCATATGTAATATGAATGGCAAGGATAAATCCGGATAGCCCAGGGGAGGCGCGTTAGCAAGGTGATCACGCAGCTCGACGAACGCAGCCTGCTCCCTCCATCGTCACTTTTTGTTTTTTAGCGGTCAAAGCGTGAAGCGCTTGGCAATCTTCGCGAATTGGGAAATGAAACCTTGGTAATTGGACGCAACCCCAACAAAACTGCATATCTCACCCACCGACTTGGGGGTTGGCCAATAACGTACGCACACCATTTTGTCCGGGTCCATGGCTATTCAGGAAGCTCTGACAATGTGACCCAAATACCGCACAGAGGTTTGTAACAAATGGCATTTATCTGACTTCAATTTGAGATTAGCTGCCCGTATCCTGTCGAAAACAGAACGCAACCACAGCAAATGCTCCTCAAAAGTGCGACCAAACACAATGACATTGCCGAGATAAATGAGGCATGAGTCCCATTGCAGACCTCTGTGGGAACAGTCCAAAGATGTGTGTGTGTGTGATGCGTGAATGTGGCTTTACCGTTCACATAGCCCGGCATAAGTGACGCACGTGTGTGTTTGTATGTGTGTGTGCGCGTGTGTGTGTACGTGTGTGTTTGTACCTGTGTGTGTACATGTGTTTGTACGTGTACATACGTCAGGATCAAGATCGAACCCCCGACCTCCTTTATACCAGGCGAGGTAGTTAACATCTCCTAGCCACCATGATGATGATGATGAGATACAGAGACGCAAACTCTAAATATACAGCAGGTGTCAGGGTCGCGATAGAATGCAGGACCTTCTGTATACCAGGCAAGGTAGTTAACATCTCCTAGCTACATGCGAACTCCAAATATACAACAGTCGTCATGGTCGGGATCGAACCCATGAACTCTTGCATAGCAGGCGAGGTAGTTAACATCTTCTAGCCACACGCGAACTCCATATATAGAGCAGCAGGCATCGTCAGGGTCAGGATCGAACCCACAACCTCCTGTATAGCAGGAGAGGGTAGTTGATGCCTTGCAGCCATCGTGATGATGATGATGATGCCACATGTAACTCCAATAAATAGATGGTAACAGTCAGCAAGAAGAGAGGAAGTGTGTCTTCTTGATATGGTGCAGCCTTCAACACTTTTGAGACATTCCTCAAATGCCTCCCGTCGACAGGAGCCGACTCGCGCCCCCTACAATCCGGACCGCGAAGGCATTTGGGCGATCGAGGGAACCTGCGCCTAAGACGAGCAACGCGAGCATGGCATCGCAACACGACGTGAGTCCTGCCACGTTTGTTGTGTGCGAATGTACGAACTTTAAACTCTCTGGCGCCACAACTACACTGCATACACTACACTTTATACACTACACTATACACTACTACACACTACACTTTACACACTACACTATACACTGCACTATACACTACACTTTATACACTACACTTTCCAATACTATACACTAAACTTCATACACTACACATTATACACTACACTATACACTAAACTTTATACACTACACTATACACTACTATACCCTAAACGTTATACACTACTTACCACTAAACTGTATACACTACACGATACACTACTATTCACTAAACTTCATACACTACACTGTACACTACTATTCACTTAACATTATACACTACACCGTACACTACCATACACTCAACTTTATACACTACACTATACACTACTTTCCACTAAACTTTATGCATTACACTATACACTACTATACAATAAACTTCATACACTACACTATACACTTCTATACATTAAACTGTATACACTACACCATACACTACAATACACTAAACTTTATACACTACACTAAACACTACACTTGATATACTACACTATACACTACTATACACTAAACTGTATACAATTTACTATACACTACTATACTATATACTACACTATATACTAAACTGTATACACTACACTATACACTAAATATACACTAAACTTTTTACACTATACTTTACACTACTATACACTACACTATACACTACTATACACTTGCTGCGTTTTAGACGCCCTGCGCTCCGCTAATAGTTGTGAGTGTCGCTCCTCTGCCCTCCGTTGTTGATGCTGGAGGGCGACTGCCTCCAACTGCCCAGTAGCAGCGTCCTTCACGAGCCTCCTCCACCTACTAAATACGTGCACACATGCATACCAGCCATTGTTTGATGAGTGGGCAATGTAATGATAGCGGAATGCAAATTAGCAAAACCAAAACTGTTTTATCGACTGCCTTTCAAGACACACAAAAATATAATCGTGTTCTCGGTAACGTGTGTTTCAAAAGTGTCTGGTGTATGTACGTAAATCAATTCAACATTGATTTACATACTTTCCATAATACAGGCTTTTTTGGGTTAGATCACATTAAATATAAATGCGTCGTTAAAACCCGCCACCACGCAACACAGCCAATTAGTAAGGGGTTTGTCACGTAAACAGAACGTGCCAATTCGTTACTAGTACAGTTTCAGTCCAGTTCATTTATTAGGTATAGCCCTGTGAGCCATGCGGCTCTTGAATTGGGTGCAACGGCAGCAAGCAAAAACATGAACAAGAAACATTTTAAAGTGACTACGCGCAACAGAAAAATACAGGAACAAACTGCAGTAGTATATAGTGTAGTGTGAAGTGTAGTGTATAGTGTAGTGTATAATGGTGTATACTAGTACAGCACACCGGTGAGTTGGAGAGCCAAGCCACAACATTTACAATCTGAGTACGACGTTACGCCAAAAATTACAACCGGCAGCATCAGGCGGCAGCCAAGGGGTTTAGCGACACATTTATATTTAACGACACATTTATAATGACGTGATCTAACCCCAAAAAAATATTATGGATGATATTGCTCGCAAAAGCCTCCTCCGTGTTAAGATAATGCTTTGTTCGTTTAACCTCTTTTTCTTTTTGTAACACACAAACAGTCCGATTTGGCCAGAGCGCTCAGGAACGTTCGAGCGACTTTCCCCGGCTTCAAATACGGGCGGGAGGTCGTCATTGAACACCTGCGGCGCATCGTGAAGGTGCTGCGAGAGAGGAAGTGTAACGTGAACGTCGCCAACGTCACCAGCAATGCTGTGGGCGTCGCCATGGCGGTCGGCACAATCGTCCTGCTCATGGTGGCCGGACCTGCTGGCATGCTCCAAGCCGCGGCGATCTTGGGTTTGGCCAGTGCATTCACTTCCATCAGCACCGATTTGATCGATTTAGAGATGAACAAGGCGTCGACTCAGGAGGCAAATTGTGTCATCGATCGAGACATAGAGTGCAGTGCGAAGTTCTACAAAAGCATGGAAGAAGTGGAAATGCTCTTGTGTAAGCAATGCAAAATGGCGGGCGGTGGTGAACCTTGGAAAATCGCCATCAATTTCAAAGCAGAAGAAGATAGGATCGAGGGAGACATTCGTCGATTCGAGGCCTGTGAGAAATCTAAAAAGTTTGGTGGTGGGTTTGGGAATGCAGTTAAGGACGTGGTGAGGGAGGCGCCGAGTATTGGGGCGAAGAGAGCAACTCGGGATGTGTTGAGGCGAGAAGTTAGCGGGTTGAGATGTGGGTCGGTGCAGGCCTTTGGCCGAGTCGGGGGCTCTATGCTGCGCGGTGCCAGCTTAATATGGGACGTCAAGAGCCTCGTCGAGACGTCATTTGACTTGCACAAGGGCAGCCCATCGGAAATTGCTGACGAATTTGAAAATGTGCTGAAAATCCTCGAGCATGATCTCGAGGATATGAACAGACGATACAACGAACTCCCATGAGCATAGCGGTATATGTCCCCCAATTAGCAACAACAAAAAACAATGTTCCGTGCAATTGGGGTGGCTAGGATATGTTAACTCCATCGCCTGGTATACAGGAGGTCGTGGATTCTATCCTGACCCTTACGTCTGCTGTATATTTGGAGTTTGCGTCTCTCTCTCCCCGTGGTCGCGTGGATTTTTCTCCGGCTCCCCCGGTTTTTCCCTCCACGTTTATAACCATGCATTTAAGAGTATTTTGCTCCTGCTGTGTATTTCCACGCGATGATGATGATGATATCAGGTTGAGTTGCTATCATTTGTGATGTCCAGGGTCGCGTCTGAACAAAAGAGCGACTACACAGCAGCTCAGTAGGGGCCTTTCACCTGGTTAAAAATAAAACAACAACATGGCTGTTAGGTATACAAATTCGTTTCCATAACACAGGTTTTTTTAGGTTAGGTTGCGTAAATGTATAAATGTGTCGTTAAACCCGCCACCACCCGCCACAGCCAATTAATAAGGTTTGTCACGTACCAGAACATGCCAATTCGTTACTAGTACAGCACTAGTGTATAGTGTAGTGTACAGTAGTGTAGTGTATAGTATTGTGTATAGTGTAGTGCATAGTGAAGTGCAGTATACTATACTCTTTGGTTCTTTCGGTAAAGTCACGTAGGTATAAAATAAAATAAATCACGGACGCTTGTGTTGCACCCGAAACGTCGTGATTTATATTATTTTCTACCTACGTGACTTTACCGAAAGAACCAACTAGTATGGATTCCTGCAGTCACGAAATCATAATTGTAGTGTATAGTGTAGTGTATATTAGTGTAGTGTATAGTGTAGTGTATAGTAGTGGTGTATAGTGTAGTGTGTAGTGTATAGTGTAGTGTATAGTGTAGTGTATAGTGTAGTGTATAGTGTAGTGTATAGTGTAGTGTATAGTAGTGGCGTATAGTGTAGTGTGTAGTGTAGTGTATAGTAGTGTAGTGTATAGTGTAGTGTATAGTAGTGGTGTATAGTGTAGTGTATAGTAGTGGTGTATAGTGTAGTGTATAGTGTAGTGTATAGTAGTGGTGTATAGTGTAGTGTATAGTAGTGGTGTATAGTGTAGTGTATAGTGTAGTGTATAGTAGTGGTGTATAGTGTAGTGTATAGTAGTGGTGTATAGTGTAGTGTATAGTGTAGTGTATAGTAGTGTAGTGTATAGTGTAGTGTATAGTAGTGTAGTGTATAGTGTAGTGTATAGTGTAGTGTATAGTGTAGTATACTAGTACAGCGCACTGGTGTGTTTTGGAGTGCCAAGCGACAATATTTACAATTTGAGTACGACGTTTCGCCAGTAATTACAACCAGCTCATCAGGCAACACACAGATCCTCCTGTTTCGTTCCTTGAATACAGGCGTGGATGTAATCGCATCACTTGTGAGCACTTCTTGAGCGTTATGGGGGTAGTGATTAATATTTACGTATAAATGATTATGGATATCCATTGCCGGTTGGATTATTTATATGGTAATCAACGTACATTTAGCATACGCATTATGCAACCCCAATGTTCTCATACCTCCTGTCGATTGTGTGCACTAAAATAGCCCTATCCGAAGGTAAAGCCTATAATAAATGCATGCATTTAGACAATGTATTATTTGATTATTTTCTTCCAAGCAGAGCTAAGTCTGTAGCTATACTAATGGTTACAATAATTTAAATTTCTCTTAATTTCGATAGATTCTATCATTAGTCTTGGCCAGTAGTAGCTAGTTTCTCACAGAACATCAACATTATCGAAATCAATTACGTGTCCTTGTTGGCACGCGTGTTTTGCTACTGCTGACAGTTGTATTTAGTAGTATTTCATATTTCTCTGATGTTATTTTAGTCTCGTGCTGATCATTCGTCCTGTTTGCCCAACGTAACATTTACCACACGTGCAGTTAATCCTGTACACCCCTTCTGTTGATAGCTTCGGTAATACGTCTTTTGTACCAGATATTAATTTCTGTATTTCATGTACCGTGCCAAATCTGACTCGGATGTTTTGTTCTTCCAAACATCTGGCTAGTTTATCAGTTACTCCCGCAATGTGCGGTATTTTGATCGTTTTCATTACTTGGGCAGTTTCAATGCTCTTGTTATTTGATTTGGTTTTGGCATTCAATGCCCTGTTGATTTGTGCATCATTGTAACCGTTAAATTGCACAGTTGAATTTCACTTCTCAGACTGTCACTATCTGACACTTAATTGGTCTTGGTTGCATTGATTAAAAGATTTAATCAAGTAGCATTGCATTGACTAAAGTAAATTTTTTCACTCACATTGCATGCTTCTATGAGTGTTTGTTTACAATAGAGGTTGCTTTTTTGGGTGAGATCGCGTGAATATAAATTAAGTGTTTTGTCTCGTTAAACCCCACCACCACCACCCAAAGCAAGCCAATTCGTAAGGGGGTTTGCCACGTAAACAGAACGTGCTGCCAGTTCATAGCTGGTATAGCACTAACCCGGTGTGTTGGAGAGTAAATGCACAACATTTACAATTATAGTGCACTACACACTACACTACGCACTGCACTATGCACTGCACCACGCACTGCACTACGCACTGCACTACACACTGCACTATGCACTAGTGATGTACTAGTAACGGATTGGCCACGTTCTGTTTACGTGGCACTAAACCTTACTAAGTGGCTGTGTCGGGTGATGCCCGGGTTGAACGACGCCACATTTATATATTTATGCGAGTGAATGAGTGAGTGGATGAGTGCGTGGATGAGTGAGTGAGTGGATGAGTGAGTGGATGAGTGAGTAAGTGGATGAGTGGGTGGATGATTATGTGAGTGAGTGGATGAGTGAGTGAGTGAGTGGATGAGTAAGTGAGTGGATGAGTGAGTGGATAAGTGATTTAGTGGATAAGTGGATGAGCGAATGAGTTAGTGGATGAGTGAGTGGATGAGTGAGTGAATGAGGGAGTGGATGAGTGAGTGATTGGATGAGTGAGTGAATGAGTGAGTGGATGAGTGAGTGGATGAGTGAGTGATGAATGAGTGAATGAGTGAGTGGATGAATTAGTGGATGAGTGAGTGAATGAGTGACTGAGTGGATGAGTGAGTGGATGAATGAGTGAGTGGATGAGTGAGTGATTGGATGAGTGAGTGAATGAGTGAGTGGATGAGTGAGTGAGTGGATGAGTGAGTGATGAATGAGTGAATGAGTGAGTGGATGAATTAGTGGATGAGTGAGTGAATGAGTGACTGAGTGGATGAGTGAGTGGATGAATGAGTGAGTGGATGAGTGAGTGACGTTATTCGACTTTGAACAGAGATCTGCACCAGAATTCGGGTCCGGCCCAACTCTACACCGGACCCAGTTCTAGAACGCGGCAGAGACAGCCCTGAGTGTAAAACGAACGCGGTGCAAACCCAATTCCGAAACAGGCGCCTTTAAGCTGAACTAATAACAAAATAAATAAATAATACAAAGCATGGATCTGTTCGGAGACTTACCAGAGCCAGCGGCAGGTACAGTGATAATTTTTATTTTATTCTGAACAATAACGCTAACAACGAATAATCACGGGTTTTTTTTTACTTTGATGACTGTGAGGTGCAGTTAGCGTAAGGAAACGACGATAACGAAGAAATCTTTAGATTATTTTGCAAGTTGACTAGGCCTCGCGCTCGAGGTTACCGTGCTCGGATAGAACTCCCGGCCGGGGTCCAGCGACTCCACGGCCCGCCCGAGGTGGCCAGGCGAGGCCGAAAGTTTCGGCCTCGTTTCAACACAGTACACAAAATCTGTGATTTAATCTCATCTGTAAAGTATGTGTTTCCTGACATTCAATACCCTGGTGTCTGCAAACTGAGTTGTGGTTGCGGCAGCAGTTACATTGGGGAAACGAAACGACATGTCTCGGACCGCGTTCATGAACACGAGGCAGATCTGAAACACGGTAGGTCCAATACCTCTGCTGTTGCCGATCATTGTTTTAACGCTGTGGGCTCACGCGAAATTGATTTTTCCAAGACAGAGATACTGTGAAAACCTACTGGCTACCTTCAGAGCTTTGTTCATGAAGCCATCCAGATATATAAACACAGACACAACTTCAACCGAGAAGATGGGGACAAACTGAGCAATCATTGGAAGGACGTTTTTAACCAGGTAAAATTTTAACTGGCTGTGATGGTTCCATCCTACCTGTCTATGTCAGCTGTTATTTCCGACTCTCTGTCTCTCTCTATGCCTCTCTCTTAGATCTCTCATGCTCACATGTCCTTTGCATTGCACTCTCATGCCTTTGGATTGCACCACTCTTCGATCTTACATTTACATGCTAATTTGTCACATTAACATCACTAGCCCCGCCCACTTCTTTATGACCCTTGGGCTACACTCATTTCAAACCTTTTACAACAGTCTGCCTCAGCAGAAGACCATGCTTTCCCACCTGATGACGGACGCTTGTGTTGTGCACGAAACGTCGTGATTGATTTTATTTTATACCTACATGACTTTCCCGAAAGAACAAAAGAGTATGGATTCCTGCAGTCACAAAAGCTTCAAACTATACACTACACTATACGCTACATTATACACTACACTATACACCATACTAAACACTACACTACTATACACTGCACAAGACACTACAATAGACACTACTATACATTACACGATTCATAACACTACACTACTAAAGACACGCACACAGGTGTCTGTGTGTGTCTTTGTGTTATCCTTCACCCACACACACACACATACAGGTGTGTATATTTCTTCTTCACACACACAAAGACACACACATATAGGTGTGTGTGTCTGATCCTTCCCAGACACACACACAAAGACGTGTGTAGAGCAATAGCGCCGGCTGCTGTCTAGAAAGTGTAACTACAAGGCACGGCACTACACGCGTCAAGAAACGACAGCATATGTATACTGTCGCCAAGAAACGACAGTTTATATATATACTCTCGTCAAGAAACGACAGTATATATATAAAACGCGGGGATAAAACATCGCGGCAAAGCCCATGGAGGGGGGCCATCTGGAAGCCCCCGAAACCTGCTCGTAGGTTTCAGAAGGGGGGGGGGGTCGTGGCGCGGGCGGAGCAAGACCACTCTGGGAGGATGAGAGAGGGGGGGGGGTCCCTGAGCAAGAGCTCGGGCCTGTTGCTGGAAGTGGATCCCCTCACCGTGCCGCTGTTCTTCACCGCCTGTCTTCACCGTCGCTGGGCACCGCTCGCGAGACAGCCTGCCAACTGAATCTCGGCTTGAAGCTTTCGCGACCACAGGAGTTCACATTCCGTGGGTCTTTCGGTGAAGTCCACGCAGATGGGTTCAAAGAAAATAACAAAAAGCTACGGCGTTTCGACCACAACGACCGCTTGTGTTGTTGTCGAAACGTCGTAGCTTTTTGTTATTTTCTTTGAACCCATCGACGTGGACTTTATCGAAAGACCCAAAGAATAAGCCTGCCAATGGTTATAGCTGGATAGGGCCGCCCACGATAGACGGTTGTGCGTGTGCAGGAGATACACACAGCAGTGTGCACCCATGTAGCTTGAGTGTAGTCCCCCCCCCCCCCGAATTGTAAGTTTATGACTAAAAGAGGTGCCTCCAATATGCGCCACGGCACCTGCGCGGTGACAGGGTGCCATCTGTTAACCATGGGGGGTTAAACTACGGGTGTGGGTGCATGACATAACGCACGCATATAGGCAACCGCAAAGGGGAGGGGGCCTAACTGGGCTTTTTAGTCAAGGTGGGGAATCGATCGGGAAGACCCCCCCCCCCCCCCCAGAACCAGCGAGAGAGTTACAGAAGTGTGGACAGTGCATACATTATCAGAGTTATGTTTTTTGTTTGCATTATGACTGCAGGTATTGTGGTCTATGCAAACATGACTCCTTGTAAAAAAATGTGTCAGTTTTGTTGCCAGATAGAAGGGTAAAAAACTAATTATCATATTTTTTACTGGCAAATGAGGTACCAATGGTGTAAACGTTGTCATGTTGTATCACCGAGTAATAAATGAGGATTACTTTGCTTGTGATTATATTGTAGCGCGATTGCGCGTATAATCCTGGGAGTTGGGGGGCTTCGTGTTATTTGCGGGTTATGCTGCTCTTAGCTGTTGATTACAATAAACGCCGATTCGAATGGTGACATTTTTTGGTCCGATGTAAAATAAGTGTGTGCTTCGTTTAAAAGGCAAACGCAATAAATCGAAAGTTCGCATTGAATGTGTCTCCTCGTTTCACTTCACGTTGCGTCAACACGACGTGGTGTCAACACGATGACGTCACGCAACGTCACAGGCTGAATGAGCCGCGCCGTCTGATCGTGCTGGAGTGGGGAGACACGGCCACGTGACTCTTTGTCTGTCCCCACGTGACTCTTTGTCTGTCCCCACGTGACTCTTTGCCTCTCCCCACGTGACTCGTTGTCTGTCCCCTTTTTGTTATCCGTAGCTTGACGAAGCTGAGTGTGAAATCGCAGCCGTTGTCTCTGCATAAACAGCAGCAGTGGTACGATGAGAAGACGAACACCACTCACACTCACCCATAGCCACCTACACTCACCCACTCACTCAATCACCCACCTACTCAATCATCCACCCACTCATCCACTCATCCAAATGTTATCTGCATCAGCAGCCGTACGACGCTGGTGAGTCATTTCCTGTGCAGATAACACATCAGTGCTTATCTCGACTCCACCAACCGTTTGCACAGAGACACAGACACACACAGACACACACACAAATATACACAGACACAAAGACACACAAAAAGACAAAGAAACACACACAAAGACACAAAACACAAAGACACACAAAGACATACACACAAAAAGACACACTCAAAGACACATACAAAGACACACACACAACGACACGCACGCAAAGACACACACACTGACACACGCACACACCGTGTGTGTCCCCACTGTGTATAATTCACACGCAAAAAAATACAAAGATCCCCTGTTTCGCCTTAACAGACTGCAGGGGCAAGTGCTGTTAGCGAGCACCTATTAAGGCCGGCACGGCACACGAGGGGGTGGGTGGCCAGCACCACGCCCGGCCGCCTTTGTCTCCCCAGTGACGATGTTTACACACTGCACCAAGTACTCATTTGAGGCTGAGTCGACCTAGGGGAGGACCGGTGAAGATAATCATCGCCGGTGTTGGCCGTGACTCGGAATTGAACCCGGGTCACCAGGTTCGTTGCGTGGCGTAGCGCTAACCGCTTTACACACAAACACACACAAAGACAAAGATCCCCCGTATAGCCTTAACAGACTGTAGGGACAAGTGCTGTTAGCCAGCACCTATGAAGGCCGGAACGGTACACGAGGGGGTGGGTGGCCAGCACCACGCCCGACCGCCTTTGTCTCCCCAATGGCGATGTTTACACCGCACCAGGTACTCATTTAAGGCTGAGTCGACCTAGGGGAGGACAGAACCGGTTCAGATAATCGTCACTGGTGTTAGCCGTGAGCGGGAATCGAACCCGGGTCGCCAGGTTCATAGCGCAGCGCGCTAACCGCCACACTACCGCTCACACACACAAAGACACACACGAAGATACACAGACACACACATAAAGAAACACACAAAGACACATACACAAAGACACACAAAGACACACACACACAAATATACACAGACACAAATACACATAAAAAGACAAAGACACACACACAAAGACACACACAAAACACAAAAAGACACACAAAGACATACACACAAAAAGACACACTCAAAGACACATACAAAGACACACACACAAAGACATGCACACAAAGACACACACACACTCAAAGACATACAATGACACGCACAAAAACACAACGACACGCACGCAAAGACACACACACTGACACACGCACACACCGTGTTTGTCCCCACTGTATAATTCACACGCAAAAAAATACAAAGATCCCCTGTTTCGCCTTAACAGACTGCAGGGGCAAGTGCTGTTAGCGAGCACCTATTAAGGCCGGCACGGCACACGAGGGGGTGGGTGGCAAGCACCACGCCCGGCCGCCTTTGTCTCCCCAGTGACGATGTTTACACACTGCACCAAGTACTCATTTGAGGCTGAGTCGACCTAGGGGAGGCCCAGGACCGGTGAAGATAATCATCGCCGGTGTTGGCCGTGACTCGGAATTGAACCCGGGTCACCAGGTTCGTTGCGTGGCGTAGTGCTAACCGCTTTACACACAAACACACACGAAGACAAAGATCCCCCGTATAGCCTTAACAGACTGTAGGGGCAAGTGCTGTTAGCGAGCACCTATGAAGGCCGGAACGGTACACGAGGGGGTGGGTGGCCAGAACCACGTCCGACCGCCTTTGTCTCCCCAATGGCGATGTTTACACCGCACCAGGTACTCATTTGAGGCTGAGTCGACCCAGGGGAGGCCCAGAACCGGTTCAGATAATCGTCACTGGTGTTAGCCGTGAGCGGGAATCGAACCCGGGTCGCCAGGTTCATAGCGCTAACCGCCACACTACCGCTCACACACACAAAGACACACACAAAGATACACAGACACACACATAAAGAAACACACAAAGACACATACACAAAGACACACAAAGACACACACACACAAATATACACAGACACAAAAAGACAAAGACACACACACAAAGACACACGCACACTAAAACACACACACGTGTGTTTGTGTGTTTTTCCTAGAAAAAAAATTCCTGTTCAATTCCGGAAATTTGCGTCAAAAGTCCAGCGAAACCAACCACACAGCGTATGAATACCACTCACTCTTAACATTCAAACCACCACAGCCCATTGGAATCGCGAGGAGGAAGGAGGTAAGCACTTTAAAACACCTTCACAGTTATATATCTTAGCAGTTCAACACAGTAGGCGCTCGCTACCAATACCCATAACTAGGAGGATTTGTTAGATCGCGTCAAACATCTAACCCCCCCAAATTTGTTTTACTATAAATACGTTGTCATCACGATACACTCAGTGTAAGTTTCGTTCGCCAGACTTTGAGTGAACTGTGATTACCCTGCGGATATTTTAGCGTTTTAGTCTCGCTGCGCAATCCATTCGCGACACTTTTCTCTGTTATCTCTCTACTCTGACGAACGTGATTTTAATCCTCGGACAAAACGCATCGATGGCAATCAAATATGATATGATCCTCTGCGACTAACAATACCCATAGACTCAACACTGCCCATAGACTCAACACTGCCCACAACACTCAACTCTGCCCGTATACTCAACACTGCCCGTAGACTCAACACTACCCGTAGACTCAACACTGCCCGTAGACTCAACACTGCCCGTAGACTCAACACTGCCCATAGACTCAACACTACCCGTAGACTCAACACTGCCCGTAGACTCAACACTACCCGTAGGCTCAACAATGCCTGTAGACTCAAAACTGTCCTAGACTAACAATACCAATATATACTCAACAATACTCATAGACTCAACAATACTCATAGACTCAACACTACCCATAGAGTAGCATTGCTGATTTATATACTCAACACTACTCATAGACTAACACTACCCATATATATTCAACACTACCCATAGACCAACACTACCCATATAGATTAAATGATAGGATCGTGTAAGATCTTACACGATCCGTTGTTGCTCTCTGGGAATGAACGAGGAGGGAGCTCTGCCTTGGGGCTCCGCCATCTTGCGCCACTTAGCCGGATATTTGCCAGCAGCCACCGAGGCCAGTTACGAAGCCTGTAGCTCTGGTGTGGGTCAAACAGTGTCAAGGGCAATGCGTAGGACCAGTTTTATTATCGTTACCATACCCTGTGTACTTACTAGTATACTATACACTACACGACTATATACAGTGGTACCTCGGTATACGTCGTTAATTCGTTCCAGAAGGTAGGACTTATACCGAAAATGACGTGTAAAAAAACGAAATATTCCGTTTCAGAGTATAATGAATGATATTTTATATGGCATATAAATTAATTTAGACACTACTTATTACTGAAATGCATACATAAATAAAAATAAATGTATAAATAAATAAAAATAAATTGAATTAAAAATAACATTTAATGTCATTTTACCTTGCTGAGAGGAGTTGATAGCCTACGAGGATGGTGGTGAGGAAGGGGAGGAGGAGGAGATGCAAATTTTTTGGAAGGAGAGTCCCCTTCCATTAAAACTTCAGGAAGCTGAAATTCTGGGGTTTTTTAATCTTTCTCTTTTACGTCTTTTTTTCTTGACTTGGACCTGCTTGAGGCTCACCAGGTTTGAGTTTTACTAAAAACCTGTCCATTGAAGTTTGTTTTTGCCTTCTTCTAAGAATGTTCCTGAAGTGTGACATTGTCTGGTCATTCCACACAATACTGTTACGGCTTGTTAGAGCTTTATTGGGGGTTGGGTATACGCGGGTACTGTACGCGGTCACTCATCCCGACCCATACAAGTTCTAGCAAGCGTGTCGTATCCCAAGCAAGACGTCGTATCCTAAGACATTTTTTTCTCATCAAAACACGACGTATACCAAATTCGACGTATTCCAAAGCAGTCGTATACCGGGGTACCACTGTACGTTTAAGTTAAGAAAACTGAGTTCGGTTTAAGCACGTGACTTGCAATACACATTTCCAAGAATAACAATGTACAGTGGAACCTCGGTATACGTCGTTAATTCGTTCCAGAAGGTAGGACTTATACCGAAAATGACGTATACCAAACGAAATTTTCCCAGAGGAAAAGAAATGATATTTTACATGGCATATTATACATTAATGGGGTTGTATAAAATAATTTAGACACTAATTACTAAAATGCATACAGAAGCCACGTGACCGCACTGCTGCCAGCTGCGCTGGTCACGTGGCGTGCCTCAACCCCGCACGTCGCGCGTGCCTCAACCCGGGGCTCCACCTTCCAAGGGGGCAGCCCCCCGCCCCTCTCCCCCACGCCCCCCGCCCCTCTCCCCAACGCCACCCCGCCCCTCTCCCCAACGCCACCTCGCCCCTTACGCTTTGTTTCAGTCGTAAACGGGGCATACGCGGGTACTGTACGCGGTTACTCATCCCGACCCATACAAGTTCTAGCAAGCGCGTCGTATCCCAAGCAAGACGTCGTATCCTAAGACATTTTTTTCTCATCAAAACACGACGTATACCAAATTCGACGTATTCCAAAGCAGTCGTATACCGAGGTACCACTGTACGTTTAAGTTAAGAAAACTGAGTTCGGTTTAAGCACGTGACTTGCAATACACATTTCCAAGAATAACAATGTACAGTGGAACCTCGGTATACGTCGTTAATTCGTTCCAGAAGGTAGGACTTATACCGAAAATGACGTATACCAAACGAAATTTTCAAATAAGAAATAAACGGAAAAGAAATAATCCGTTCCAGAGGACAAGAAGTGATATTTTACATGGCATATGATACATTAATGGGGTTCTGTAAAATAATTTAGATACAAATTACTAAAATGCATACAGAAGCCACGTGACCGTGCTGCTGCCAGCTGCGCTGGTCACGTGGCGTGCCTCAACCCCGCACGTCGCGCGCGCCTCGACCCGGGGCTCCACCCTCCATGGGGGCAGCCCCCCACGCCCCCCACCCCTCTCCCCCACGCTCCCCGCCCCTCTCCCCCACGCCCCCGCTCCCCACCCCTCTCCCCCACGTCCCCCGCCCCTCTGCCCTCTGCTGTTAATGGAGGGCGACTGCCTCCAACTGCCCAGTAGCAGCGTCCTTCACGAGCCTCCTCCACAGAGGCCGATCTTAACACCGCTGGTGCCAGTCATCGGCAAGTCCGCTCAGCTCCACATCCTCTTGTACCCAATCACTCCATCTCTTCTCTAGCCCGTGCTGCGCCCACCTAGCCACCTAGGGACAACAGCCGAGACACAGAGAGAGCAGAACATAAGAACGACAAAACGAGTGGAGACAGAGAAAGTACATTAAATCAAATAAAGCTAGCAAAATTTCGAAATGTAATGCAATTAGGAGGAGCCAGGGAGGAGAGATGCAGAGGGCGTGGGGTGTTCGAGTGGGGGGGGGGGATATTACCACGTTAATAACATTCTTATAGTGGAATGTGCAGCAAGCACTGCTTGTGAGGAGGTACGATGCCGGAGCTGGGTAATGCGCTGGCCTGGGGGGGGGGGGGGCTAGCGTGCTATTGAAACTGGAATGCGGGTATAGAAGCAATATATAAAAGCAATTTAAGATTTTACCTAGTTAATAACATCCTTACAATGATTGCTCAATTTGAATCCATCTTCTCGGTTGAAGTTATGTTTGTATATCTGGATGGCTTCATGAACAAACCTTTGATAGTAACCTGACGGTTTGCAGAGTACCTTCGGCTCGGAAAAACAATATCATGAGAGCCCACAGCGTTATAGCAGTGATCAGCAACTGCGGAAGAGCCAGTTCTGCCATGTTTCAAATCAGCCTTGTGCTCGCGAATGCGGTCGGATACATGTCGTTTCTTTCCCAAATGTAACAATCACCAGAAGAGCAACTAAGTTTGTAGACTCCAATGTATTGCATGTCAGGAATGACATCCTGTACGTATGGGATTAGATCACGGATCTTGTGTACTGGAACTCCTGAACAGTATGATGTCCTCTTGTCCCCCCCCCCAACCCCAATGTGTGTAATTACTACGATAAAGTCAGTAAATACTACTGTAGAGTCAATAGATACTACTGTAGCATCAGTATATACTACTATAGAGTCAGTAGATATGTGGCACATTAGGAATGGATCACTATTTTAATTATATCCTTGTGCAGCAAGGGAGTAAAGTGTATTCTGTGAAAGTCCTGATGTGCTGTGCAGTGCATCAATGCATGTGTGTACAGCAGCATGTGATGCCTGAGTTGGGCCTGTAGGTGGCTGGCAGGGTTATTGAATGACCCGTGCGGATACACCAGCCACATGGTTAATGGCGACTCGGAATAATTGCTGTGTGTGACACGTGCTGGTACATTTTACAGGTAAAGGATCCAAAGGTTGTTTTGATCGTTATATAAATGTTCTAGACTTCTTCTAGACTTGTTCTAGACGTTAAGCTTGGCTTTGAATTGTTCGTTTGTGATATATGCAATTAGAGGCGTTTTAGCACTGTGCATTGTAAAGGGATGACGCACTGTAATTACTTACTGTCATTGTAATTCTCTAACTCTAATACTGTTTAGTCTATAACCATGCCCATGTACCCAGAGTATGACTACTTGCAATGCTATTGAGAATAGAACACATGTAAAGTAGTAAGCTGTACAATGGTGATGTACAGTACGTATACTGTACACAGAGAGTACATATAATGGGTGTAAGATACCGATATAAGTGGATGGTATAGATAGACATACAACTTAGGATTAAAGGAATATTCGAATAGTGATGTGCAAATGTGATTGTCAAATACAAAGATGGTTTATCAGTAGTAGAATTGGGTTTAAGAGAAAATTGTCTAATGAATAACCGCACGTGTACACCAGCCACATGGTTAATGGCAACTCTGAATAATTGCTGTGTGTGACACGTGCTGGTGCATTTGCAGTGGGTTCGAATTAGGTGCACACACACAGCTTGGAGGCAACACTATTTATTAAACGGTAAGTAATATAATACTGTACATGAGGTGGTGACCACCTTCCTCAACTCACTAACACTCTGGAACACGACACAGAGTGAACCAGGCAGGCAACGGGCTGCCTGGTCCAGGACGACGACCCGGGACTTGAGGACCGATGATGTCGTCTTCACTTCGGAGTTCAACAGCCCCGCTCTGCATCCACACCCCGCTTATATCCGCTCCGGCGTGGCCGGCTCCGCCCAGGCGTGGCCGGCTCTGCCCAGGCCACGCTTCCCTTCCCAGGCCACGCCTCCTTTCCCCCACCTCACGGGAAGGTCTGGGTCCCTCCACCACGTGACCCCCCAGGCACCCCCTTGGGGCCCCCATCCCTCGTACGGGCCGACACAGTAGTGACGTCCTATGTCACTACACATTTTACAGAGTGACGGTGCTGTTCTTCACAAGATTAATATTAATCACAATAAATGTGCTTGCCCTCGATTTGGAGCACTTGCCCACGTCCTTCATTTCGAGTGTGCAACATATACTACTATAGAGTAAGTAGATACTATTGTAGAGTCAGTAGATACTACTGTATCATCAGTAGATACTACTGATGATACAGTAGATACTACTGTAGAGTCAGCAGATACTACTGTAGTGTCAGATACTACTATAGAGTCAGTAGATACTACTGTAGAGTCAGTAAATACTAATGCAGAGTCAGTCGATACTACTGTAGAGTCAGTAGATACTACTATAGAGTCAATAGATAATACTGTAGAGTCAGTAGATACCACTTTAGTGTCAGGAGATATTGTAGAATTAGTAGATACTACTGTAGAGTAAAAATATACTATTATAGAGTCAGTAGATACTACTGTAGAGTCAGTAGATACTACTGTAGAGTCACTAGATACTACTGTAGAGTCAGTAGATACTAGTAGAGTCAGTAGATACTACTGTAGAGTCGGTAGATACTACTGTAGAGTCGGTAGATACTACTATAGAGTCACTAGATACTACTATAGTGTCAGTAGATACTCATATAGAGACGTTAAATACTCCTGTAGATTCAGTGAATACTACTTATCTGTCAGTAGATACTACTACAGTGTCAGTAGATACTAATATAGTCAGTAGATACTAATATAGTCAGTAGATACTACTGTAGATTCAGTGGATACTACTATAGAGTCAGTAGATTCTACTGTAGAGTCAGTATATACTACTGTAGTGTCAGTAGATACTACTATAGTGTCAGTAGATACTAGATACTACTGTAGAGTCAGTAGATACTACTGTAGAGTAAGTGGATGCTACAGTAGAGTCAGTAGATATTACTGCAGAGTCGGTAGATACTACTATAGAGTCAGTAGATACCACTGTAGATTCAGTAAATACTCATAGAGGGTCGGTAGATACTCCTGTAGATTCAGTGGATACTACTATACTGTCAGTAGATACTACTATAGTGTCAGTAGATACTAATATAGTGTCAGTAGATACTAATATAGTGTCAGTAGATACTAATATAGTCAGTAGATACTAATATAGGGTCAGTAGATACTAATATAGAGTCAGTAGATACTACTATTGAGTCAGAAGATACTACTATAGCGTCACTAGATACTACTATTGAGTCAGAAGATACTACTATAGAGTCAGTAGTTACTACTATAGAGTCATTAGATACTACTGTAGATTCAGTGGATACTACTGTATATTCAGTGGATACTACTGTAGTGTCAGAAGATACTACTATAGAGTCACTAGATATTACTGTAGATTCAGTGGATACTTCTATAGTGTCAGTACATACTACTATAGAGTCAGTAGATACTACTGTAGATTCAGTGGATACTACTACTGTATAGTCAGCAGATACTACTGTAGTGTCAGTAGATACTACTATAGTCAGTAGATACAACTGTAGTCAGTAGATACTACTATAGAGTTAATAGTTACTACTATAGAGTCAGTAGATACTACTGTAGAGTCAGTAGATACTACTATAGAGTCAGTAGATACTACTGTAGAGTCAGTAGATACTACTATAGAGTCAGTAGTTACTACTGTAGATTCAGTAGATACTCCTGTAGTGTCAATAGATACACCTGTAGTGTTAGTAGATATTACGGTAGAGTCAGTAGATACTAGTATAGAGTCAGTAGATACTACTGTAGAGTCAGTAGATACTACTATAGAGTCAGTAGATACTACTGTAGAGTCAGTAGATACTAATTCTAGATTTGAAGCTTTCGTGACTGCAAGGAATCATCTTCTTAGATTTTTTCGGTAAAGTCACGTAGGTAAAACATCAAAATGAATGAAAATAAAATAAAATAAAATAAAAAATCACGACGTTTCGGAGGCAACACAAGTATCCGTCATCAGGTGGGACCGTCACAGCCAGATTAGCTGCATCAAGTGAGGCAATGATTCAAGATGTAATCCCTTAAAAGCGAGTTGAGGGGGGGAGGAGAGGGAGGGGGGAGCTCATCAGACTATGGTAGCCAATGAATGGAACGTATCGGGAGGGAGGGGGGGCGAGGCCTCGCCCCCCCTCCCTCCTGTAGTGTCAATAGATGCAACTGTAGTGTTAGTAGATATTACGGTAGAATCAGTAGATACTACTTTTGAGTCAGCAGATACTACTGTAGAGTCAGTAGATACTACTGTAGATTCATCATATACTATTGTAGTAACGCTTACGACTCGTTGACACCGGAGTTGGAGGCACACTTGTTTATTTGAATACCAACTTTGTGACATACACAATTGAGGGGGTATCGGCCCCCTCACCCGTCTATCTGAGGACACACCTCTAGGCTAACCTTAGCCTGCCTCTGAGTCCTCCACTAATGGGCTAGGGGAGGCTATCTTGGCCCGACACTGGTCAGTCGGGCCCGGTACCCAGAGTCCAGACCAGCACTGGCTCTGGCTCTGGTACCACGCCACTGGCTCGAGCCTGCGCGGTCCTGATAAGGACGGCGTACCAGGGGGAGTCCAGGGCTCTATCTCAGACGTCTTCCTCCTCCTCTTCTTTAGCTAAACATCACTCCCGAGCCTCCCGATACATTCCCCTTTTATACACCCCCCTCCCTGAGGGGTGGGGCCCCGGGGGATCGTAACGTCCGAAGCGCGGACGTCGTAGAGGGCACCTGCCCGTGCACTGACGTAGCCCCGCCCACTGTGCTTGTTTACCATAGGCTGCCATGCATAACGGGCTCTCTGTAACAGCCCTACATCACTCCCCCCCACATAGAATGCAGCCGTCCCGGCTGCCAACATACAAAAATTTGACAATAAAGGTGCCTTCACCCCCTCACGTGTGCCTCACTATTTTTTTTGAACCATAACAGGAACCAGAACAAGACACAACAACAAGATGAGAAACAACCCGTCGCACCCCCCCGAATAAATACGAATTCCGTAAAAAAAACCAGCTTATATACAACCAGCAGGGAACCCACCCCGCACACACAACAAACGGTGAACCCAACATATGTACATCCGAGGAGCGGGAAACACACCATCCACACAACACCCAATAAACACAACAGCTATGTACACATTTTCCGGCCTCACAACAGTTTGCGCATTTTAGCGCGCGTCCTTGCAGCGGGCCCCTCACACGGGGTAACCCCGCGTGGCGGACCATCAGGTGGCGACTGTCCGTCTTGAGGTGAGCATTCCTCTGACTCCGCGTGACCCTCGGCATCCGCAGGAGGGGTGATCGGGCGTGAGCCCGTCACTCCTGATGCTCCTGAAGGTGGCACAGCCGGCAAGGCATTAGGTGAGAGCGACGGAGACGGACCCAGCAAGTCGGCCGACCCCCCACATGTTTGGCCACGCGCGTGTGAAGTGGGGTTGTGTACCGCAGCGAAGGGTTTTAATCTGGAGGGGTGCACGAACCATCGCCGCTTCCCCCACTTGATGCGCACGCACTGCGGACGTAACACCTCCACCACTTCCACAGGGCCCCGCCACGGCCGCACCAGTTTAGAGGAGGTTGCCAGTGGCACCTGGGGGCAGTGCAACCATGCCTTGTCCCCCGGCTTCCACTGCAGCATGTGCGCTCGACTCAATCTGAGGCGCTCATTTGCCTTCTGACGGAGGTCAGAGTTTTGCATTGCAGCATCCCGTGCCTCGGTCAATTTGTCCAGATTAAATTTAACGTGGTCAGCCAGATTAGTTTTTCCCTGCGGCACAGGGATCCGCAACTGGGCACGAACAGGCGGGTCTGGTTCTCGGCCGTACATGAGGTAAAAGGGAGAAAACCCCGTAGCCGCATGGGGTGCCATCCGGTACGCCGCCAAGACCCCCTGAATTTGTAGGTCCCAATCCGTTTGCGAGTCCGAAACTTGTTGTGATAACATGGACGAGATGGTGCGATGCAAACGTTCGACCATCCCGTCAGTTTGTGGGTGATATGGGGAGGTCCGAATTTTCTTTGTGCCCAGGAGATTGCAGACTTGTCTGAGTAGTTTACCGGAAAAATTTCTGCCCTGGTCGGTCAGCAGCCTCTCCGGAGCACCTTTGTCCAGGACATAACCCTGAACAAAGGCCTCCACGATGGCTGCTGCCGACTGGTTGGCCAGAGGCCAGGCCATAGGCCAGCGTGTAAAATACTCGACACCCGTCAACAAATATCTATTCCCTCTGGGGGTGGCGGGGAATGGTCCCAAAATGTCCAGAGCGACCAGCTCGTTTATCCTGGACACTTTGATCGATTGCAAGGGCGGGTTAGACTCCCGTGCCGGCGGTTTGCGTTGTGCACATTGAGGGCACGATCCCAACAAATCCCCAACATCCCTCGTCATGCCAGGCCAGTAAAAATCAAGTTGCAGCAAGGCGAGAGTCTTTTGGGTCCCCAGGTGTAGGAGGCGCTCATGAGCGGCCCATACCACCCTACCCCGCAACCCAGTAGGGACAACCAGCCGATGTCGACGTGACTTCCCGTCCCAATGCATTAGCAGACCTTGGCACATTTCCCATGCGTCGGAAGCACCTCTTTTTCCCCCCGCCGCACCGCCAACGCGACGTCGCCACCCGAGGAGGGAGACATCCTCCATCTGGAGGCGCCCCCATTCAATGACGGGCAACCCCAACAGGGAATCTTTGCCCTGTTGTTCGATCGAATTAGGAACCATTGCATCGTCGTCGTTGGCGGCCGCCAAGACAGGTACCGATGTGTCCCCTGGAGGCCTGCAACGTCCAGACCCCAGGAGGCATGCACACTCGGAGGTGGTTGGCAAGCGTGACAGAGCGTCCGCGTTGGTGTGGCGAACGCCCTTACGGTATGTGGTTTGGAAATCGTAATCCTGGAGGACCTCCAACCATCGGGACAATTGTCCCGATGGCTGTTGAACCCTCAGGGCGTACTGCAGTGCCGCATGATCTGTGCGGACGGTGAAATGCCGACCGTACAGATATGGGCGATACTGTTGGACGAAATGGACAATTGCCAACAGTTCCCTACGGGTGACACAATACCGTTGCTCCGCTGGAGACAACACCCGACTGCCGTACGCAACCACACGTTCCACGCCGTCAACCACCTGGGAGAGCACGCCCCCAATACCCGTGTTGCTCGCATCGGTGTCGAGCAAGAACGGTTTTGAAAAATCAGGGTAAATCAGGGGAGGAGCGTTTACCAAAGCGTCCCGAAGGGAGCAAAAAGCAGCTTCCTCCTCCTGACCCCAGCAGAACCGAACCCCTTTAGATGTCAAAGCATGTAGGGGTTTGGCGATAGTCGCAAAATTAGCGACGAAGCGTCTATAATACGACGCAAACCCAATAAAACTCCTAACCTCTCCCACTGAGGTGGGAGTCGGCCAGGAGCTAACACACTGCGTTTTGGCGGGATCGGTAGAAATACCTGAGCGCCCCACGATGTGCCCCAAATAACGCACCGACTCGCGTAACAAATGGCATTTTTGGGGCTTAAATTTCAAATTAGCAGCCCGCATCTTTAGGAAAACTGCCCGCAACCTCTGGAGATGTTCCTCAAAAGTTTTGCCAAAGACAATGACGTCATCCAAATAAATCAGGCACGATTCCCATTGCAATCCAGCCAAAACCAATTCCATCAACCGCTGGAAAGTTGCCGGCGCTGAGTGTAAGCCCATCGGCAACCGGTTGAATTGAAACAGGCCGTGCGGAGTACGGAAAGCAGTTTTAGGCTTTGAATCATCGTCCAGAGGAAGCTGCCAGAATCCCGAAAGTAAGTCCAATGTGGAGAAGAATCGCGCTCCCGCCAAGGCGTCAAGCGATTCGTCCATCCGTGGGAGCGGGTATGCGTCGGCAACCGTAATTTTATTAAGGCGCCGAAAGTCAACGCAAAACCGCAACGAACCGTCCTGCTTCTTAACCAGGACGATCGGCGCTCCCCAAGGGCTGTTGGAGGGAGAAATGATGTCGGCGGCTAGCATGTCATCAACAGCCGATTTGACATGGTCCTTTTCGGCGGGACTCAACCGAAAAGGATTCTGGCGTATTGGCGCGCTGTCACCCGTATCAATATGGTGACGCAGCAGATGAGTGCAGCCCAAATCGTATTTATCCCGACTGAAAACGTCGGAAAATTCCCTCAGTAGTGTCTTAAGACGTTGGCGCTCTAAATTTGACAGGTCCGTCGATCCCGCGCAAAGCGCCTCGAGCCACCCTTCATCGCTGTCCGAATGTGGTCGCGGTGCAGGGACAGCGCCGACATGACTCGCGACGGGTTCCTCACAGGGCACCGGCGTTGCGTGAGCAAGCACGGTCCCCTGTGGGACCACCACCGTCTGCGAGCCCACATTGAGGACCGCGATGAAGGGTTCTCCTTCCCCTCTCACTATGGTCTGGGCCGGGAGTAAATTAGGTCCACTGACCCCGGCCCTAGACGGTCCCAGCAGAACCCCTTGAGCCCCAATGCCCTTAGCGAAGGGCCGCCGAAGTTTCAAAGGAATTAACATTTGCGCCCCCGGAGGAACGCGCACCGTTCTATCTACGAACGCCGGCACCGTCGCGAACGCCGTCCGGCTCGTAGCGGGGGATGGCAGAAACGCCATGCGTCGGCCCGATGGGAGCTCAATGCATCCCTGGTCGATTAATATCCTAATCGGCATTTTGGCCAGGAAATCCGTCCCCAGCAGGCACGGAACCGCCAGCGAGGAGGAAACAAAAATCGGCCCAGATAATTTAATATCCCCGACACAAATCTGGGCTCGAATTTGTCCGATGATGCCAAGTGAACCCCCGTTAGCAGCAAAGAATGGTACATTAACAGGCATCAAAGGACGGCTCTGGGCAGGGAGAATGTTATAAATCAACTCCGAAATAATGGTCGCCGATGCCCCTGTATCGACCAGGATGCGCACCTCGACCCCATCGATGTGACCCACAACGGCCGACGACCCCGATGACGCGGCTACAACCCGATGGGCCAACACGGACCACTGGCTGGGTTCAATGTGAGTACCCAGAGCGGTGCGTGTTGGTGCCATGGTACGCGATATTTGCCCCCCCTTCGCTGCGGTGTTCGAGTGTGTGACGGGCGTGTGCGTGGGCCAAACATGAGGGGTGCCGCGACTCGCCGGATTATGATGGTGGAGCTTGTGACGAGGGCCGGCGTCCCGTTGAGGTGTCGTCCCGCGCTGCCGAGGAGAGCGGCACCCCGAGGCGACGTGGCCCCGGATGCCGCAGTTATAACAGCGTGGAAGCGCTGGTGGCGACGATGGACGTTGTAGACGGCTTGAACCGGCCCGGTCCTCCCGCGCTCCCGCTCCGTGCTGCCGTCGATGGTTGATGGCGCAAACCTCTTCCGCCGGGAGGGTGGCCGCAGCGACGGCGCGCCCGCTCGCCGCCTTGCTGGCCTTCCGTCGTTGAGAGGACAGGTTTGCGTGGAGGAGACGGGCCGCTTGGAGGGAGCACATTTCTGCATCGTCCTGTGCGACAATGACGATGTCTAAGTCGTCCGCCAGCAAAAGTATCTTTTCTGTCACCATGGCGTCGATCCCCTCGTCGTCCATTCGTGGAAAGGCTTCCTTTGCCAGCGCCAGGAGGCTTGTACGGTACGCCAGGGGCGACTCCTTCGTCCCCCGCTGGCGATCGTAAAAGAGTTGACGACAGTCCGATGGTGGCCCATACACAGCGGACAGCACTTGCATCGCCTTCTGCAGCGTGGAACGCCTCTCCTTCGTTGCCGATGTTAGTGTGGCGAGGGCGTCGCTGTCGAGGAGTGCTGGCAGTGCTCGGAGAGCCTCGGCGTCTGTCCACTGTGCCATCTCCTGGTGAGCGAGGAAGCGCCGCTGGAAGCCGCCCCAGTCGCCCTCCTCGCCCACAAATTCTTTGAGCGGCGGCAGTCGCTGATGTAAGGCAGCGGCTGCAGAGGACGATCGCGCTCCCTCGTCTCCCTCACTCGACTCAGCGTCGGCCCGAAGCAGCGATGGCATCGCCGGTCGCACCCGTGGTGACGCGGCAGGCACTGTACTCCCGCCGTTGGACGCGATGCTTAGAGCGGCCACGCCCTCAACAGCAGCTGCGGCGATGGCGGGAGTTTCAAAATGTTGCTCCGTTGAAATGGCGGGAAGGCGCTGTGGTCGTTGGCTGCTGTCGCCTCGTGGCGGTCCCGCAGCCCCCAGCCGCGTGATGTTGTCGAGCATGGCGGCTGCGGCGTACAGCAGCTCGGCCAGCTTCGCGTGCGCCTGCCTCAGCCCCTCCGTCGACGGCTCCCCTTCCTCCAGCTGCTGTGGCGTGGATGCACCCAGCCCCGGCTGCTCGATGGCATCTTCAGCCATCTCGGGCCCTCCAACTGCAGCGGTGTCCTCCGCCCCTGGTACTCCGACTCGAGTCGTCCGGCGTGTATCCATGTTCGTACTTTGTTTCACTTCTGACGCCAGATGTAGTAACGCTTACGACTCGTTGACACCGGAGTTGGAGGCACACTTGTTTATTTGAATACCAACTTTGTGACATACACAATTGAGGGGGTATCGGCCCCCTCACCCGTCTATCTGAGGACACACCTCTAGGCTAACCTTAGCCTGCCTCTGAGTCCTCCACTAATGGGCTAGGGGAGGCTATCTTGGCCCGACACTGGTCAGTCGGGCCCGGTACCCAGAGTCCAGACCAGCACTGGCTCTGGCTCTGGTACCACGCCACTGGCTCGAGCCTGCGCGGTCCTGATAAGGACGGCGTACCAGGGGGAGTCCAGGGCTCTATCTCAGACGTCTTCCTCCTCCTCTTCTTTAGCTAAACATCACTCCCGAGCCTCCCGATACATTCCCCTTTTATACACCCCCCTCCCTGAGGGGTGGGGCCCCGGGGGATCGTAACGTCCGAAGCGCGGACGTCGTAGAGGGCACCTGCCCGTGCACTGACGTAGCCCCGCCCACTGTGCTTGTTTACCATAGGCTGCCATGCATAACGGGCTCTCTGTAACAGCCCTACACTATTATAGAGTCAGTAGATACTACTGTAGATTCAGCAGATACTACTATATAGTCAGTGAATAATACTATAGAATCAGTATATACTACTATAGAGTCAGTAGATACTTCTGTAGTTTCAGTAGATACTAATATAGAGTCAGTATATACTACAGTTGAGTCAGTAGATACTTCTGTAGTTTCAGTAGATACTACTATAGAGCTACTACATACTTCTTTTTCAGTTGTATGTTTGGTGTGTAGATGTCTATGCCTGCAAAAAAATCACAAACATTGAGTCAGGGGGGATACAAATTGGGGCATGGAGGGTTAACATTTTTAGGATACCTTTAAGATCAACTACCCACCACTTTCTATTACTTATTGATTTGGGACTTCTGCAAGCCTCTTATATTTTGTTGATGGACAAATGTACAGACAAACGAAACACCCAGCATTAACAATAGCTGAACGTTCGTGTCAGAGACGAGGTAGTTGCAGGAGGCACCCTCTCTCTCTTTATTTCCGTCCATCCGCGTTGCACCGACGGCATCGACCGAGACAGCCAACCACTGTCCGGCCATGCAATGATCGGGCAAAGGCGGCGGCGAGGATGACGAGACGAGTCCACTCCCAGCACCGGCAGCCCGGAGCTCCCCCTCTACACCGTTTATATTCCCCTCGGCACGGCCTGGCTCCACCCTGGCCACGCCACCCTTCTGGAACCCTCTCGCGGGTTCCAGTAACCTCCCGATGAGGTCTACCATGACTCATGCCCCAGTTCCTCCACCCTCCCAGCACACCGCATCCATGTATATGCCCGACACCGAGTGCGCTAAGTGTCCACTAGCAGTTACCTCTACTGGACAGCAGTCGGAACTGTGCCACTACACATGTATATGTTATGTTTTTAAGGAAAGACAAGTTTTGAAATATATTTTACCCCTGGAAAAGCCCGGGGAACTTCCTGCTAGTGTACACTATTTTGTGTTGATTGGCGTTACGTTAATGTCACTGAGTTCAATTGTAATTGAATGCACGTTTAAGTGTTATTCAATGTGTGAGTGATAAGACAAACACAGCTTTTTCTGATGACGACCACTTGTGTTTCTTTGAACCTATCTACGTGACTTTACGGAAAAAACCAAAGAACGTGAATTCCTGCAGTCATGAAAGCTTCAAGTCAAGATTTTACAAACATTAGTGTTAACGTTTGTGTCTATGTGATTACAAGTTCTTGTTATAATTTGTTCTCTCGTTGTCTAGGAGGTATGTGTCACCGATCAACCCCCTGCTCACAGCCTGTAGCTTTGGTAAATCTTCTGTGCGTGCTCCATGCTGATGTCGAGCTCGGGTCTCCACTTGATGAAGTCTCAGCACAGCGTTGTAGAAAAGGCGTCCCTTGCCACTAGCGGCGCTCTTATTAACAATTATCCACTACCACGTGACTTCACGATAGGCCTACATAGAGCCCAATGTGCAGTGTATAGTGTAGTGTATAGCAGTGTATAATAGAGTAGTGTATAGTGTAGTTTATAGCAGTGTAAGGTATAGTGTCGTGTATAGTGTAGTGTATCGTGGTGTAGTGTATTGTAGTGTAAGGTATAGTGTAGTCTATGTAAGTATAGTGTAGTGTATAGCAGTGTAGCATATAGTGTAGTGTATAATGGAGTATATAGTGTAGTGTATAGTGTAGTGTATAGTGTGTGGTGTTTCACAGTGTAGTATATAGCAGTGTAGTCTATATTAGTGTAGTGTATAGTGTAGTGTATAGTAGTGCAGTGTATAGTTTAGCATATAGTAATTTAGTGTATAGTTCAGTGTATAGTGTAGTCTAGTGCATAGTGCATAGAGTGTGTATAGTGTAGTGTATGGTGTAGTGTAGAGTGTAGTGTATAGTAGTGTAGTGTATAGTATTGTAGTGTATAGTAGTGTAGCATAGTAGCGTAGTGTGAAGTAGTTTAGTGTATAGTAGAATACACTATACACGGCATTATACACGACATGTTCCACCACGACTACACATTGTAGTGTGTATTGTGTAGCGTAGTGTATAGAGTAGTATATAGCAGTGTATTTTACAATGTAAAGTAGCATAGTGAGTATTGTAGTTTATAATAGTGTAGCACAGATGAGTGTAGTATACTACGCACTTCACTAGTATACATTACACTACTGTAGGGGTGTTAGAGAGAGAGCCCGTTATGCATGGCAGCCTATGGTAAACAAACACAGTAGGCGGGGCTACATGTGTGCACAAGCAGGTGCCCTCTGCGACGTCCGCGCCAGACACCCTGGGGGGTCGATTCGGTCGTTATGATCCCCCGGGGCCCCACCCCTCAGGGAGGGGTTGGGTATAAAAGGGGATTGTATCGAAGGGCTCGGGAGTGTTGTTTAGCTAAAGAAGAGGAGGCGGAAGACGTCTGAGATAGAGCCCTGGACTCCCCCTGGTACGCCGTCCTTATCAGGACCGCGCAGGCTCGAGCCAGTGGCGTGGTACCAGAGCCAGAGCCAGTGCTGGTCTGGACTCTGGGTACCGGGCCCGACTGACCAGTGTCGGGCCAAGATAGCCTCCCCTAGCCCATTAGTGGAGGACTCAGAGGCAGGCTAGGGTTAGCTAGAGAGGTGTGTCCTCAGATAGACGGGTGAGGGGGCCGATACCCCCTCAAATGTGTATGTCACAACGTTGGTGTTAAATAAACAAGTGTGCCTCCAACTCCGGTGTGAACGAGTCGTGAGCGTTACTACATCTGGCGTCAGAAGTGAAACAAAGTACGAACATGGATACACGCCGGACGACTCGAGTCGGAGTACCAGGGGCGGAGGACACCGCTGCAGTCGGAGGGCCCGAGATGGCTGAAGATGCCATCGAGCAGCCGGGGCTGGGTGCATCCACGCCACAGCAGCTGGAGGAAGGGGAGCCGTCGACGGAGGGGCTGAGGCAGGCGCACGCGAAGCTGGCCGAGCTGCTGTACGCCGCAGCCGCCATGCTCGACAACATCACGCGGCTGGGGGCTGCGGGACCGCCACGAGGCGACAGCAGCCAACGACCACAGCGCCTTCCCGCCATTTCAACGGAGCAACATTTTGAAGCTCCCGCCATCGCCGCAGCTGCTGTTGAGGGCGTGGCCGCTCTAAGCATCGCGTCCAACGGCGGGAGTACAGTGCCTGCCGCGTCACCACGGGTGCGACCGGCGATGCCATCGCTGGTTCGTGCCGACGCTGAGTTGAGTGAGGCGGACGAGGGAGTGCGTTCTTCCTCTGCAGCCGCTGCCTTACATCAGCGGCTACCTCCACTCAAGGAATTTGTGGGCGAGGATGGCGACTGGGGCGGCTTCCAGCGGCGCTTCCTCGCTCACCAGGAGATGGCACAGTGGACAGACGCCGAGGCTCTCCGCGCGCTGCCAGCACTTCTCGACAGCGACGCCCTCGCCACTCTAACATCGGCTTCGAAGGAGAGGCGCTCCACGCTGCGGAAGGCGATGCAGGTGCTGTCGGCGGTATATGGTCCACCATCGGACTGTCGCCAACTCTTTTACGATCGCCAGCGGGGGACGAAGGAGTCGCCCCTGGCGTACCGCACAAGCCTCCTGGCACTGGCGAAGGAGGCCTTTCCACGAATGGATGACGAGGGTGTCGACGCCATGGTGACAGAGAAGATACTTTTGCTGGCGGACGACTTAGACATCGTCATTGTCGCACAGGACGATGCAGAGATGTGCTCCCTCCAAGCAGCCCGTCTCCTCCACGCAAACCTGTCCTCTCAAAGACGGAAGGCCAGCAAGGCGGCGAGCGGGCGCGCCGTCGCTGCGGCCACCCTCCCGGCGGAAGAGGTTTGCGCCATCAACCATCAACGGCAGCACGGAGCGGGAGCGCGGGAGGACCGGGCCGGTTCAAGCCGTCTACAACGTCCATCGTCGCCACCAGCGCTTCCACGCTGTTATAACTGCGGCATCCGGGGCCACGTCGCCTCGGGGTGCCGCTCTCCTCGGCAGCGCGGGACGACACCTCAACGGGACGCCGGCCCTCGTCACAAGCTCCACCATCATAATCCGGCGAGTCGCGGCACTGTTGTATATGTTGGGTGTGAAAATTTTGATGTGTTGTATGCGTGCGTGGGTGAAATTATTATGTTGTATGTGTGGGTTATGAATATTCAGTGAAAATAATAATAATCAATTGAAATTTGGCCAAATGTGTAATTATCCGGAAATATGTTAATCATGTAGTTACGCACATTTAATTATGCCAATTCGAGAGGTAATTGTAGTAATTATGCGAGTGGGGGTAATTATGATAATGCCAGTCGTTATGATAACCAGACCCCGCCTCGGTGACGAGGGTGGGTTATCGATCAGAATAAGGCAATTAATCGTATGCAGTTATGCAGGTGTGGTGTAAGTATGAAAGATTAACTTAGATTAACTCGGCATCGTTGTCTAGGTTCGTCTCATTCTCGCTTATTTTAGGTCCCCGGTTCCCCCGTTATCGCTTTAACATTTACTGAGTATGTGTTAGTGTGTTTATTAAGGTCACCAAGTTCAGATCTCAACGCAGAAGCAGATCTTATGCATAGTTCAGGAAAGAATCACACAACCACTTCTGTATTAATCAATTTATTACTAATTCAACCTCAACTATGATATAGTATGCGAACTCTCAATCCCGGAACGTCAACACGGCATCAATACAGTATCATCAATGATTGTCTGATTTCACTTGACAACGGCACATGGATCCCGCGTAACGCGATGGTTGTTAGTGAGAGAGAGTCGTTAAAACATGCAAATACTATGCTAAGAAAACCTTAACGTTAATGAATGATTATACTTGAAAGATTATACGGCGATAAAACACAATCAAAAACAGTTATTATTCTTAAAGGCACCAATCTCAACAGATACATCGGCAGGTTATCTGACAACAGAATGCTCGGAGTAAAGGCCTGCAACGGCGCTCCTTTTCCGAAGATCTGCTGGGAATTTAAGCGATTAAGAGTACAGTCCACTAAATATTAAAGATAATACTCTTACAAATGACGGATGGCCATCACTCGGTCTCGAGTTTTTCTTCACAGCCACGGATGGCTTATGGGTTCGAGTGGGTTTGAGTGGTAAGAGTTGTCTTCAATAGTCAGTGTTCGGAGTCGGTTCTTTATGTCAAACAGACGCCAGGTGGTCGTGTGGTGAGGGGGCGGTGCGCGTCATACGTATTAGTCGCTCCTCTGTCGCCGTGGTGAATTTGGTTCGGATGTCCGTTGACACGCTGTCGTAATTCGGAACCCGGTCGGTAGGTGGCGCCCACAGCTCGCTCGCAGCGTCGTCGCCAAACCGCGATTCTCGCGGCAGCAGGGAAACCGCCGACTCGGCAGAGGTTGGCTGTCGCGGCCGAGTTGAGCTGTCAAGCGGGTCTTGCCCGCCTGCAGAGGAGGTGGGGAGCCGCTTGAGTCGAGCCCCGAGAGCCGTCTGAACTCGGCTGAGTCCCAGAAGCTGAAGAGTCGAGCCGACCCGTTAGTCGCAGCTCGCCCTTGAGTCGACCCGCTCGGTCGAGCTGAAGATGAGTCGAGCCGACCCGCTCGGTCGAGCTCGCTCCGGAGCCGACCCACTGGTCGAACTCGTGATGAGTTGACTCCTGGTCGAACTGGTTTCCAATGCTCAGAGTCCTTTCTTTTATGCCGAAAAATCCCTTTGGGTCCTGCCCACAAGGCGGTGTTTCCTTTTGATTTACTGTGTCAGGATCTGTCCGTGTGTATGTGTGTTCATGTGTGTGTCAGTACGTCCGTGTCCTTGTGTGCATCACCCATGGTATTTTCCGTTGTCATACTCCCTCCATAAAATCCATGAGCAAACAATCAGATGTTACAAATTGCCTCGAAGTCGTCTCTCTGTCTGGGTGCAATATTATCTCTTGTCTGGCCTCCTTCATGAACCAAAACACAGACGTTACAAATCGTCTCACAGGCGGGTCTGTCCGTGTTGCACGACCTGGAGGGAGGGGCACACTCCCTCCGATCCTCACAGCACACAGACATGGTTAAAAAGTTTTAAATTAACACTTGTCCCTTACCATTTCCCAGTTATGATTCTGTATGTAGCCTAAGGTGTGTCGTTTCCCATCGTGGTGCTTGACCCAAGTGGAGGTGCCTCCCCGAGCACATACACACTCCCATCCCGCGCTGCGGGGATACAAAGACGGCCGGGATCTCCCTTTCTCTCCGACCCTGGGTTTAACATCGCTCTTTATTATGTACTTTATTTCGACCTGGTGGTGATTTATCCCGCTATCCTGGCTTTTCATAAGTTTTACTTTTGTCTTTCATGCATAGGCTTATTATTATTAATTTATTTCCGATATCTTAGGTTAAGGGGTAAGTTTCTTGATCCTAGGAATTCGTATTCCTTGGTGTCTGCATGGTTATATAAGCGGAATATAGTTGACGGTGAATAGCGTTAACATTGATGTTATGTACGATATTATGTATTGTGATGTCTTTAACTTAACTTGTTGGTCAGGCTTCACTGACATGAAGTTGCATTTCATAGCCTCGCAGGTTTTTGCCTCACTCTGTCTCTGCTCGCCGTTGTTGTTGCTGTCCAGCTGACGCCGTTAACTCAAGGCCTCATTAATTTCCGTCACTCCTTGTAGGTGAGGGCGGTTGTACCTTGGAGTCAGTTCTGGTTTTTGTCTGCTTGCTTTTTCTGATGTCCCCTGACCCCGGGAGTTGTCATTCCTACTTTATGGCCTGTCGAAGCCCGACTCGCTGTTGCTGGCTGTGTGTTGTTCCCGGCTTTTCGCTTACGTTTGCAGTTCGCCGTGCTCTTAATTTCCTTCCCTCTTCAACCTTATATCGACTATTCGCTCCTGTCTGGGTGCGATTCAATTTTGACTTAGGAAGGTTCTGATTGTCATATGCTTTGGGTCGAGTTGTATTTTAAAGTATGGAAATAACATTTCATATTGACTTAATGATGGTGATGGTTCAGTAGGCGTAACTTGTGGCCTGGTTTAATTGGAGTGGGTGTGAATATCAATAACTTTAGCCTACCCTGTTGTTAAATTCTGATTTTAACGTTGCTTTAATAGCAATACAGAATAATTGAGCTTTTCGACTTAACTAGGCGAACACGAACTTTTGGTGACCTCCGCAGCCTTGTTATTCAGCTGAGTCTGCATCCTTGATATACAACGCTCTTATTCGTCTCACTGTGGTCATCCAACCTTCTGCTCTGGGAGTGTTATTCTTAATTTCAGGTCAAAGGCCCCCTCACGGTTCAGCCGGGCAGGGTTGTTAATCAGCTCCCTCCCCTGTGCACACAGCGTTGCTGACCCACTTCATTTGACCACTCACCCTGGATTTAATAATTTAATTCCTTAAAACCATGCAGGATGGTTGGCTTTTTGCCTTAATTATGTCTGGCTGACTCTCCCACTGTCTCTGCCGCCTGCACGGGTGACATATGCCCGTTCATCAGGCCCCCTCCTTCCTTGAAGCAAGGTTGCAAATTCTGTCATCCTAGCCCTCCTCCAGTTCATTACTTAACAACACCTGGTTTTTGCAGCCTGCTGCTTTTTGGGGTGTTTTCATTCATTATATATCAAGTAAAAAGATAATATATAAAAATATCAAGTTTGGAAGAAGGCTTAGGATACAACATTCCGCCCTTTTAAAAATGGCCAGTGGTCAAATGGCCACGGGTTATTTTTAAAAAAAATGTATACCCTTCTTCCATCATGAACCATCGATTGTCCTCAAGTTTTGCTGCTATTTCCTTACAACGCGCGCGTACGTGTCACAACTTACATGGTTATATGTGACAAAAAAAAAAATATTCTAAAGGAAGGTAAAACGATAAGGGAGGGAGAAATTATTCTATTGACTACGTGTTATAGGAGATATCGTTAAAAAGATAGTTTCTACGGTTATTCTTGGGTGGCATCATCAGGCCTTGGCTCCCTTCTAGCTTGGCCAGGTACGTTAGCAGGAGCGTGAGCAGGAGGGCTGCCATTCCCTGGAAAACATGTTACACATTATCGTAGTGTGATATGCCCATTAGTTTAGTTCCCCCCCCCTTTTCCACCTTTATTCCTCATCTTGCTCCACCAGCACAGGGTACGGTTTGATTTGGTTGATGTGCACCCACTTGTATTGCTGCTCTCTTCCTGTCTTTGTGATTTTTAGCTGATATACTACTGGGGACATTTTGTCAACAACCTCGTGTGGTCCTGTCCAGGAAGGTAGGAATTTCCTGCACTTCTGTTTTCTTTTCTCGTAATTGAGGTACCACACCTGGTCTCCTAGCTGGTATTCTGCGTGGCTGGCTTTTTGGTCATAGTATGCTTTGCTCCCCTGAGCCTCTACTTGCAACTGGTCCCTGACCATAGCGAAGGTGCTCTGTAGGTGACTACTGAGTCCCGTCAGGTATTCAGTTGGCGTCATTGCCGTCGGGGTCTCGTCCTCCGCTGGGACATATAACAGGTGTACTGGGAGGGTCATTAGCCTCCCTGTCATGATCTCGAAGGGTGTCCTGCCTGTAGCTCGGTTGGGTGTGGCTCGCATGGCCATCAAGACTAGGGGTAGTTTCGTATCCCAGTCGCGGCCCGTGGTAGACACATATTTCTTTAGGATGCTCACGATGGTCCTGTTGGCTCTTTCCACCTGTCCTGAGGATTGTGGATGGTATGCGACATGTAATTGTCTTTTTACTCCCAACATCTTCCACACTTCTGTGATAACCTCGGCTGTGAAGTGGCTTCCTTTGTCTGAATCGATCGTTGACGGTAGACCCCATCTACTGAATATTTGGTTGATCAGTAGGACAGCGGTCGTTTCCGCGGTGTTGTTGGGTGCTGGTAAACACTCTGTCCATTTAGAGAATGCACAGGTCACAGTTAACATGTACTTGTTCCCTTTGGTTGATCGGTTGACAGGTCCTATCCAGTCGATTTGTAGGTTGGACCAAGGGTAATCTGTTCCCCTCCTCTGTAGGGGTGCCCTATGCTGTGAAGTCGTTGGCTGGTACTTACAACACACGAGACAGTTGGACACATGTTTGTGTATGTCTTCCCCCATTTTTGGCCAGTAGGCCACCTGTCGCAGCATCTGTCCCGTATTCACCTCGCATCGGTGGCCGCTGCACGGTTCATTGTGGGCGTGTTGTAACATTATTTCCCGATATTGAGAGGGGACTACCCATCTAGGTCGACCGTCTTTTTCGTTTGTATATACCAGTAGCCTTTTCCGCATTGAGAACCTTTTGATTTGGCTATGCATGATCTCGAGCTCTTTGTTGTCATTCAAGTTGTCAGTAGTGATCGGTTTTCCTGCTGGATCTTGGATATGATCGGCGAGGGTCTTTAGTGTTTCATCCTCTTGTTGCATTCTGATCAGGTCTTCGGAAGGCTGGGCACTGTTCAATTGGGCTCTGGTTCCAGCTTCTGCCGGGTTCTTCCCACTTCTTGTGACCAGTCTTATCACGGCGATGTCTTGGTTCGTCGACTCTGGTTGTCCGTCTCTGTCGGTTTGGTCTTCTAGCTTCCACGGGGTGCCTTCCAGGCTTCCCACCTTTGCTATGGCATCTGCTTGGTCGTTCCCAGTTTTCTCTTGACCAGGTATCTTGGAGTGCCCTTTGACTTTCTTCCAAAATATCTTCATATCCTTGTTCTGAACCATCTTATCTATGGCCTCGAATAGTTCTCGATGGTGAATTGGTTTATTCCTATGGTTCTTCATCCCGTTTTTTTTCCATATGGGTAGGTGGTGCAGGAAGCTGTGCTGTACGTAGTTGGAATCAGTGCACACCACCATGGTCCGTATTTGGTTATCGGATGCCATTTGGACAGCGATGTGTACCCCGACCAACTCTGCATACTGGTTTGACTTTGGTCCCAGCTGAAATCCCTCTTGAATCCCTGTGAGTGGGCCAGTTTCCCAAATGACTCCTGACCCAGCGTGAAGCTTGTTCTCCTTCATCTTGGAGCATCCATCGATGTATACCACTGGTAGGTCGGCACATGTCTCCTTCCTGAAGGGCAGGTACCTGTTGTCCTCCGGAGGTATCTTTTCGTCCTCTGCTTCTACGCTGTCAAAGGTACAATCATGTAAATCGGCAAGACCTTGGGCCATTGGACTTTTCTTGTTTTTTGCGTATTTCACTGTGATTGGTAGGCCTTGGAGTGTCAGTGCCCAGCTGGCTATTCGGCTGCTGGTGACGCGGCCCTCTCGAATCTTCTTACTGTTGAGGTATGCCAAGGATTCATGATTCGTTTCCAGGATGATCTTCTCTCCGTTCAACAAGTTCCGAAAATGTTGTATGGCCCAGATGTTTCCAAATATCGCCTTCTCACACTCGGAGAACTTCATCTCCACTCCCCGGAGGGCTTTGCTGGCATAGGCAATAACTCGTTTCTCTGCTTCCTGTCTCTGGTACAGTACCGAGCTGATACTATGATCTGAGTATGCGGTCTCCAGGTAGTATTCTTTCCCTTTCTCTGGGTATGCTAGGCAGGATGCCTCTGTGATCTGTCGTTTTAATTCTTTTTCTGCGGCTTCCTGTTCCTGTCCCCACTCCCATGGTTCGTCTTTTTGCAGTAGTTTGACTAAGGGTCGAACGATTCCTGCGTAGTCGTCCACGAACTGTCGAAGGTAGTTGCAAATTCCTAAGAAGCTCCGAAGGGTCGTGACTGTGGTGGGCGATTTGAGTGCGAGGAGGGCTCCAAGTCTTTTGGTTTGGGGTAACAGTCCCTCAGTGCCGACCTGGAGCCCGAGGTAGTCCACCCTCTTGCGTGCCCACTGTCCTTTTTGTATTGAAATCTTTGCGCCTGCTTCCTTTAACTGATCGAGGGTATGCTGGAGGCTCTCGCGGTGTTCTTCCCATGAGGAGTCCTTGACCAGTATATCGTCGACATAGACGATGGTACCTCGCTCTTTTGCGTCGTCCATTGCCTTGTGTAGGAATATGTTAAAGTCCGCAGGTGAATTTGAGTATCCAAATGGACATCGGTTCCAAGTATACTGTATTCCATTGAATGTAAATGCCAACTTGTATTGATCCGCTTCTTTCACAGGCATGGTCCAGAAGCCATTTGATAGATCCATGGTGGTGAGAATTTTTGCGCCTTTTATTTGGTTGAGATTCTGGTCGATCTCTGCCATTGGCCATCGAGATAGGGGAACCGTTTTGTTGAGTTGCCTATAGTCGATGGTGAGTCGCCACTTGCCTGTGGGTTTCAATACAGGCCAAATCGGTGAGTTGTAGGTTGAGTTGCATTCTCGAATTATATTCTTCTTGAGTAGGTTCTCCAAGGTTTCTTGGATGGATTCGTAGGCAGCCAGTGGAATCTTGTATTGTTTCACATATACCGCTGGCGCTCCTTCCAGTGTGGGAATAGATACCACGTGTAGGTCGGTTTTGCCGCAATCATAGGGGTCTTCTGAGAACAGGGAGTGGTATTTGTGGAGCAGTTGGCGAAGCTCATTTCGTTGAGTGTCGTTCTCGAGGGCGTCTGCTGCTTCAATTTGTTGTTCGATTTGTTCTTCTATTAGGGAGACTCCTTGTCCTGGGTCTAAGGCCTTTGTGGTTTCGGGCGGCTCGGTTGAAAGTTCCTTTTGCGTTACTATCGGTTGAGTTGCCTTGGCTTCATCCGAGGGTAATACGCTCTTGCCCTCGTGTTCTCCTTCATCAGTTTGCAGTTCGTCGGTTTGGCCTCCAGGGGGCGGTATATACTCCATGAGGGGACGGTCATTTAGTGATACTGACTCTAAGTCGGCTTCCTTTCGGTCTTCTCTCAGTCTGTTAGTCATTAGCTGAGTGATTCGAATTCCTACTGGGTCTTCGTCTTCGTTCCTGATTGTCGTTGATAGGACGTTGAGCTCTTGTGTTATCACTTGGATTCCCGTGGAGTCTTCCACAACGTCTTCATCTTCTGAGTCCCTTTGTTGCTCCGGCATTGATTGTGCCCAAATTTGTTGGGATTCAAGGTTCATAATGGGTTTCAGGCGATTCATTAGTTCTATCCCAATGATCAACTCTTTTCCGGGGCTCCGTACGACGTATAGGGGATGGTTCATGTTGATTTTGTTGAACGTCAACTTCGTCATAACTTTGCCCAATGGTCGCATGTGGGTCCCTTCACATCCTGAGTAGGTAAGGTTACTTGGCATCATCTGTAGTGTTTCATTCTTCCTCTGGAGGGCAGTCTGGAGTTCGTCAAATAATTCTCTGGATATCATGGATATTTCTGCTCCAGTATCCCAAAGGCCCTGGCTGGTCAGGGTGTCTTGCAGTATTACCTCCACGTGGACTCGTCCGACTGGTCCTACGGGAATCAATTCCCCCAGATGGTACCCTTTTACCTCTGGTACCACTTCGGTGATTGCTTCGGGGCTTCTTGTCTTCCCTACGTTCACTTGGGCTACCTTTGCTCTGGGTGTGTCCTCCTCCTGTGTGGGTATAGTTGGTATTCTTCCCTTCGCTATTTGCATGGGAGTCTTCATACTCCCTAGGAGCTCTTTTTCCATCCTGATGTGGTGAGCATATCGATTCCTGTTAGCTAACGGTGGTCTATGCTCTATGGTTAGTGGAGGCGGCAGTAGGGAACAATATGGTGACTGGTTTGGTGGGCGTCGGCCTCCGCGGGGTAGGTATGGCCCGTCACTCGCTCTTCCTCCTCCATAATTCCAGCCTCCGCCCTCTCCTGCATTCCATGGTGGTGGCGGCTGTGGGTGCCAGGTTCCCCTGGACTCGTCCCTCCCCCCACGTGGAACGTTGTTCAGCGTGTTGTAGACGGGTGTTGATTCTATTGGGTTAGGCGCCCTCTCCTGGGGGAATTCATGTCCACCCCGTGTGGCGCTAATATTATTCCTTGGAGATTCGCTTCCCTCCAGATCGAGGCATTCTTTATCTCTGGTGACGATGTGGGTTTTGGCTATGCTAGTGGTTTTCCGTCCGTTCACCCAGGCCGTGTGGGCCTTGCTTTCAATCTGGCGTAGGGAGGCAGTCTCGGGGTCCAACATCATTCCTACTATTCTCACTATTTCAGGTCTCAATGATTGAAAGAACATCACTTTTAAAACTGTCTTATCTCCCTGGGCATTGTCCCCGTCCCCTGCGTAATATGCTTTCTTAAGGCGTAGGAGATAATCTCGTGGGTCTTCGTCTACACGCTGGGTCATCAACTTTGCCGCGTTCAATCCTTCGGATAGTGTGGAGTATTCCCCAAATCTCTTAACTACTGCTCGGCTCAATTGTTTAAAGTCACTCTTCACCCTATTTGGCAGGGAGGCTACCCATGGTCTGGCGGGTTCATGTAGGCTCCTTGATAATAAACATGCCTTTTCTGCTGATTTACCCAGACCCCGGATCTTAGCCTCCTGTTCTACCGTAGCTATGTAAGTGTGTATGTCCCTGTTCTTGTTATGTGGATCGAAGTAGGGAATTCTCACGAGTGCTTTGTCCATTAGTTTTAGTGTCTTACTGTTAAAAGTGTGTTGTTCGTCATCAGTGGTGTCGGTTCCTGAGGAGTGCTCACTTGAGCTACCCTTGTCTCCACTATCCCTGTTGTCATGTTTCCCGTGTCTGTGTCTCTTGTTTTCCTTATGTGGGTCTTGTGATTCGTGTTTGTGGGTTGGTGTGCGTGATCTCCTTGAGCGGTGTCTATGTGGTGAGTGTTTTTGTCTTTGACCTTCATGCTGCCTACTACATGTGTAGTGCCTGCTAGGTGAGGTGTTGTATTTACGTTTGTCTCGTGCTTCATGGTTATCGGGATTCCTGTCTCTGTCATCTGTGGTGCGGGTGGTTTTGCGTGGGTGATTTTTACGGGTCATGCGTCCCTCTGGTGAGCTTTCTCTGTTACCCCTGTCGTGTTGATAATGTTTACGTGAGGTGCGTCTCTCTGGTGAGCGGTGTCTGTCATCTGCATCGTGTCTGTCATGTTTGCGTGAGGTGTGTCTCTCTGGTGAGCTGTGTCTGTCATCTGCATCATGTCGGTCATGTTCGTGTGAGGTGTGTCTGTCATGTTTGCGTGAGGTGCGTCTCTCTGGTGAGCTGTGTCTGTTATGTTTGCGTGAGGTGCGTCTCTCTGGTGAGCGGTGTCTGTCATCTGCATCGTGTCTGTCATGTTTGCGTGAGGTGTGTCTCTCTGGTGAGCTGTCTCTGTCATCTGCATCATGTCGGTCATGTTTGTGTGAAGTGTGTCTCTCTGGTGAGCTGTGTCTGCCATGTTCGCGTGAGGTGTGTCTCTCTGGTGAGCTGTGTCTGTCATCTGCATCATGTCGGTCATGTTTGTGTGAAGTGTGTCTCTCTGGTGAGCTGTGTCTGTCATGTTTACGTGAGGTGCGTCTGTCATGTTTGCGTGAGGTGTGTCTCTCTGGTGAGCTGTGTCTGTTATCCGTGTCGTGTTGGTCGTGTTTGTGCGAGGTGCGTTTCTCTGGTGAGCTGTCTCTGTCACCTGCATCATGTCGGTCATACTTGCGTAGCGTGCGTCTGCCTGGTGTGCTGTTTAGGTCATGTTTCCCGTCTTGCACCAGCTCCGCCCTTCTCCGCCCTATCATTACAGTGTATCCTGATGACTTAGGGTTAATTATTTGTCTCTCTCTAACGTTGGTGTGGTCGGCCTCATGTTTTCCCGTTTGTATTATTATTTCCTCTTCTCTCTCCTCGATTTGCGAGGGTGTTACTTCATCAAAATTGCTTTGCACAGTAGCCATACTCATTGTGGGATCTGGCCCTGGGCTACGTCCACGTGGCTCGGAGTGTGGTAAATTGTTACTCCCGTATGTGTTCTGTGTATCAGCGTCTGGGTGTTTCACTGGTGCATTTAGTGCGGATTCTTTCTCTCTCACGAGGGTGTGCAGATTCTCTACCTGCTCCATTAAGGACAGTTTCTCTTGTCTTTCCCTTTCAAATTTTTCCTCATTCCATAATCTTTCTCTGTCTGTCTGTGCGAGGAGGTACGAGTCTACCCTCGCTATTTCTGCAATTTTTACGTCACGTTTGGCTTTGCCACATTTCATCACGTCCTTAAGTAGTTTCCTTCTATGGGCTTTAACATCTTCTGTATGGCACCCCTCCCATATATCTCTCTGCTCCGTCTGCTGGCTAGCAGTCCGTCCAGTGCGTTTTAACACAAATTCCCGATATTGTTTTTCCATAGATTCCATCTCCTCCTCCGAGGTCCACTCTGTATCAGTGTTATGCGTTGGTGTGTCAACCTCAGAACGTTGTGGATCCTGCGCCATCTCTATTACGTAGTGTGGTTAACAGACTTAAGAGTGTATCTTAATTCTAACATCTCATGTGCGGCGTGAGTTACTCTAGAATTCCCCTTCAGCGCACCTATACACAATTGTATCACAGGATGCGTCAGTTCAACTCGAGCAAATAATTTCAGCCCAGCTGTCTTTGTTATACTCTGCTACTCTGGTATTTCCCTTCAGAGCGCGTTTTTTGTTTTACGCCCGTTTACAATCACAAAGCAACGTTAGTTCACAACTCTTTGATTAACACAACAGTGGTTCGTTCCTGAATTCATGCATAAACTGTCTGCGAGAAATCCCGGACGAGCCCCCATTATGTTGTATATGTTGGGTGTGAAAATTTTGATGTGTTGTATGCGTGCGTGGGTGAAATTATTATGTTGTATGTGTGGGTTATGAATATTCAGTGAAAATAATAATAATCAATTGAAATTTGGCCAAATGTGTAATTATCCGGAAATATGTTAATCATGTAGTTACGCACATTTAATTATGCCAATTCGAGAGGTAATTGTAGTAATTATGCGAGTGGGGGTAATTATGATAATGCCAGTCGTTATGATAACCAGACCCCGCCTCGGTGACGAGGGTGGGTTATCGATCAGAATAAGGCAATTAATCGTATGCAGTTATGCAGGTGTGGTGTAAGTATGAAAGATTAACTTAGATTAACTCGGCATCGTTGTCTAGGTTCGTCTCATTCTCGCTTATTTTAGGTCCCCGGTTCCCCCGTTATCGCTTTAACATTTACTGAGTATGTGTTAGTGTGTTTATTAAGGTCACCAAGTTCAGATCTCAACGCAGAAGCAGATCTTATGCATAGTTCAGGAAAGAATCACACAACCACTTCTGTATTAATCAATTTATTACTAATTCAACCTCAACTATGATATAGTATGCGAACTCTCAATCCCGGAACGTCAACACGGCATCAATACAGTATCATCAATGATTGTCTGATTTCACTTGACAACGGCACATGGATCCCGCGTAACGCGATGGTTGTTAGTGAGAGAGAGTCGTTAAAACATGCAAATACTATGCTAAGAAAACCTTAACGTTAATGAATGATTATACTTGAAAGATTATACGGCGATAAAACACAATCAAAAACAGTTATTATTCTTAAAGGCACCAATCTCAACAGATACATCGGCAGGTTATCTGACAACAGAATGCTCGGAGTAAAGGCCTGCAACGGCGCTCCTTTTCCGAAGATCTGCTGGGAATTTAAGCGATTAAGAGTACAGTCCACTAAATATTAAAGATAATACTCTTACAAATGACGGATGGCCATCACTCGGTCTCGAGTTTTTCTTCACAGCCACGGATGGCTTATGGGTTCGAGTGGGTTTGAGTGGTAAGAGTTGTCTTCAATAGTCAGTGTTCGGAGTCGGTTCTTTATGTCAAACAGACGCCAGGTGGTCGTGTGGTGAGGGGGCGGTGCGCGTCATACGTATTAGTCGCTCCTCTGTCGCCGTGGTGAATTTGGTTCGGATGTCCGTTGACACGCTGTCGTAATTCGGAACCCGGTCGGTAGGTGGCGCCCACAGCTCGCTCGCAGCGTCGTCGCCAAACCGCGATTCTCGCGGCAGCAGGGAAACCGCCGACTCGGCAGAGGTTGGCTGTCGCGGCCGAGTTGAGCTGTCAAGCGGGTCTTGCCCGCCTGCAGAGGAGGTGGGGAGCCGCTTGAGTCGAGCCCCGAGAGCCGTCTGAACTCGGCTGAGTCCCAGAAGCTGAAGAGTCGAGCCGACCCGTTAGTCGCAGCTCGCCCTTGAGTCGACCCGCTCGGTCGAGCTGAAGATGAGTCGAGCCGACCCGCTCGGTCGAGCTCGCTCCGGAGCCGACCCACTGGTCGAACTCGTGATGAGTTGACTCCTGGTCGAACTGGTTTCCAATGCTCAGAGTCCTTTCTTTTATGCCGAAAAATCCCTTTGGGTCCTGCCCACAAGGCGGTGTTTCCTTTTGATTTACTGTGTCAGGATCTGTCCGTGTGTATGTGTGTTCATGTGTGTGTCAGTACGTCCGTGTCCTTGTGTGCATCACCCATGGTATTTTCCGTTGTCATACTCCCTCCATAAAATCCATGAGCAAACAATCAGATGTTACAAATTGCCTCGAAGTCGTCTCTCTGTCTGGGTGCAATATTATCTCTTGTCTGGCCTCCTTCATGAACCAAAACACAGACGTTACAAATCGTCTCACAGGCGGGTCTGTCCGTGTTGCACGACCTGGAGGGAGGGGCACACTCCCTCCGATCCTCACAGCACACAGACATGGTTAAAAAGTTTTAAATTAACACTTGTCCCTTACCATTTCCCAGTTATGATTCTGTATGTAGCCTAAGGTGTGTCGTTTCCCATCGTGGTGCTTGACCCAAGTGGAGGTGCCTCCCCGAGCACATACACACTCCCATCCCGCGCTGCGGGGATACAAAGACGGCCGGGATCTCCCTTTCTCTCCGACCCTGGGTTTAACATCGCTCTTTATTATGTACTTTATTTCGACCTGGTGGTGATTTATCCCGCTATCCTGGCTTTTCATAAGTTTTACTTTTGTCTTTCATGCATAGGCTTATTATTATTAATTTATTTCCGATATCTTAGGTTAAGGGGTAAGTTTCTTGATCCTAGGAATTCGTATTCCTTGGTGTCTGCATGGTTATATAAGCGGAATATAGTTGACGGTGAATAGCGTTAACATTGATGTTATGTACGATATTATGTATTGTGATGCTTTAACTTAACTTGTTGGTCAGGCTTCACTGACATGAAGTTGCATTTCATAGCCTCGCAGGTTTTTGCCTCACTCTGTCTCTGCTCGCCGTTGTTGTTGCTGTCCAGCTGACGCCGTTAACTCAAGGCCTCATTAATTTCCGTCACTCCTTGTAGGTGAGGGCGGTTGTACCTTGGAGTCAGTTCTGGTTTTTGTCTGCTTGCTTTTTCTGATGTCCCCTGACCCCGGGAGTTGTCATTCCTACTTTATGGCCTGTCGAAGCCCGACTCGCTGTTGCTGGCTGTGTGTTGTTCCCGGCTTTTCGCTTACGTTTGCAGTTCGCCGTGCTCTTAATTTCCTTCCCTCTTCAACCTTATATCGACTATTCGCTCCTGTCTGGGTGCGATTCAATTTTGACTTAGGAAGGTTCTGATTGTCATATGCTTTGGGTCGAGTTGTATTTTAAAGTATGGAAATAACATTTCATATTGACTTAATGATGGTGATGGTTCAGTAGGCGTAACTTGTGGCCTGGTTTAATTGGAGTGGGTGTGAATATCAATAACTTTAGCCTACCCTGTTGTTAAATTCTGATTTTAACGTTGCTTTAATAGCAATACAGAATAATTGAGCTTTTCGACTTAACTAGGCGAACACGAACTTTTGGTGACCTCCGCAGCCTTGTTATTCAGCTGAGTCTGCATCCTTGATATACAACGCTCTTATTCGTCTCACTGTGGTCATCCAACCTTCTGCTCTGGGAGTGTTATTCTTAATTTCAGGTCAAAGGCCCCCTCACGGTTCAGCCGGGCAGGGTTGTTAATCAGCTCCCTCCCCTGTGCACACAGCGTTGCTGACCCACTTCATTTGACCACTCACCCTGGATTTAATAATTTAATTCCTTAAAACCATGCAGGATGGTTGGCTTTTTGCCTTAATTATGTCTGGCTGACTCTCCCACTGTCTCTGCCGCCTGCACGGGTGACATATGCCCGTTCATCAGGCCCCCTCCTTCCTTGAAGCAAGGTTGCAAATTCTGTCATCCTAGCCCTCCTCCAGTTCATTACTTAACAACACCTGGTTTTTGCAGCCTGCTGCTTTTTGGGGTGTTTTCATTCATTATATATCAAGTAAAAAGATAATATATAAAAATATCAAGTTTGGAAGAAGGCTTAGGATACAACAGCACCCCTCATGTTTGGCCCACGCACACGCCCGTCACACACTCGAACACCGCAGCGAAGGGGGGGCAAATATCGCGTACCATGGCACCAACACGCACCGCTCTGGGTACTCACATTGAACCCAGCCAGTGGTCCGTGTTGGCCCATCGGGTTGTAGCCGCGTCATCGGGGTCGTCGGCCGTTGTGGGTCACATCGATGGGGTCGAGGTGCGCATCCTGGTCGATACAGGAGCATCGGCGACCATTATTTCGGAGTTGATTTATAACATTCTCCCTGCCCAGAGCCGTCCTTTGATGCCTGTTAATGTGCCATTCTTTGCTGCTAACGGGGGTTCACTTGGCATCATCGGACAAATTCGAGCCCAAATTTGTGTCGGGGATATTAAATTATCTGGGCCGATTTTTGTTTCCTCCTCGCTGGCGGTTCCGTGCCTGCTGGGGACGGATTTCCTGGCCAAAATGCCGATTAGGATATTAATCGACCAGGGATGCATTGAGCTCCCATCGGGCCGACGCATGGCGTTTTTGCCATCCCCCGCTACGAGCCGGACGGCGTTCGCGACGGTGCCGGCGTTCGTAGATAGAACGGTGCGCGTTCCTCCGGGGGCGCAAATGTTAATTCCTTTGAGACTTCGGCGGCCCTTCGCTAAGGGCATTGGGGCTCAAGGGGTTTTGCTGGGACCGTCTAGGGCCGGGGTCAGTGGACCTAATTTACTCCCGGCCCAGACCATAGTGAGAGGGGATGGAGAACCCTTCATCGCGGTCCTCAATGTGGGCTCGCAGACGGTGGTGGTCCCACAGGGGACCGTGCTTGCTCACGCAACGCCGGTGCCCTGTGAGGAACCCGTCGCGAGTCATGTCGGCGCTGCCCCTGCACCGCGACCACATTCAGACAGCGATGAAGGGTGGCTCGAGGCGCTTTGCGCGGGATCGACGGACCTGTCAAATTTAGAGCGCCAACGTCTTAAGACACTACTGAGGGAATTTTCCGACGTTTTCAGTCGGGATAAATACGATTTGGGCTGCACTCATCTGCTGCGTCACCATATTGATACGGGTGACAGCGCGCCAATACGCCAAAATCCTTTTCGGTTGAGTCCCGCCGAAAAGGACCATGTCAAATCGGCTGTTGATGACATGCTAGCCGCCGACATTATTTCTCCCTCCAACAGCCCTTGGGGAGCGCCGATCGTCCTGGTTAAGAAGCAGGACGGTTCGTTGCGGTTTTGCGTTGACTTTCGGCGCCTTAATAAAATTACGGTTGCCGACGCATACCCGCTCCCACGGATGGACGAATCGCTTGACGCCTTGGCGGGAGCGCGATTCTTCTCCACATTGGACTTACTTTCGGGATTCTGGCAGCTTCCTCTGGACGATGATTCAAAGCCTAAAACTGCTTTCCGTACTCCGCACGGCCTGTTTCAATTCAACCGGTTGCCGATGGGCTTACACTCAGCGCCGGCAACTTTCCAGCGGTTGATGGAATTGGTTTTGGCTGGATTGCAATGGGAGTCGTGCCTGATTTATTTGGATGACGTCATTGTCTTTGGCAAAACTTTTGAGGAACATCTCCAGAGGTTGCGGGCGGTTTTCCTAAAGATGCGGGCTGCTAATTTGAAATTTAAGCCCCAAAAATGCCATTTGTTACGCGAGTCGGTGCGTTATTTGGGGCACATCGTGGGGCGCTCAGGTATTTCTACCGATCCCGCCAAAACGCAGTGTGTAAGCTCCTGGCCGACTCCCACCTCAGTGGGAGAGGTTAGGAGTTTTATTGGGTTTGCGTCGTATTATAGACGCTTCGTCGCTAATTTTGCGACTATCGCCAAACCCCTACATGCTTTAACATCTAAAGGGGTTCGGTTTTGCTGGGGTCAGGAGGAGGAGGCTGCTTTTTGCTCCCTTCGGGATGCTTTGGTAAACGCTCCTCCCCTGATTTACCCTGATTTTTCAAAACCGTTCTTGCTCGACACCGATGCGAGCAACACGGGTATTGGGGGCGTGCTCTCCCAGGTGGTTGACGGCGTGGAACATGTGGTTGCGTACGGCAGTCGGGTGTTGTCTCCAGCGGAGCAACGGTATTGTGTCACCCGTAGGGAACTGTTGGCAATTGTCCATTTCGTCCAACAGTATCGCCCATATCTGTACGGTCGGCATTTCACCGTCCGCACAGATCATGCGGCACTGCAGTACGCCCTGAGGGTTCAACAGCCATCGGGACAATTGTCCCGATGGTTGGAGGTCCTCCAGGATTACGATTTCCAAACCACATACCGTAAGGGCGTTCGCCACACCAACGCGGACGCTCTGTCACGCTTGCCAACCACCTCCGAGTGTGCATGCCTCCTGGGGTCTGGACGTTGCAGGCCTCCAGGGGACACATCGGTACCTGTCTTGGCGGCCGCCAACGACGACGATGCAATGGTTCCTAATTCGATCGAACAGCAGGGCAAAGATTCCCTGTTGGGGTTGCCCGTCATTGAATGGGGGCGCCTCCAGATGGAGGATGTCTCCCTCCTCGGGTGGCGACGTCGCGTTGGCGGTGCGGCGGGGGGAAAAAGTGGTGGTTCCGACGCATGGGAAATGTGCCAAGGTCTGCTAATGCATTGGGACGGGAAGTCACGTCGACATCGGCTGGTTGTCCCTACTGGGTTGCGGGGTAGGGTGGTATGGGCCGCTCATGAGCGCCTCCTACACCTGGGGACCCAAAAGACTCTCGCCTTGCTGCAACTTGATTTTTACTGGCCTGGCATGACGAGGGATGTGGGGGATTTGTTGGGATCGTGCCCTCAATGTGCACAACGCAAACCGCCGGCACGGGAGTCTAACCCGCCCTTGCAATCGATCAAAGTGTCCAGGATAAACGAGCTGGTCGCTCTGGACATTTTGGGACCATTCCCCGCCACCCCCAGAGGGAATAGATATTTGTTGACGGGTGTCGAGTATTTTACACGTTGGCCTATGGCCTGGCCTTTGGCCAACCAGTCGGCAGCAGCCATCGTGGAGGCCTTTGTTCAGGGTTATGTCCTGGACAAAGGTGCTCCGGAGAGGCTGCTGACCGACCAGGGCAGAAATTTTTCCGGTAAACTACTCAGACAAGTCTGCGATCTCCTGGGCACAAAGAAAATTCGGACCTCCCCATATCACCCACAAACTGACGGGATGGTCGAACGTTTGCATCGCACCATCTCGTCCATGTTATCACAACAAGTTTCGGACTCGCAAACGGATTGGGACCTACAAATTCAGGGGGTCTTGGCGGCGTACCGGATGGCACCCCATGCGGCTACGGGGTTTTCTCCCTTTTACCTTATGTACGGCCGAGAACCAGACCCGCCTGTTCGTGCCCAGTTGCGGATCCCCGTGCCGCAGGGAAAAACTAATCTGGCTGACCACGTTAAATTTAATCTGGACAAATTGACCGAGGCACGGGATGCTGCAATGCAAAACTCTGACCTCCGTCAGAAGGCAAATGAGCGCCTCAGATTGAGTCGAGCGCACATGCTGCAGTGGAAGCCGGGGGACAAGGCATGGTTGCACTGCCCCCAGGTGCCACTGGCAACCTCCTCTAAACTTGTGCGGCCGTGGCGGGGCCCTGTGGAAGTGGTGGAGGTGTTACGTCCGCAGTGCGTGCGCATCAAGTGGGGGAAGCGGCGATGGTTCGTGCACCCCTCCAGATTAAAACCCTTCGCTGCGGTTCACAACCCCACTTCACACGCGCGTGGCCAAACATGTGGGGGGTCGGCCGACTTGCTGGGTCCGTCTCCGTCGCTCTCACCTAATGCCTTGCCGGCTGTGCCACCTTCAGGAGCATCAGGAGTGACGGGCTCACGCCCGATCACCCCTCCTGCGGATGCCGAGGCTCACGCGGAGTCAGAGGAATGCTCACCTCAAGACGGACAGTCGCCACCTGATTGTCCGCCACGCGGGGTTACCCCGTGTGAGGGGCCCGCTGCAAGGACGCGCGCTAAAATGCGCAAACTGTTGTGAGGCCGGAAAATGTGTACATAGCTGTTGTGTTTATTGGGTGTTGTGTGGATGGTGTGTTTCCCGCTCCTCGGATGTACATATGCTGGGTTCACCGTTTGTTGTGTGTGCGGGGTGGGTTCCCTGCTGGTTGTATATAAGCTGTTTTTTTTACGGAATTCGTATTTATTCGGGGGGGTGCGTCGGGTTGTTTCTCATCTTGTTGTTGCGTTCTTGTTCTGGTTCCTGTTATTGTTCAAAAAATAGTGAGGCACACGCGCGGTCAGGGGGTGAAGGCACCTTTATTGTCAAATTTTTGTATGTTGGCAGCCGGGACGGCTGCATGCTATGCGGGGGGGAGTGATGTAGGGGTGTTAGAGAGAGAGCCCGTTATGCATGGCAGCCTATGGTAAACAAACACAGTAGGCGGGGCTACATGTGTGCACAAGCAGGTGCCCTCTGCGACGTCCGCGCCAGACACCCTGGGGGGTCGATTCGGTCGTTATGATCCCCCGGGGCCCCACCCCTCAGGGAGGGGTTGGGTATAAAAGGGGATTGTATCGAAGGGCTCGGGAGTGTTGTTTAGCTAAAGAAGAGGAGGCGGAAGACGTCTGAGATAGAGCCCTGGACTCCCCCTGGTACGCCGTCCTTATCAGGACCGCGCAGGCTCGAGCCAGTGGCGTGGTACCAGAGCCAGAGCCAGTGCTGGTCTGGACTCTGGGTACCGGGCCCGACTGACCAGTGTCGGGCCAAGATAGCCTCCCCTAGCCCATTAGTGGAGGACTCAGAGGCAGGCTAGGGTTAGCTAGAGAGGTGTGTCCTCAGATAGACGGGTGAGGGGGCCGATACCCCCTCAAATGTGTATGTCACAACGTTGGTGTTAAATAAACAAGTGTGCCTCCAACTCCGGTGTGAACGAGTCGTGAGCGTTACTACACTACTATAAACTACTATACACTAAACGTGCACACTAATAAGCACTACACTATACACTACACAAGCTCACTAACCCACCATGTTGCCCACAGGACTCTCCACAGGAAGGACCTTGCTCGTGGCTGCGATTGCAAGAGGCACAGCAACGACATGTGCTCAGAACAGAGCAAAGGTGAACTACAAACTACCACTACAGTCTATGGGTAGTGTTGAGTCTATGAGTAGTGTTGAGTCTATGGTCAGTGTTGAGTCTATGGGTAGTGCTGAGTCTATGGGTAGTGTTGAGTCTATGGGTGGTGTTGAGTCTATGGGTGGTGTTGAGTCTATTGGTGGTGTTGAGTCTATGAGTGGTGCTGAGACTATGGGTGGTGTTGAGTCTATGGGTGGTGTTGAGTCTATGAGTGGTGTTGAATATATGGGCAGTGCTGATTATATGGGTAGTGTTGAGTCTATGGGCGGTGTTGAGTTTATGGGTGGTGTTGAGTCTATGGGTAGTGTTGAGTCTATGGGTGGTGTTGAGTCTATGGGTGGTGTTGAGTCTATGGGTAGTGTTGATTCTATGGGTAGTGCTGAGTCTATGGGTAGTTTTGAGTCTATGAGCAGTGTTGCATCTATGGATAGTTTTGAGTTTATGGGTAGTGTGGAGTCTATGGTAAATGACTCTATGGGTAGTGTTGAGACTATTGGTACTGTGTCTATGGGTAGTATTGAGTCTATGGGTAGTATTGAGTCTATTGGTGGTGTTGAGTCTATGGGTAGTGTTAAGTCTATGGGTGGTGTTGAGTCTATGGGTGGTGTTTAGTCTATGGGTAGTGTTGAGTATATGGGTATTTTTGATTCTATGGGCAGTGTTGATTCTATCGGTGGTTTGAGTCTATGGGTACTGTTGAGTCTATGGGTGGTGTTTAGTCTATGGGTAGTATTGAGTATATGGGCAGTGTTGAGTCTACAAACTGAGTTGCACCTGTGGTGATTGCTATATCGGGGAAACGAAACGACATTTCCGAATTCGTGAGCACAAGTCAGATTTGAAACATGGCAGAACAAATTCTTCGGCCGTAGCTGACCACTGTTATAACATTGCGGGCTCTCATGATATTGTGTTTTTCCGATACAAAAGTATTCTGCAAGCATCCTGGATACTACCAAAGATTTGTCCATGAAGCCATCCAGATACACAAACATAGACATAACTTCAACCGAGAGGATGGATTCAAATTGAGCAATCATTGGAAAAATGTTATTAACCATGTCAAAAAGACTTAACTGCTCATAACTGTCCCATCATATTTAACAGGTACTAGTTTGATAGTAGGTTTTTACCCTTTTAACTGGTACAAAACTGACACCTTTATTCAAGGCATCATGTTTGCAATGACCACAACACAAGTAGTCAAAAAAGCAAACAAAAAGAAGCAACTCTGATATCAGAGTTGCTTCTTTTTGTTTGCTTTTTTGACTACTTGTGTTGTGGTCATTGCAAACATGATGCCTTGAATAAAGGTGTCAGTTTTGTACCAGTTAAAAGGGTAAAAACCTACTATCATATTTTGCCACTGGTAAAAGAGATCTCATAGGTACTAGTTTATCTTGTTGAGTCAATTGCATTCCTTGAGTTTAACATTGCTGTTGTTTTGTATTGGGCGCCAACATCGGCTGTAAATACAGTTGTAGCCGAGTAGGTTTGTTCCCCCCCGGCGCGTCCTCTATCTCTACCTTCTCTTCGAGTCCCGCCCACTCCCCCCCCCACCCAGGTATATAATCCCTCGTCACAACCATCCCTTCGGCATACACCAGCGATAGTTATCTCGCTGTGGTTGTCCCCACCTGATGACGGACGCTTGTGTTGCGCCCGAAACGTCGTGATTTAATTTAGTTGTTTTCATTTATTTTATTTTTTACCTACGTGACTTTACCGAAAAAACAAAGAGTATCAGTGGTGTGTCTATGGGTAGCAGTGTTGAGTCTATATGTAGCACTGCTGAGTTTATGAGTAGCAGTACTGAGTTCATGGGCAGATTTAGATTTTTTTGTTAATCCTATTATCGCCTACTTTCTTTGTGGTGGTGGTGTGTCTTCTTTTACAGATGAGACAATCCAAGATAAATGCCCCTGTCAGATATGCAAGTGTACATTTTACAATCCGGTGAGTTTGCCGTGCGGCCACAGCTTCTGTGAGGCCTGCATCGCGGTCCACTGGGAGTTGGAATCGACGCAGACAAAATTCCTCTGCCCACAAGAGAATTGTGGACAGCGATGGGAGAGCAAACCCACGGTGAAGAAGGATACGACACTGGAGACTCTGGCGGAGCAAGCGAGACAGATGCTCGCGTCTGAGATACTTAGTGAAAAACGACGGGCGGCAAAGGAAGTAGGAGCAAAGGAAGAGGGAAATGCAACCTCACCACAATCATCCCCACCCGCACAGGGTGGTGGTGAGGAATGGGTGAGTGGTCACAACTTCCTTCTGGTATGTGGGAGTTCAGGGGTTCAATCCCGACCCTGACGACGCCTGTGGTATATTTGGAGTCTGTGTGTCTCTTTCTCTCTCTCCACGTGGTTGCGTGGATTTTCTTTCTCTGGGCACTCCACCACCCATCCTTTCAGCGCCTCGCAGCTCTCAGAACCTCCGAGCGAAGGCTACGGTAAGCCTCCTCATTCTCTGACATGGGATGCTGTGGCCGATGAGAGTGGGCCTGTCACTTTTTTTCAGCCATCCTGAACACCTCCTCTGTCAGCCAGGGTCTCTGGGGAAGTATGGCCCGCGTTGCCAAAGCAGCCATTGCAGCTGATTAATTTCTTGTTTGCAAAATTCATCAGCTAGCTGAGACCATGCCACTAAAGGTTTGAATGGGGTCCTGGGTGTACATCGACCACCAGAGTGGAAGAATTGCAGGTACATCTTACAGATGACTAGTCGATGGTCAGTGGGCAGATTAGCTCCACGGCATGTCCTGGTGTCAAGGACATGGGCCCACATTCACTGTTCTGTCACTATATAGTCCAGCAGATGTTCTTGCTTGGACCCAGCATGTATCCATGATGATGTGTGGATGTGCTGATGTCGGAACAGCGTGCTAGTAATTACAAGCCCATTGTTTGCACAAAAAGCTAGTAGGACTGTCCACCCCTCATGGTAACTAGAGCCAGAGCCAGTCCACTGGACCTCCTGAATACCTGGATCAATAGGTTTCAAAGGGTACTCCGAAAGGGTTACGACTTTACGTGATTATTTGTCTTCACGCAAGTGTCAACATTTATTTATTTTGCATTCCCAATCCCTGCTTCAACTTTTGTTGTTGTTGTTGTTTCCATTACAGTCGAAAGCATGCATCAAACTTGTGCAGATATTTCCGGAATGGAAGGCGAGGAGGATTGAGGTATTGAAGTCTATACTCGTTAATATCGTTGAGCTGAAGAAGATAACCCGAGGCAGCAACATTACCAAGGTCGCCGGCTCTTCCACTAGCATCATTGGTGGCGTCATGGCCATCACCGGCTTAGCCCTCATCCCGGTGACCTTCGGTGTGTCTCTGGGCCTCAGCATCGCTGGCACCGCAATTGGGGTTGCTGGAGGCCTCACGACCGCGGGAGCGTCGATCGCCATGCTGGTGAAGCACAAGGCCTCAACCAAAGAGGTGACAGACATTTTCGAGAAGGATAAAATTGCCAGCAAGAACCTTGCCGAAGCAGTGGAGTTCGTTTACTCGGCGGCCAGCGAGCTCAAAGTTGTCACCATTGACACTCTGGTGTCCGAGAGAGTTCCCCCTAAAGAAGATGATGAAGAACGCAGAGGAAATTGGGATAAAATCAAAGCAACTTGCAGAGGAGTTTTGGCGGCAGGCGGCACGGCGAAAGGGATTCATACCATCGTTGACAACGCAATCGATTTGGCTGGTGCAGCAAAAGTGGCTGCCGCCGGGGCCAATGTAGCCGACGACGTCGGATTTGCGGTGGCGAAGGGAGTGGCGAGCGGCGGCTTCCGGATAGCCGGGATCGCGGTGGGCTCCGTGTTCCTCGTCGTCGATGTCGCCAGCCTGATCTGGACCGGGGTCGATTTGCACAACGAGACCCCATCACAGATAGAAGCGCACTGGCAGGGGACGTACAACGCTTTGAAGTTGCACCTGATCAAAATGGTGAAGATCAACGATTACGTCGAGAGAATTAGGAAATAGATGATGGGTATCCATCCCCTTGATACGTACAGCAAAGTCTCAGAGTACACGGTGGGGACTCAGTGTATGCGGTTCCCTCTCGTACAGTGACCGACCACCCCCGATTCGTACTTACACTTGTACCCGTATCGCCCATGCAAGAAACGAGTCCACCCAGCTATAGCATCTTTCCTATTGTTCATATACAGCACAGTGCACTGTAATAGTAATGTGGTAGTATAGTAATATAGTAGTATAAAGTAATAGTAGTAATATGCAATAATATAGTAATGTACCCTTCTTGGTTCTTTCGGTAAAGTCACGTTGGTATAAAATAAAATAAAATATTTGTCTACCTACGTGACTTTACCGAAAGAACCAAAGAGTATGGATTCCTGCAGTCACGAAAGCTTCAAATCAAGATTTAGTAATGTAGTAGTATATAGTAATATAGTAGTAAAGGAATAGAGTCGTTTTTTGTAGTATAGTAATAAAGTAGTATATAGTAGTAGAGTAATATAATGGTATAGTATTATATTGTAATATAGTAGTATATAGAAACATAATATTATATAGTAATATAGTATTATATAGTAATATATTGTATATAGTAGCATAGTATACAGTAGTATATAAAAGTGTACACAAAGTATATCTACTCTCGTGTAGGTGAACCCCAGATTGCGCGAATTTGTACTTAAGAAGGGAACACACGGAACCTGACCCCCACCACGTACTCTGAGACATTACTGTGTAGACACACACACTTATATACACCCCGAGACATTACTGTGTAGACACACACACATATATACACTCTGAGACATTACTATATATAGTGAGACCTCACTATATATAGACGGTGAAACATTAGTGTACATATATACAGTGAGAACTAACTGTATATGTGTAGAGGTGTAATTGTGTATGGGCGCGGATGGCTAACAAACACAAGGGGCGTGGTTAGGGCCGTACACAGAGGAGGTGCTCACACCGACGTCCGCACCTGCATCCCCCACGGGCCCCTCCCGGGGGCCGAGTACGATAAAAGGTGGTGAGCCGGAGGGCTCGAGGTCGAGTATCAGCTTAAACCAGCGAAGACTGAAGACCAGCTAGAATAGGCCCCGGAGCTTCCCTGGCTCGCTGTCCTTGTCAGGGCCGACCAGGGCAAGCCGGTGGCGTGGCCCCGAGAGCCCAGACTGACGTTCTTATAAGAGCCGGTCTGGAGACTCAGGGTGCCGGGATCCCAGCTTGACCAGGGCTGGGATAGGTAGCCTCCCCTAGCTCCGTAGTGGAGGACTTGGGCGTAGGTTAGCGGGGTTAGATGTTGTGTCTCCCTGTTAGCCGAGTGAAGGGGACGATACCCCCTTAAGTACTGTGTGTACCCGTTACTGTGCACAAGTTGGTGTTAATAAATAAGTGTGCCTCCGACCCCGTCGTCAAAGCCTCCTGAATACTTACTACATATGTACAGTGAGACCTATCTGTATTCATATATACTCTGAGACATTACTATATACACAGTGAAACCTCACTGTATATATAGTGAGACCTTACTGTATAGATATATACACACTCTGAGACATTACTATATATATATACAGTGAAACGTCACTGTATAGACACAGTGAAACATTACTGTATATATATACAGTAAGATTTCACCGTATAGACACGAATTGACTGCGTTTTTCAGGAACCGCGCGTAAAGACGCACATTTAGCAAACCGTAGATTGGCTTTTCCCCCATTGATTTAGAACGGGGCAATCAGGGCTGTGAAGTGAGACCATTGTGTAGCTGCTCTCCCCGAGCTGTCAATGCCCCGAGACGTGTGGAATGGTCCTTGTGCTGGTCGCCTTTTGGCGTCGTTCTCTGGTCTCGCACTGCTGGTGGAAACTAGACCCTAAAGAAGTCTGCTGCCTCTGTTGTAGGCCATTCAGTTACCAAGACAATGCCATGTAACATTGTAGTTGCATTATTATAAAGACAATGTCTACTAAGTAATAATATATTATACTGTCTACTGACACTGGTAGTGAGACAATGGTGGTGAGACTAGGCCCTAAAGAAGGCTGCTGCCTCTGTTGTAGGCCAATCAGTTACTAAGACAATGCCATATAACGTTATAATTACATTATAATTAAAGATACTTTATACATAAGTGACAATATATTATATACCTGGTCTACTGACACTGGCAGTGAGACTAGCCCCTAAAGAAGCCTGCTGCTTGTCACTCGTGTAGACCAATCAGTTTCAATAACACTGCCATCAATATACGACCAGAGACATGGATTTTGTTTGCCTGGTCACCACAAGTTCCGTGTGGTGGTAAATGCAGAAACTTGATTCCTTGCAAAAGTTTTCTGTTTGATGTTTGAGCATCTTAACATGACCTCCTGCTGTTTCACTCCCGCCAGAGACGGTACACGGCACCCATTCTTAACTGTTCACAACGAGCGGCGTATTTCGAATAATCATTCAAACACTATGCCTAACCCCAACAACAACATCGATATACAGGGTGCTTCAAATTTGTTTACCACTTATATGGGACTATCGTGTTTAATGGAAAAAGAACGGATAATAATGGACTGTAAACATAATAACAAATGTAATGTTAATAGCTTCAAAAGTCAAAGAGTCTCCCACTTGTTCGCCATCGTTGTCAACGCGCGCCTGGAATCTCCTCAAGACGGTCTCCAGAGGCACCGCCTACATCACTGTCCACACGTAAATAGTAAAACGATTGAATGATAATTAATTTACAGCGCAAAAAACAAGAGTCACATATACGTGTACACCCACCCAACGTGTACACACACCCACACACACGTGTACACACACACACCAAACGTGTACACCCACAAACACGTGTACACACACACCAAATGTGTGCACACACAAACACGTGTACGCACACACAATTACACCCACCCATATACACGTGTACACACACCCACACACGTGTACACTCACTCCACACGTCTACACACATAAGTTTCTATACGTCTGTGTGTGTGATAACTTTTATGTTGCTTATACCTTTAATTTGTGTAACCATTTCTTGATTTTCGCTTCCTGCTTTAGATGTTGAGCTGACGGGTTTCATGTTGACGTTGCTCGTCCAATTTTTATTCACATTCCTCGATTGCTTTAATTCATTCTTATTATCCGACGGATTTAAATCGCTGTACTAAGTAACAACAATGATCATCGCCATGAATACGATGTAACCCTGAACGAGATTATGTGTAGTAACGCTTATGACTCGTTCACACCGGAGTTGGAGGCACACTTGTTTATTCAACACCAACGTTGTGACATACACATTTGAGGGGGTATCGGCCCCCTCACCCGTCTATCTGAGGACACACCTCTTAGCTAACCCTAGCCTGCCTCTGAGTCCTCCACTAATGGGCTAGGGGAGGCTATCTTGGCCCGACACTGGTCAGTCGGGCCCGGTACCCAGAGTCCAGACCAGCACTGGCTCTGGCTCTGGTACCACGCCACTGGCTCGAGCCTGCGCGGTCCTGATAAGGACGGCGTACCAGGGGGAGTCCAGGGCTCTATCTAAGACGTCTTCCGTCTTCTCTTCTTTAGCTAAACATCACTCCCGAGCCCATCGATACATTCCCCTTTTATACCCAACCCCTCCCTGTGGGGTGGGGCCCCGGGGGATCATAACGACCGAATCGACCACCCAGGGTGTCTGGCGCGGACGTCGCAGAGGGCACCTGCTCGTGCACTCATGTAGCCCCGCCTACTGTGTTTGTTTACCATAGGCTGCCATGCATAACGGGCTCTCTCTCTAACACCCCTACATATGCAAGGATTATTATCGCACTACGCACAGCGTTGTGAGATGCAATTAGCATGGATGAAGATCAACATACAACTGACATTGTCAATGTCGAAGGAGCTGCTGGCAGGAGGTCACTGGACGGACCCTGCAGGTGCCATGGGTTGTATTTCTGTGCCCAGCCACCGCATGCCTAAGCAGCTTTTGTTCGGCCGGATCGAGGGGGCTAAACGGGCGCGGCACGGGCTAGAGAAGAGATAGAGTGATGTGGTACAGGAGGACGTGGAGCTGAGTGGACTTGCTGATGACTGGTACCAGCGGTGTCAAGATCGGCCTCAGTGGAGGAGGCTCGTGAAGGACGCTACTGGGCAGTTGGAGGCAGTCGCCCTCCAACAACAACGGAGGGCGGAGGAGCGACGCTCACAACAACGAGCGGAGCGCCGGGTGGCTAAAGCACAGCAAGTTGGTACAGTAGGGGGCACAGGTGGTGCATCAGCCAGTCATCTCGGTCATCTCGGTCAGTCGACCCGTGGCACCTGGGTCTGCCCCGTGACCTCCTGCCAGCGGGCGTTCGACACTTCACGTGGCCTCAAGGTGCACATGGCCTGGCACAAGCGTCGTGGTGACGTCACCGCCACTTAGTGGCGAATGGCGGTTGTTGTTGTTATTTCTGTGCCAGGCTAGGTGCAGGAGGAGGTCACGGGACAGACCCTGCAGGCAGGTGCCATGGGTTGTACTGCTGTGCCAGGCTAGGTGCAGGTGGAGGTCACGGGACAGACCCAGAAGGTGCCAAGGGTTGTACTGCTGTGCCAGGCTAGGTGCAGCAGGAGGTCATGGGACAGACCCTGCAGTTTCCATGGGTTGACCGACTGAGATAACTTTCAGATGCAGCACCTATGCCCCCTACTGTGCCAACTTGCTGCGATTTATCTGCCCGGCACACCGTTCGTTGTTGTGAGTGTCGGTCCTCTACCCTCTGCTGTGACTGGAGGGCGACTGCCTCCAACTGCCCAGTAGCAGCATCCTTCACGATCCTCCTCCACAGAGGCCGATCTTACTGTAGTAGGTTCAAATTAGGTGCACACACACGCAACTTGGAGGCAACACTATTTATTCAACGGTAAATAATATAACACTCTACATGAGGTGGTGACCACCTTCCTCAACTCACTAACACTCTGGAACACGACACAGACTGGACCAGGCAGGCAACGGCCTGCCTGGCCCAGGACGACGACTCGGGACTTGACGACCGAAGATGTCTTCACCTTGGAGTACAGTACAACAGCCGCCTCGCTCTGCGTTCACACCACGCTTATATTTGGTTTGGCGTGGCTGGCTCCGCCCCGGCGTGGCTGGCTCTCTTCAGGCCACGCCTCCCTTCCCCGGACACGCCTCACTTCCCCCACCTCCTGGAGGGTCCGGATCCCTCCACCACGTGACCCCCCAGGCACCCCCTTGGGGCCCCCAGCCTTCGTACGGGCCGACACAGTAGTGATCTTTCTCTGTCACTACATCACCCCCCCCTGTATAAACACACAGCCGTCCCCGGCTGTAACACAACTGTGAAACATTGAAAAGGTGTGCCTCCGAACCAACAACATCAATAAATGACCGGCGACCGATAAGAAATACAATCACGTAATATATACAGAATCGACGAGGGTAAAAGGGAACCGCATAGAAAACGGGGAATTAACAACAATTATACATGAAAACTGGCTAACCCACTTACGCTCCAGCACAGCCCCCCCCCCCGTTAGAATCACGCATGCAATGACAGTCACCCGTTAGCACCCCCCGCCTTTCCGACGTGGCGTCACAACCAGTAGCACGCGTCGGCCATATCGGGGGGGGAATTTCCATGTTACCACCCCACCGCCTTTCCGACGCGGCGTCACAACCAGTAGCACACGTCGGCCATATCGGGGGGGGAATTTCCATGTTACCACCCCACCGCCTTTCCGACGCGGCGTCACAACCAGTAGCACGCGTCGGCCATATCGGGGGGGGGAATTTCCATGTTACCACCCCACCGCCTTTCCGATGCGGCGTCACAACCAGTAGCACACGTCGGCCATATCGGGGGGGGGAATTTCCATGTTACCACCCCACCGCCTTTCCGACGCGGCGTCACAACCAGCAGCACGCGTCGGCCATATCGGTGGGATTTTAACCCAGTCTCTCTCCAAGACTCGCATCGCAGCATATAGCTGTACCGACCAAGCCGAGACGACCCATCGTTCACTCACTGCACAACATGCACCCTAACAACTGAGGGATACAGTCTCAACGTAACAGGACAACTCCACCTGAACCTTACGAATCTCCAGCCCACTGTTTCAACGCACCTCGGAGTGTCTCACTCTCCGGGCCGTCAGGTCAAGCCATCAGACACAGCATGATGGGACCACACTCTCTGAGCCATGTGAGCGCACAGCCCACTTGGCTAGACAAGCCACGGAGTGTCTCGATCTCCGGGCTGTCAGGTCAAGCTGTCAGACAGCATGACGGGACCACACTCTCTGAGCCATGTGAGCGCACAGCCCACTAGGCTAGACAAGCCACGGAGTGTCTCGATCTCCGGGCTGTCAGGTCAAGCTGTCAGACAGCATGACGGGACCACACTCTCTGAGCCATGTGAGCGCACAGCCCACTAGGCTAGACAAGCCACGGAGTGTCTCAATCTCCGGGCTGTCAGGTCAAGCCGTCAGCCATTGCATGACGGGACCACACTCTCCGAGCCATGTGAGCGCACAGCCCACTAGGCTAGACATGCCACGGAGTGTTTCAATCTCCGGGCTGTCAGGTCAAGCCGTCAGCCATTGCATGACGGGACCACAACGTTCATGTTAGACACGCAACACTCACTGGGCCATCCTGGTCAGGACCTGCGCCCCAAGATAGGTGACAGCCAGCAGCACAATTCCAAATCCCTGGCCGCATGTCACCATCACAATTTAACACCATCACAACACATACAATTTGAATTATGATCCCCCACAGAACTGATCCAATGCCGAACAGGTACGCACAATTTGTGACGATCCCGAATATTCAATGGGTCACAACAATACACCTCACATCCCGTATCCGTACACATCATCTCCGAGACTCGCATTGCAGCATGCAGCTGTACCAACCGAGTGGAGAGCAACGCAATTTGACGGCAATTAACGGAAACGGACCCCCGATCCATGTAGAACACAAGGAGCATTCTCGCACAAAAGACATCATCTGTGCAACAACGGACAGGAACCAACCAGTGAGTTTGAAACGAATCGAACCTGTCATTTCAAAATCTCCTTCAACATTAACCATGGGACTCAGGGCATTCGAATTTTGAGAGCAAAAAAACTATACACAAACCCCAAGAATCGCCAAATTGATTAATACAGTATATGCAGTATATGAAATTCGTACAGTGAATCATTTGGCGCAATGCTCCATCCAGTCCCCACATGGCAACACACACAATCAATACTCCAGACAATCCGTACATAGTAAATAATCACAAGCAAGTACCCAACATTCCATACACTGTTAACAATTCCAAGCAAAGCTCCATACGGTCTGTACCTTGGCAACAATGACGATCAAAGTTTCTTACAGTTACACGTGGCAATCACGAGCGAAACTCCATACAGTATACACGATAACAACGGCGATTTCGCAACAAAACGATGTAACAACACGAGTCATTAACACGGCAACATACAGGATATCAACGGAGCTCGGGACACCAACACGAATTAATCATTAACTACACCCAGAAGATACCGATCTCGACGCCGTATTTAACAACAACACTTGTTACAAGCAGAAACCCGCATGGTCGCTGCGTCACTTTATCACGTACACAACCGGACGAACACGCTCCGCAAACCAGCGAGTTAAAAAAAAACACACGCGATCGCAACCCGGCGCACGTAAGATGGGTGAAGATTATTATTATTTTTCTTGGGGCCGGGTGCTTGTCATGTCACGACTCGCCTGGCAAACTGTGAATAGCGGAGGGCGGCAAGGTGGAGCACTGGAACGGCCCGAAGAATCTTTCATGGTGAACACGGCCTGCTCTTGCGAACCCATCCACCTCTCGCGCTCGAGCAGAAGGCTGGAACTCCCCCTCTGCAGGCGTTGATGTCGGCGGGAGCGGCATTTCGGCAGCAGGAGCGGCGTTTTGGCGGGAACCGCGCCCCGACCAGCCCTCGAGTTGGCGGGAACCGCGCCCCGACCAGCCCTCGAGTTGGCGGGAACCGCGCCCCGACCAGCCCTCGAGTTGGCGGGAGCGGCGTTTTGGCGGGAACCGCGCCCCGACCAGCCCTCGAGTTGGCGGGAGCGGCGTTTTGGCGGGAACCGCGCCACGATCAGCCACCGAGTTGGCGGCCCCACCGCGTGGCCCGCATGCCTGGGCCTCCCCCCGCCAGCCCCCGCAGAGACGACGGTGTCCTCTCCCCGCGGCTCCATCGCTCCGTTCCCGATGGCGGCGAAGCAGCGGTGCGATGACAGTCCCGCCGCTCCGCGTGCAGCGCCATCTCTCTCCCTCTGTCACCGGGGCTGCCATCCCCGGGGCTGTCCGAAGGATGGTCGTCACACCATCCCCGTCGTACGAAGGCGTCCAGATGAGTTTTGTCTTTGTTTTTCGTGTGCCCATTTTACTTCCCTAGGATAACACCTAGCAATATTTATATTTCCACAACTTCTGACGCCAAATGTAGTAGGTTCAAATTAGGTGCACACACACGCAACTTGGAGGCAACACTATTTATTAAACGGTAAATAATATAACACTCTACATGAGGTGGTGACCACCTTCCTCAACTCACTAACACTCTGGAACACGACACAGACTGGACCAGGCAGGCAACGGCCTGCCTGGCCCAGGACGACGACTCGGGACTTGACGACCGAAGATGTCTTCACCTTGGAGTACAGTACAACAGCCGCCTCGCTCTGCGTTCACACCACGCTTATATTTGGTTTGGCGTGGCTGGCTCCGCCCCGGCGTGGCTGGCTCTCTTCAGGCCACGCCTCCCTTCCCCGGACACGCCTCACTTCCCCCACCTCTGGGAGGGTCCGGATCCCTCCACCACGTGACCCCCCAGGCACCCCCTTGGGGCCCCCAGCCTTCGTACGGGCCGACACAGTAGTGATCTTTCTCTGTCACTACATTACCACCACTGTACCAGTCATCTGCAGGTCCGCTCAGCTCCACATCTTCTTGTACCACATCACTCCATTTCTTCTCTAGCCCGTGCTGCGCCCATCTAGCCCCCTCTATCCGGCTAAACAAAATCTGTCTCGGCATGCGGTGGCTGGGCATGCGGGCTTCAAGGATTTGTGAGCTCCTCACACAATCCAGCCTGCAGGTTAAACCCAGGATTAATCGTAGGCAGGGCCAGCCTGAATGTTTATAACCGGCAAAGATGTTCAATTAGGGGGGGTCCACGTTTCGCAAGCATAGAGAAGGGAGGGAATGACCATGGCCGAGGAGACCTGAAGCTTTTAGATGCAGTTAACATTTGACTACGGGCACTCAACGTTTGGCCAATATTATGACCTCTAAGCTGTGACACTCCATTGAAAATTATGTACATCGCTTTTCGTGAATACTAATCGGTGTTTGTTAATCAATAAAAGCCTGTAAAATCACCTCGTCCGTTTGACGGGCTGCCTGACCTCTTGGTGTGATATTCCTTGCTTACAAAATTTTCAATGGGTGCAATTGCGAACAACAGCCATTTTAACACGTAGGCTTTCACGATCAATATCATCCATAAAATAGTTGTAAATGTTGTGGATTTGCTCTCCAACTCACAACTGGTGTAGTGCTGTACTAGTATACTACACAAAACACTGCACTATACACTACACTATACATTAAACTATACACTACACTACTACACAATACACTATACGATTATGCTGTAGGATTAATAAATTGGCACGTTCTGTTTATGTGACACTAAACCTTTCTGATTGACTGTGCCAGGTGGTGGCAGGTTTAACAACACCACATTTATACATTGACGCGATCTCACCCACAAAACAACTTTCATTAATTGTCTCGGCCTCGCTGTGTGCTGCGTTACACCACTATCTGAATAGTTAACCTCGCATTCAATAAATCATCAAAGCCAGGGTGAACAACTGACTCCAACGTATTTAATGAATGAGCATGAATGAACATCAATGAGCTTTGATGAGCATCAATGACTTTCAACGAGTTTAATGGTTCTCAACGAGGTAAAACTGATGGAAAAACAGAACACAAAATACAGCATCCATGAATACTTGCAATATCAATACAATTAATGAATACTGCAGCATCATAACATTGTCTTCGATAACATGAATCTCAACAATAGGTCCTGGATGGACCAGGCACCTACATTAGCACTGACTAGCTACACAACAAGAGAATAAGCTACTGTGTTAAATAAGGTCACTTTGTGTAATCACCATACTGCAGCCTAAATGTATAGTGTTGCATATAACACTGAACTGTGGATGAGATACTTCATCCAAGCTCTCAAGATCGCATTAAAGTTACATGGGCACAGATCTGGCTCGACTTATCCAACAACAAATAACATTCATAATAATGATAGTGGCAGGCGTTGTTGTTAACTAGGCCCCATATTCATCACAACAATTTAACAGCATTATAAAGGCATTTAGAGCATTATAACGGCAATCCCAACATTGTAACAGCATTCCCAGTATTATGAGAACATAAACGAACTTACAGACAATGCTTCTCAAAGTCCCACAATGTACAGATGCACCTGTCTCCACTGAGACGCTATTTGTGCCTCCATTTTGTACTCTGCGTAATGTCCGCCACCCCCAGCTGGCCTCGTGGCTTAGAGACCCTTAACGCGGAACTTCCTAGTCACGTGACCAAACTCAGCACCATCACATCAGGAAGATCCTGTATAAGCACCCCCCCCCCATATTTGTCGTGGGACAGAACATCACGAACAATAGCCATGTCAGACGTATGTGGTGCCACGACCACGGAGCTACTTCGGCAGCGCAGCGACTCCCCCCCTACCCCTGCCCTGAACACACACACGCAGCATACACACACATGCAACACACACACACACGCAGCACACACACACGTAGTGTCCCGGCGAAGGTATTCATCTTTGACTCTGCAAGTGACATAAAACATCAGGATGAATGTAGAATAATACTTTCAGCGATATTATGTCGGTCGGCGCCGAACTAAGCACCTAGCAACACCTTGCCCCTCTCCTATGTGAGACTCGACATCCATGGTTGATTGCGGGGCCCACCCCCGGAGCTTTCCGCAGCAAGACTCAGTTGCATGATCTGTGTCCCTGCTTATATGTTCAAATTCTCTCCCCTCTGTGTGTCTCTTGCGAAAAAAACCCAGAATCCCTGTCTCATTCTACTCCCATGGCCGCAGCCGCCTGGTTGCCCCCCCCCTCTTTTGACCTTTGACTGGCTGCTTTCCATCACCATGTTTATGTTTTTTTGTTTGCGTTCCTCCTCTGCCTCCATGATGTTTGCTATCTCAAGGGGAGGCGCCCTCCCTTCATACGTAATTTATCGCTACCATGTGCTGTCAAATTTTGGAAGACAAAGGCGGTTTGGAGGCTCTGGTCCTATGGAATAGATATTATCTTGGCCGTGTGTGATTAACATATTTCGCCTTGTATCTCTTTTGAATTACCCAAGGTCTAATACTGCATAAGTATTATTTGGCTTATGTTAAACAAAGATTTATGATGTACAATAGTTGTTCCCACAAGTATTCCGAAGGTTTTATTACATTTTGGTCTCCGTCTGTGTCGCCAGGGATCCATGATTCTTATTCTCGAGTTTTATTTTGATATCCTGAGGTTGGATATATAACTAAGTTTTGACTTAAGCTTTCGTGACTGCTGGGATTCATATTCTTTGGTTCTTTCGGTAAAGTCACGTAGATAGAAAGATACAATAACAAACTAAATATGAGGTGAATAAGGGTTAAATACAATTCAGTTTCAGTTTCATGTATTAGGTATAACCCTGTGAGTCATGCGGCTCTTGAATCGGGTGCAACCGCAACAAAACAAAAACATGAACAAGAAACATCTTAAAGTGACTACACGCAACAACAAAAATCCTGGAAAAAACAGCAGTCTTCCAGAAAAACATCGTATATCAACGCTGTGTGCAAAAATCCCAGTGGGATGCAAGTCAAACAATAACAACCATAAGACATTGTAGATTAAAGTTATAAGGCCAACTCTGTACTACAACAAACATGGCCAGACCAAACCGTCCTCAAAATCACCAAAATAAAGCTACAAAAACAATGTAACAGTGATCAAAGAAACTGTGATTCAAATCCAAAAACAAAAGATATACAAAACATGTATGACCAAACCCCGCAGCCATAGCTGGCTCCATGAGTCACTCCATAACAGCAGGAGCATCAGTAGCAGAATCAAAATTTCTCAATACACCTTTAAAGATCAGCACACCACAATCAAAACTCAAGATCATACTTTGCAGCGGTCATCCAGAGCGATACATTTGATTTCAGTCCATTCTGAATCGCAGTGGCAGCTAGGGGTGTACAACTCCTCTAGAGCAGTTTTGAGTGAAGATCGCACAGGTTGCAATAGCATTCCAGACCCTGGGAGCATGAATAGTAAAGGTCCTTCCTCCAGTATTTGTATGGCAATAAGGAATGTGAAGCTGGTAAATGAGCAAAGACCTTAGGACACATTTTTTCTTCGAATCAGTGAGGAGATCCAGCAGGTCGTCTGCTGATTTTTTCGTAAGAACATCGTGAATAAATAAGATCTGATGCACAAGCCGTCGATCATTAAGAGAAGTTAAGTTTGACCCAATGTAGAGATCGCAGTGGTGGGTCCTATATGGGCAGTTCAATGCAAATCTTAAGGCCGAGTGATGAATTGAGTCAAGCTTCTTCAGTAAAGTACTGGGGTCTGATTTACATAAGATGTCATAGTAATCTAGAGGCAGTGTGGTAGCTTTTATCTATTCCAACGGAACATAGGGGGGAAGCAGCGCTTGTGTCGATACAGAAAACCTATTTTTAATTTAGTCTTTCTACCAATATAATCAATGTAATCTTGAAAATTAAGTTTTGAATCAAAGATGACCCCAAGATACTCATAAATCTTGACTTGCTCTATTTGATTATTTAAGGAATATAATTGGGGAAAAATAACTTCCTGCTTTAGTCCTGGTGAGAAGCATAGCATATTGGTTTTGGAGGTATTCAGGACTAGTTTAAGAGCAACTAGCTGATGTTGTAGTTTGTTGAAATCACCCTGGAGCTTAGCAATCATGTCATCCGGACGGCCAGCAGTAATCAGTATCGTGTCATCTGCAAATAGATTTACCCTGGAATGATCCAGGTCAGTGCCCAAGTCATTGACATAAAGAAAACAAGAGGGGGCCGAGGATGGAACCTTGTGGAACCCCTTCTGTTATCTTAACACTGTTTGACCTCCAACCATCTGTAAAATACAGTTTGGTTGCGAGAAGAGAGGTATTTTTTTACCATTCTACTGCGTGTTTGGAGAAACGGAGGCAACTTAGTTTACTAAGCAGGGTGTTGTGGTCGACTGTATCAAAGGCTTTGGACAAGTCAAGAAAAAGACTGGCGCAGTATTGCTTATTATCAAGGCTACTGTAAACGTGATTCAGAGTCTAATGCAGCAGATGTGGTGCTGTATTTTTTTCGGAATCCAGATTGGTTTAGATGTAATAGATTGTTGTCGGACAGGAAACTGATAATTTGGTAATTCAAATTTTTTCAAAAATTTTCATCAACGGGGACAAATTGAGATAGGTCGGTAGTTATTTGGATCATCTTTAGGGCCCCCTTCGTGAAGTGGACGAAAATAGGAATGTTATCATTCTACAGGTACTAATGCTTCTTTTATGGACAGGTTGAAAATATGGGCTATAAGTTTGTATATTAGGTGATCAACAGTTATCAGAGCAAAGATGGGAATGCTATCCGCTCTGGTAGAGGAGGACCCTTTGAGGTAGGACAGTTGTTTCAGAACATTACTTTCGTGGATAGGTTGGAAACTAAATTCGTTTAATGTTTGGACAGCGGTGTAGGAAATTGCATGAGCAGGGGTGACGCCCAATACATTATCAAAAAGGTCACCAACTTCAGAAAAATGAAGGTTAAAATTGTCGACTATTTTTTGGGGCTCTGAAAAATAGTCCCCATTTCGGTTAAGTGCAATGGGCGGATTATCGGTTTTGGATGCCTTTTCGAAACATTTGATTGTTTTCCAGAAGATCCTGGCATTGCCATGTGATACCAGGAGAGTGGTAGAAAAGTAAGCATTTTTTGCATGCCGTATTTTTTTGATGCATATTTTCCTTAAAATCCTGTATTCTAGCCAGTCATTGACCAAATAACCTTTCTGAGCACATGCCCAAGGCTTGTCCCGAGTTTTCATGAGCTTAGTAATCAAAGGATCAAACCATGGTGGGCGGTTGCCTTTAGTTTTAAATCTAACCAACGGAGCATGTTTGTTAAAAATTTAGAGAAACGTGTACCTGAAGGTCTCCCAAGCTGTTGTCAGGTTGGCGATATCACAGACCTTGTCAATATCCAAGTGAAGTACATCATTAGTAAATGCCTATATGCTGAAGTGTCTCATGGAGTGCCTCTCAATCAATTTAGGGGGGCTTTGGGTCTGGCTGATGATCTCACCCCAAATATGAAGGAGTGATCACTAAGGTTATTACCCAGAACACCAGTCAGTGTGAAATTGTGAGGGGCATTTGTCATTAGGACATCAAGCAGAGATGACTGTATCATGAGGCCTTCTTTGCCAGTATCAAAATATACTAATAGGGGTTTTCCCCTTTTTGGCGTCATCTGGTCGAACACCATATGAGACTAGGCTCTAAGAAAAGCTGCCTCTGGTGTGGACCAATCAGTTTCAAGAACAATGCAAAAATTATCAAAGTATTGTTTTTTTTTTGCATTTGACTGCAAGTATTGTGGTTAATGTAAACATGATTCCTTTCAAAAGGTGTCAGTTTTGTTGCCAGAAAAAAGGGGAAAACCCCTATTAGAGATGACTGTCCCGGATCTTTTAGGTTGGGTCTTGTGGGGACATTTATTAATTGAAATGGGTTAAATTCATCTGCAAAATTTGTGGCCACGGCCGGCGGTTTCAGCCAATTCCAATTTAGATCACCAACTAAAACTATTTCACCTTTAGGGAGGCCACCAAGAAGCTCTTTCAGTGCAGACGCAGCTTCAACATCCTTACCACTAGGCAGTCTATAGCAGCACACTACCAATATCTATTGATTATTTGGGAGAGTTATTCTGAGAGCCAGACCTTCAAAGCAACATTTTTTTAACAAGGAGTGAGCTGGTGAACATGCAATTGTACTACGAACATATGTGGAAATTCCACCTCCTTTAGACCCTCGGTCAAGCCGAAAAAGGATGTAGTTGTTAATCGTAATCTGCAAGTCATTTACGGCAGGAGTGAGAAATGTTTCTGTTAGGCAAAAAATGTCCGGGTCCAGATTTGCCACTTCTAGTTTTAGTTGACTTAATTTAATCACAAGCCCTCTGATGTTGACATGTAGAACACCAACACCTTTTCTGCCAGAAAAATATACGGAATTATACGAGTTCTTTACATTTGGGCCAGGATGAAGCTCAATACCTCCCAGAAATAAGAAAAGTAGAATAGTTTGCACAGGTATTTTCTGTGAAAGGATGAAGAGCGGTGAACCTTGGACGAATAGCAGCAGCTCGCAGATGACGACATTTTTAAGAGCAGAATGAAGTTTTGAAGGAGTGCTGGTGAAGTAATAGGACAAATATAGGGTTTAAAAGGATACAATGATGGAGTGTAGAAGTGTCTATAAGCTGTTTCATTAGCAGGTGTAGTGGCAAATTGAGCAACAAGTATGAACGAGAAGTAACGAGGGTTGTCGTTGGTAGAGTTGAGTGTGGCACTCGATATGACCGGGACAGCAGTAGGATACACAGCAGGAGAACTGCCATCTTTAAAATATCAAGGGTATACACAGTTTAACACACAAGCGAAATAAAATACTTGTAGGCCGAGCGCGAGAAACTTCTCGCCGCACTCGTCACACATGCACGGCTTCTCGCACGTGTGCTTGAGTTTTTGGAGATGAGTACCGCCCTCAATGTGATATTAGAGCAAGAGATCACTATTGATCACAGCATTGGAGGTGACGCGGAAGAGGGTGGCGTGCTCATTGACGGCCTTTAGCTTCTCGCTACACTCGGGCGGCAGCTTAAGGTTTTCCAGGTCGTTGAGCGAGCGCTGGAGGGCGGCTCCGTGCTTGCCGATCAGGTTGTTGCATGTGCTCATATCCTCGAGCTTGGAAGACAGCGAGCGGAGCGTGGTCTGCAGTTCCCTCTTTGTCGGCCTGTGCGCCTGATTTCTCATCGCCCGAGTCATGTGCTTGCAGCACGCTTGTAGAGCCAGCCCTCCTTCATCACCGTCACCTCCGCCATGGCGTCGTAGTCCTTCTGCCGTGGCTCTCTCGGTCTGCTCAAGCACTCCGCCACAGACTCTCCATGCACTTCACACGAGCATGAGCGACGCGTCACTCCTCACCACCACGACCACGGCGGTCCACAGGACCCTGGGTGCTGCGCTCTGTGACTTCGGGAGACAAAGACGGCCGGGCCTGGTGCTACCCACACACCACCTACTGTGCCATGCCGGCCTCAATTTATGCTGTTCGGGAACAGCACTTACCCCAAAAGCACGTTAAGGCTAAATGGGGGTCTTCGTCTGAGTGTGGTTGTGTCAGTCGACCCGTGGCACCTGGGTTGTGCACATAGCCTGGCACAAGCATCGTAATGACGTTACCGCCACTTAGCGGCAAATTGCGGTTGTTGTCACCATTTGTGTGTTTGTGTGTGTGTTTGTGTGTGGGTGTTTGTGAGTGTTGAGTTGACTATCTGCGTGGTTTTAAGCGTGCCGGGTGGCCTGCCTACGACCCGTCCTGGGTGTCACCAGGCCTTCTCGTGTGAGCAGCTCACAGACCTACGTTGAACTTCTTTCGCACCGTACACAGCCGACCGCGATGATCGGATGTACAGGGGAAGGACAGCAAACTAAACACGCAAAAAAACTGTTCTAAAGAAAGTAGTTTTCAATCTGCCCCAGTGGCTTCCTCAAAGTAATTCATAAACCCTAAAGGATAATAAATACACAATACTAAAACCCTGAAGCCTAGGGTTTTAGACGAAGTGCTGGCGAACTAGGCCTTGATAATTTTGTACTCAATAAATAAAGTAAATAAACCCTATATTTGAAAAAATATCATTGTATTCGTATTATAATAAATATAGACACGTACATTTATATTTGAAAGTGCATAAATGTACACAAATAAATAGAAACCAAAAAAATACAAAAAGCTGAGGGCTTTAGTCGAGGTGCTGATAGACTAGGCCTTTATCACATTTAAACTCGATTAACAAAGTGAATAAATCTTAAATTAGAATAAATATATGTGTATTTGTATCTTGTTGTTGCATTATGAACCCAGTGACCCGAGTTCAATGTATTTGAATAAATACAGACACGTACATTTATATCTGAAAGTGCATAAATTTACATAAATCAACAAACTCTTTAAAATAATATACAAAAAGCCGTGGGCTTTAGGCGAGGCGCTAACGGACTAGGCTTTAATCACATTCAAACTCATCAACACTAAATCAACGTAGTTAATAAACCTTACAGTTAGAATAAATAAACATGCATTTGTATTGTAATGAATACTGTAATGAATACAGACACGTAGATTTATATTCACACTCACGAGAGAGATGAAGGAAAGAGATGATGATGGTGATATGGAGAAAGAACAAACGATTAAACCCCCCTGCACCCGCCGATCTTAATTTAAACACACAGCTCACTCACTTACACACAGCTCACTCACACTCACTCACACGCTGCACATTCTCACACGCCGCCGCCATCTTCCCGTTACCAAATAATTAATAATAAAAGCGACCAATATAGACTGCAGTCTGGTTCTTAATCTGAGAGTGTTACTGACAGTCTGTAATGTCGATTTATTCTTGTCGCTAAGTTTCGAACTTTTACCGTTGTTAAAAAATAACTCCAGGTGTAATGTCTGATTGCCCCTGATCTGCGTCCGTGGAGATCTGAATGGGGTAGTGCAACGACTGTGCCAGCAAGTTTCGATTTGAGACCAGGCTCTTCCTGCACAAAACGTCCGTGGAGGTCGTGTCCCATGGTCCCCCCACCGCAGATTGTCATTAACCTCTCTTTGCCCCGGGGTTTTATTATTTAATGGCCTCCACCCACTGACTCAGTCACCCACCCACTCACCCACTCATCCAAATGTTATCTCTGGCTTGACCAAGCTGAGTGTGAAATCGCAGCCGTTGGCTCTGCATCTACAACAGCCGGACGACAAGAAGGCGAAGATGAAGACCAACACCACTCACAGGCCTCCCGCCATCCACATTTTCCCATTAATCGTAGCCGATGCTGCTTAGTCGTTCCGTGTGCACTGAACACATCGGTGCTGATCTCGACTCCGCCAACCGCTTGCACCTCGTAGGAAATGCGTGGGAGTACAGAATACATTGATCTTTGTACTTGACACACATACACACACAAACACACGCACACACACAGGTGTGTTTGCGTGTGCTTCTTGGACTTTGTATTGTCTTGTTCAAGTCCGGGAATTTGCGTCATAGTTAAAGTCGAAACCGCCCACACAGCATATAGATACCGCTCGCTCTTAACATCACAACCACCACAGCCCATTGGAGTCGCGAGGAGGAAGCGGTAAGAACTTTAAAACGCCTGCTCTTTTTACACTTTCTACAATTATACGCCTTGGCATTTCAATACAGTCGGAGCTCTCGACCAATTCTCATAATTAGAGGGTTTGTTAGATCGCGTCAAATATCTAACCCCCTAAAAAAAATCAATTATGGATAGGTTTTCATCACGAAACACTAAAGTACAGTTCATTCACCAGACGTTATGTTGATAATTGTGATTAAACAGTGGATATGTTAGCGTTTTAGTCTCGCTGCGTGTTCTGTTCGCGACACTTTTCTGTTATTTCCCTACTCCGACGAACGTGCCTTTAATCCTTGGACAAAATGCATCGATGGCAATAAAATGGTCTCATATGATCGTCCACGACTAACACTGCCCATCGACTCAACACTGCCACCCATAGACTCAGCACTACCCATAGACTCACCACTACCCATAGATCTTCTTGGTTCTTTCGGTAAAGTCACGTAGAAAGGAAATAATAAAATAAAACTACCCATAGACTCAACACTACCCATAGACTCAACACTGCCCATATAGATTCTACCCTGCCCATAGACTAACACTACCCATATACACTCAACATTGCCCATAGACTAACACTACCCATATAGATTCAATGAAATCGTCTGATAGGATCGTGTAAGATATTGCACGATCCTTTGTTGCTCTCTTTGAATGAACGAGGAGGGAGCTCTGCCTTGGGGCTCCGCCATCTTGCGCCACTTTGCCAGATATTTTCCAGCAGCCACCGAGGCCAGTCAGGAATCCTGTAGCTCGGGTGTGGGTCAAACAGTTTCAAGGGCAATGCGTAGGAACAGTTTGATGATCGTTACAACACCCTGTGTACTTACTAGTATACTATACACAACCCTACTATATACTACACTATACACTACACTTCTATACACTAAACTATACACTACACTATACACTACACTACTATATACTACACTATACACTACGCTACTGTATACAACACTACAATATACTACAGTTTACACTACATTATAGACTACACTACTATATACTACACTATACACTACACTACAATCTATTACACTACTATATACTACAATATACACGACACTACTATACACTACACTACAATACACTATACTATATACAGTACTACAATATATAACACACTACACTACAATACACTATACTATATCGTCCAGAGGTGTGGACTCGAGTCATGTGACTTGGACTCGAGTCAGACTCGAGTCATGAATTTGATGACTTGCGACTCGACTTGGACTTGCATAACAATGACTTTGTCCCACCTCTGAGATGTGGACTCGAGTCATGTGACTTGGACTCGAGTCAGACTCGAGTCATGAATTTGATGACTTGCGACTCGACTTGGACTTGCATAACAATGACTTTGTCCCACCTCTGCTATATACTACACTATCCAATGCACTACTATATACTACACTACAATATACTACTCTATACACTACACTATACAGGGTTCTTCAAAAAAATGTGAACACTCCCGAGAATTTGCAATGATACCACAATAAATGCGCCTTCGGGGTCACTGGAGACAATCAGGAGAAGATTCCAGGTGCGCGTTGACAATGATGGCGAACAAGTGGGAGACTCTTTGAATTTTTGAAGCTGTTAACATTACATTTGTTATTGTGCTTACAGTCTATTATTATCCATACATTTTCTGTTAAAAATTATACTCCCATATAAGTGTTAACAATTTGTTTTTAAGCATCCTGTGTACTACACTATACACTACACTACGATATACAATATCATTAGTCCTCCTTTGCCAGTACCAAAATATAATAATAGGGGGTTTTCTGACAAGTGTATTTTTTGTTTGCATTTTGACCAAAAGTATTGTGGTTAATGCACACGTGATTTCTTGTAAAAAGGTTTCAGTTTTGTTGCCAGAATAAAGGGGAAAAACCCTATTATTACTTTATACTACACTATACACTCCACTGCAATATTGTAATAGTAATAGGGTTTTACCCTTTTATCTGGTACAAAAACTGACACCTTTATACGTGGGATCATGTTTGCAATAACCACAACACAAGCAGTCAAAATGCAAAAAAAAGAAACAACTCTGATAATGATAATGATATGCACTATCCTTGAAGTTGATTGGTCCACACCCGAGACGGCTTTTTTAGAGCCTAATCTCCATTGGTGTTGGACCAGATGACGCCAAAAGGCGTACAACTCAAAAACAACGCACTATCAGAATATTGAGAGCTCGGGGTAAGCATTTACACTGAGACCTCCTTTACCAGTAGCAAAATATAGTAATAGGGGTTTACCCTTTTATCTGGTATATACTACACTATACACTACACTACTATATACTACACTACAATATACTACACTATATACTACACTACAATATACTACACTATAAACTACACTACTATATACTACACGATAGTCCCATGTAAGTGTTAACATTTCTTCAGCACGCTGTCATTATTAGCATCAGAGCAACTGTTGGCTGGTGGTCTTTAATGTTCTACGAAGTACACTCCTATGGCGCCTTGGGACCGGCGTTCATTAAGATTCGTCGTCGTCGTATATGATGCATCGTCTTTGACACTGATTGGTCCACACCAAAGACACTGCATCGTATTATCAGAGCCATTGGTTTTTGATTGCATTTTCACCACAAGTACCGCGTGGTGGTCAATGCAGACAGGATTCCTTGAACATGTTTTCTGTTTGCACTGTTATATCTTGATACTCGCAATAAAGGTCCCATATGCTGTTGTCCTGAGTAATGCTTAGGTTAGATACTTCGATACGATCTTCCATAATGCCGTCGTTACCAAGTTCCACATGCTTCAAACCAGACCGTATGTCATAACTGCGATTGTTAATAAGGACAAGCAAACGAGTCGCGTTTAAAACCTCCCGACTGTGCTGTATTGCGATGTAACAATGGATCCCATCATTAGATTACCGTGCAGCAGTAGTAGTACCACGACGTTTGCGATTATTTTAATGTGCGGCGGTTGTCTCTGTGAACGTTTCAACTTTCCAGGCACCGGGGTTTGTTACTTCAGAGAGTCGTTGGAGCGACAAAGGGACATTCTGCTTTGACCGTAGGGTCCCTCCCTTTCGTAAACATATCTCTCGTAAATGTGCCGGGGTTATCCCTTGCCCACGCAAGGAGTCATTTCGTCCATGGCCCTGCCATTTGACGCGTTTGCCCTTCTGCTACGTCGACTCGGTTTAATTCCTGGAAAGCGAACTTTTATTGAGGCTTCACAAGAACCGGCCTCAGGCTCTGGTGATGTTCATCATGGCCATCCGATCAAAGCCTCGAGTAAAGTGTTTCCCCTCGCTTCCCATTCTGGCGCTGTGTGGCTTTGTCATCTGGGTTTTGCGACTTTCTGGACGCAGGGAACGCGTCTATGGCCACAAGGAGCTTTGACATTCAAAATAGACAATATTACACTCAGTGTTGAGTAGTTCCGTCGGACGTACTCGGAGACGGAGGTGAGTTAGGGGCTTCCGCCAGGGATTATTAACACGTATCACTATCCCTGGTTCCCTCTTCACCCCTTCTACTATCCCCGATCCTCCAGTGATCCCGCTTACGTCACGGGGTCTCCCTTAAATACCCTCTGAGGCGTGACGTCACGTGCACTGCCCAGCGCGTGCGACCCCACGTCCCGTGATGTCACCGCACCGGACAGCGCACACGACCCCACCACTCTCCTCTACTCCTCTACATCACCCCCCCCCCCCCCCCCGTGAAAAAAACAGCCGACCCGGCTGCAATCACCCCGCAAGCGGGGCCCCACACCGGACCGAAGACCGAATAATCACGAGTTCGTGTGCCTGAAGGTAAAACCGGCTGCTAGAAAACTCAACCTTAGGGCAGCACGCCCCCTCAAGCAGAACAGCAACAACAACCATAACAACAAAAAAACAAAACAAATAGAGCCCGAAGGCCTCATCCGCCGGATAGCGCCGAACGGGCACCAGGGGCTGGGTCCGCTGAGCGGCCATCAGGGCCGTCACCGGAGCCGCATCCCCCTCGAGTGGGTATACGCTGCTGGCCCGCTCCCCCGTGCAGTGTCCGCCACCCGTGCAGGTGGCCCGTCAGCGGGCAACAGGCCCACCACCGTGGCCTCCGGTGACCGGGGGGTCTCTGTCGGCCTCACTCGGGAGGGGCCTGGGGGCACACACACAGGTCGGACGTCACCTCCGTCAACGAGACCCGGCCGGTCAGGCACACCGGATACATCATCAGCCGGCCGTTCCGGAAATGGGGGTGGATCCCCCAGGGTAGATGGAACATAACGTTTGAGCCGGGACGGGTGCACTATCCACTGCCGGCGACCGAACCGAATCCGGACGCATTGCGGCCGGCGGACCTCCACAACCTCCACGGGGCCCTGCCAAGGGCGATGCAATTTGGCCGATGTGCCAACGGGGACCTGGGGACAATGCAGCCACGCTTTTTGACCCGCTACCCACGGGAGGCCAGCTGCATGGTGTTTGGGCAGCCGCTCATTAGCCGCCTGCCGGCTTGCGGAATTCTCGGCAGCGGCCTGTCGCGCCTCGCGCAGCCGGTCAAGCGCGACCTTCAAAGGGGTCGGCACCGCCGACCCCTTCTTGGAGGAGCCAACGTCCATCTGGACGTGCACCGGGGGCTCTGGTTCCCTACCGTACATCAAATAAAAAGGCGAAAATCCCGTGGAGGCATGAGGGGCCAACCGATACGCCGCCAAGACCCCCGGGACGAACAGGTCCCAGTCTGACTGGGACCTGTTCACTTGGTGGCACAGCATGGACGTAAGGGTGCGGTTCAAGCACTCTACCATCTCGTCTGACTGGGGGTGGTAGGGCGAGGTGCGGATTTTCTTGGTGCCAAGGAGGTCACACACCTCCTTGAGCAACCTAGACGAGAAATTCCGCCCCTGGTCAGTCAACAATTGTTCCGGCGCGCCCTTGTCAAACACGTACCCCTGGACGAAGGCCTCGGTGATAGAAGAGGCCGACTGATCGACCAAAGGCCATGCCATGGGCCAACGTGTGAGGTACTCAACGCCCACCAAGAGGTATTTGTGGCCCCGTTGGGATGCAGGGAATGGCCCCAAAATGTCGAGCGCCACGAGCTCATTAACGTGAGAAACCCGGATGGACTGCAGCGGGGCCCGGTCCCGGACAACTGGGGCCTTCCTCCGCGTGCAGTCGTGGCAACCCTTCAAAATTAGTGCCACGTCAACCTCAACACCCGGCCAGTAATAGTCCCGCTTAAGGGTCAATAAGGTCTTGTGGTAGCCAAGGTGGATAAGCTTCTCGTGAATGGCTCGGGTTAATTTACCACGCAGGCTAGTGGGCACAACCACACAATAGCGTTCCAATTGGGCATCCCAACGCATGAGGAGTCCGTCATGCACGGCGATCGCCGGGGCAGCCGACGAATCTGAGCTCCGGGCCTTATGTCCGACACGGCGCCGTAGCTTCAGCAGAGAGGAATCCTCCATCTGCAAGCTGGACCATACCTCCCGGGGAAGTCCAAGGCCGAAATCCGCATGCGCCGCCGCACCTGGAGGGGTGGCCGCCTCGGCCGACGCGACCAACTGGGCCGCGGCGTCCCCTGGGGCCTTGCAACGGCTAGAGCCCAGGGCGCAAGCACACCCGCCGCCTGCCGGCAATCGGGATAAACCGTCCGCATTTCCATGCTGTGTCCCCTTCCTGTGGATTACATCAAAGGGGTAATCCTGGAGCACTTCGAGCCAGCGAGACAGCTGACCCGAGGGCTGATTAATCTTCAGCGAATATTGCAGGGCCGCGTGGTCGGTTCGGACCGTAAACAGCCTACCGTACAAATATGGTCTATACAACTGAACAAAATAAACTATGGCCAAAAGCTCCCTCCGGGTCACACAATATCGCTGTTCCGTCGGGGACAGAACGCGACTGCCATAGGCTACCACCCTCTCAACCCCGTCGACCACCTGGGCCAGGACAGCCCCAATTCCCGTGTCGCTGGCATCGGTATCGAGCAGGAAGGGTTTCGAAAAATCCGGGTACCCCAAGGGCGGCGCATCCGACAAGGCCGTGTGAAGCGCCGCAAAAGCCGCCTCCTCCTCCGCGCCCCAGTGAAACCTTTGGCCTTTGGCGGAAAGGGGTGCAGTGGCTTCGCAATTGTCGCCAAATCGCGGACAAACCGGCGATAGTACGATGCGAAGCCAACGAAGCTACGCACCTCCGCGACAGATGTGGGAGTCGGCCACGTCCGGACACAAGCCGTTTTATCCGGATCTGTGGCGACACCTGACGTGCTCACAATGTGTTCCAAATACTTCACCGATGGTTGTAGTAAGTGGCATTTCTGGGGTTTGAATTTCAAGCCAGCAGCACGCACTTTGACGAACACCGCCTCAAGGCGTTGCAAGTGCTCGCCAAACGTACGGCCAAAAACAATAACGTCATCCAAGTAGATTAGACAAGACTCCCACTGCAGCCCCGCCAAGACCATCTCCATGAGACGCTGGAAGGTGGCCGGGGCCGAATGGAGACCCATAGGAAGCCAATTGAACTCTAACAACCCCTGGGGCGTGCGGAACGCTGTCTTGGGTCGAGAGGCCTCATCCAGTGGCAATTGCCAGAAGCCGGAGAGCAAATCTAAAGTTGAAAAGAACCACGCGCCCGAGGGGGCGTCCAGGGAATCATCCATGCGGAGTTGCCGACGTTCCCCGGAGGACAACGAGGCATTCTCGTCGCATAACGTGGCGATCCATGATGCGTCGGGGTCCCCCGTGCGCATCACGCCCGCCACGACCCCTCCATCTGGGGCAGCGCTCTCGGGTGGAGGAGCCGGGGTCGCGTGTGCCAGGACGACGCCGGCCGGGACTACGACCGGCAAGGGTCCCGAATTGAGGACCTGCAAAAAAAGGTCCTGGCCCCCCGACACGGCTGTCAAGGCGCCCACCAACCCCTTCGTCCTTGAAAAGTAGCTTGACGGGGACAGGAGGATACCCATCTCCGTGGAGCCCATTTCGAGCGGTTTGCGCAACCTAAGGAGTATCAGGATTTGTGACGCCGGTGGTACGGTCACCGGCGCTTTATTCAAGGCCCGTACACCGGCGACCAAGGGAGACAGGACGGTAGGCGATCGTAGGAATTGCAGCCGCCTCCCTGACGGCATTTCCACACAGCCCTGGTCAACGAGAATTCGGATGGGCATCCTAGACAAAAAGTCGGTCCCCAAGAGGCATGGCACTGCCAAGGTCCTGGAGACCAAAATAGGCCCGGCCAACTCAATCTCGTCAACCTGAACCGACGCTACAACGTGGCCCAAGATGCCCAAACTGCCGCCGTTCGCGGCGACACAAGCCCCGCGAACTGGCCTTAACGGACCCATGCTGCGGGGTAGCAGCCCAAAAATGGCCTCAGAAATAATGGTGGCCAACGCCCCTGTATCCACCAGGAGGCGAACGTGCACCCCTTGCACATATCCTGCCACCGCTGAGGAGCCGGCAGCTGCCGCCACCATCCTATGCGCAAGCGCATCCCAGTGGCGGGTCTGTCTGGGCCATTGAGGGGGTGATGACGATAGTGCACCCGACCCTTCGAGGACAACCCCATGACGATGGGCCCTAGCCCCGCTAGATGCATGAGGTGAAGGGCGCGGCCGCGCAGATGATGCGTCGCGACTCGCCTGGGGCCCCGGACCCGATGCCAACGAGGGTCTGGGAGAAGGTGGAGTCCCTTTTCCAAAGGCCCCCGGGGCATTCCGGCAGCCCCGCTCAATGTGGCCCTGCTGACCACAGTGGAAGCAGGCCACCGTGTCCGCCTCCTGCGGACGGGAAGGTCCCGGCCGCCCCCGCTGCTCCGGACGGTGACCACCCGCCCCCCTTCCTCGACGATCGGGCATCGCCAGGGCCGCGAGGGTGTCCACCACCTGAGAGGTGGCCCCCCCGTCCGGCGCCGGGACCCCCGCACACGCCGCCATCTGAGGCCGTTGGCGGAGAGAGAGGTGCGCCTGAATGTTTTCGGCGACCGCCAAGGATGTGATCTGCCGATCATTGTTGATCGACAGAGCAATTCCTAGCTCTCTTGCCAGGTCAAGCAGCTTCCCCAAGGCCATAGAATCAAGTGCCCTGCTGTACAGGTCAGGGTATGCAGCCTGCGCCAGGGCCAGGAGCGAGCAGCGGAAGGACAGCGGCAGTTCCCCCTCCTCCCGCCGCCGCAATGAGAACTTTAGCTGCGCGCAGGACGGCGGCTCAAAAACGTTGGCCATTTGGATATAGGCCGCCGGGAGTGTAGCCCGATTGGCCGGATGGATGGACTTGAAGGCCTGCAGAGCCCTTTCGTCCAAGCAGGTCGGAAGCGCCGGCAAGGCCTCCTCCATGTATGCCGCGTCGAACCGGTCCTGGAAGGCCGGCCAGTCGCCCCCTTGCGGTGTGGCTTCCACACCGCGAGGTGTGGAAGCCAAGCGGCACCTGCGGGCCACCCGGCGGACACGACGTGGTGCGGCGGTGGCAGCGTTGCGGCTCCCGCGGGCCACGCCGAAGACGCGGAAAGGTGCAGTGGTGCTGCGGCCCCCATGGGCCACGCCGTAGGCGCAGCGAAGTGTGGCTGAGTTGCGGCCCCCATGGGCCACGCCGTAGGTGCAGCGAAGTGCGGCTGAGTTGCGGCCCCCATGGGCCATGCCGTAGATGCAGCGAAGTGCGGCTGAGTTGCGGCCCCCATGGGCCACGCCGTAGATGCAGCGAGGTGTGAAGGTGCCTGCGCTTTCGCGACCCACCTGTCAGCGGCGGCGTACGAAGCCACGGCGTCGTCCCGCGACGCGGCGAGGGACCACGGCGTTGCAGCCTCAACGGGCCACGCCGAAGATGCGGCGGTATAATTCGGGCCTGCAGCGGCCCCCGCGGCCCACCCCGCCGGCACAGCGAGGTGCGGGACAGCGGCCGCAGCCGCGGCAACCTCTCGCGACGCGGCGAGGCACCATGGCGTTGCAGCCTCCATGGGCCACGCCGAAGACGCGGCGGTATAATTCGGGCCTGCAGCGGCCCCCGCGGCCCACCCCGCCGGCGCAGCGAGGTGCGGGACAGCGGCCGTAGCCGCGGCAACCTCTCACGACGCGGCGAGGCACCACGGCGTTGCGGCCTCCCCGGGCCACGCCGAAGACGCGGCGGTATAACACGGAGCCGCGGCGGCATCCATGACAAGGGGCGCAGGCACGGCGAGGTGCAGAGCCGCGGCATCGCCGGTGGCCGGCCCCATGAGCGCGGCGACAGGTAGAGCCGCGGCAGCACCCGCGGCCCATTCCGGCGGCACGGCGATGTACGGGGCAGCGGCAGCCACCGCTGGCCACACCAGCGGCCCGGCGAGGACGGCACGCGCGTACTTACCCGGGGCCCCCCCGGCGGGCGCAGCTTGATGTGGAGCCGCGTCGTCGCCGGCGGCTGGTCCCGCAGGAGTGGCGTGCCGAGAAACCCCGGCCGCGTCGGTGGAGAGACGCGGCGTCGCGGTCGCCATGGCAGCCATGGCACCGACTTGCGGCGTCGCAGCAACAATGTCCGCCGGCCGCCGCGTCGCAGCCGTAGCAGCGGCTCGGGAGCCGTATACGGCTCCCGAGCCAACATGGCCGCCGCGGATTGCGTCGCAGCCAACATGGCAGCCATTTCCGGTGGAGCGGTCGCTGGGAAAATGGCGGCGGTTTCAACGATGGCGGTTGACGGTTGCCCCCGTCCCGAGTGCGGGCCGGTTGGCTGCGTCCGCGCCTCCACCTCGGCCAACCTGACGGTCAGCTGCCCCACCGCCTGCAGGACCTGCTGCAGCAGAGCTGCGGGGACGCTCTCCGTCTCTAGCGGCGGTGGTGAGCTGGCACTCCCCGCAGCCGACTCCTCCCGCTCCGGCCTGCACGTCTCCATGGGGACCGTCACCGGGGTCCCGGGCTCCGGGGTCACTGCTGGAGCCTCCTCTCTGCCTTCGGCACCCTCCAAGTGATGTGCCGGTGGGTTCTTACGCCGTGCGCCCGCTTTAGACATTGTGGCGACGGTGTAAACTACTGACACCAGTTGTTGAGTAGTTCCGACGGACGTACTCGGAGGCGGAGGTGAGTTAGGGGCTTCCGCCAGGGTTTATTAACGCGTATCACTATCCCTGGTTCCCTCTTCACCCCTTCTACTATCCCCGTTCCTCCAGTGACCCCGCTTACGTCACGGGGTCTCCCTTAAATACCCTCTGAGGCGTGACGTCACGTGCACTGCCCAGCGCGTGCGACCCCACGTCCCGTGATGTCACCGCACCGGACAGCGCACACGATGCCACCACTCTCCTCTACTCCTCTACATCAGTATTAATTTTTGGAAAAGGGATAGGTACATTACTACACTATACACTACCATTCACTACACTATACATGACTATTCACTACACCATACACTACGCCAAGCACTACACTACTGTACACTACACTATACATTTCTATACACTACTATACACTACACTGTACACTATTATACACTACACTATACAATACACTTTACACTACTATACCATACAGTATACACTACTATACTCTACACTATACACTACAATGTACATTACGATACACTAAACTACTATGCACTATACACTTCTATAGCCTACAGTATACACTATTCTACTTTACAGTACACATTACTATACACTAAACTAAACATTGCCATGCATTACATTATACACTAAACTATACACTTAACTACTATACCCTACCCTACTATACACTACACTACTATACACTATTCTATATAGTACACTCTATACTACTCTATACTGTACACTTTACAGTACACTATACACTACTATACATGACACTATACACAAACTGTACACTCATCTTCTTGGTTCTTTCAGTAAAGTCATGTAGAAGGAAAATAATAAAATAATAAAAATAAAACATAATAAAATTATTCTCACGACGTTTCGGCCACAACGCAAGCAGCCGTCTTCATGTGGAGAACAAGTCTGTCGAGAAGGCAGAGTTCTCCACCTTGAAGATGGCTGCTTGCATTGTGGCCGAAACGTCGTGAGAATTATTTTGTTATGTTTTATATTTATTATTTTATTATTTTCCTTCTACGTGACTTTACCGAAAGAACCAAGAAGATGAATCCCTGCAGTCACGAAAGCTTTAAATCGAAATTTAAACTGTACACTACTATGCACTATACTACTATACACTTCACTATACACTACACGAATATACACTACACTAAACATTCCACTACTATTCACTACACTACTATACACTACACTGCTATACACTACTATACAATACTATACACTACACTATACACTACAATACTATACACTACAATACTATACACTACACTATACACTACTATACACTACACTATACACTACACTACTATACACTACACTATACACTACACAAGCTCACTAAGCCAATTCTAGATTTGAAGCTTTCGTGGCTGCAAGGATCCATACTCTTAGTTCTTTCGGTAAAGTCACGTAGGTAAAAAATGAAATAAAAATAATAAAAATAAAACAATAAAAATCACGACGTTTCGGAGGCATTGCTACAACTCGGTGGGCTCTCATGAGATTGTTTTCTCCGAGACTAAGGTGCTCTGCAAGCCTTCTGGCTACCATCAAAGGTTTGTACGCGAAGCCATTCAGATATACAAACACAGACATAATTTCAACCGTGATGATGGGTACAAACTTAGTAATCATTGGAAAGATGTTATCAACCATGCAAAAAAGATTTAATTACACATTTTTGGACCATCTTATCTGACAGGCACTATTTTACTTCACCGAGTGTTAACATCCCTAACGTTTAACAGTACTCTTTATTGTCAGCCAATACTGGTATAAACATGGGCATTTCCACGCCTTTTCTATTATGTACATCCACAGTTACTTGCGCAACACGTCCCTGACCACGAGCCCATTCATCCCATAGTGACTTGCGCACAAACGGCATAACAAAGAGCGGCTTAATCGTGTCTAGTTCATTTACCCACCCAGCAGTATAACAAAAGCAGTAATTGACCACTTCACAACTCCTCCCCCCCCGCTGCCCTTCCTGGCTCCTCCCCCCTTAACCTCACTAAGCCACCCTGTTGCCCACAGGACTCTCCACAGCAAGGACAGCGCTCGTGGCTGCGATTGTAAGAGGCTTGGCAACAACATGGGCTCAGAACAGAGTAAAGGTGAACTACAAACTACAACTACAGTCTATGGGTACCCATTTATCTGGCAACAAAACTGACACCTTTTTTTACCATATTTTTATCATATTTTGCTACTGGCAAAGGAGGTTCCAATGGTGTAAATGCTTACCCCGAGCTTTCATACTGTGATGGTGCATTGTCTTTCAGTTCTGCGCCTTTTGGCGTCATTTGGTCCAACACCCGGCGACCCGGGTTTGATTCCCGCTCATAGCCAACACCGCTGACAGCGATTATCAGAACCGGTCCTTGGCCTCCCGTAGGTTGACTCAGCTGCAAATGAGTACCTGGTGCGGTGTGTAAACATCGCCACTTGGTGAGACAAAGGCGGCCGAGCGTGGTATTGACCACCCACCCCCTCGTGTGCCGTGCCAGGCCTTTATAGGCGCTGCTGCAGCTGCTACTCGCTACCAACAGCACTCGTGTGTGTGGGTAGTGTTAAGTCTATGGGCAGTGTTGAGTCTATGGGTAGTGTTGAGTCTATGGGTAGCGGTGTAGAGTCAATGAGTTGTAGTGTTGAGTCTATGGGTAGCAGTCTTCAGTCTATGGGTAGCAGTGTTGAGTCTTTGATGTATTGTGAGTCTATGGGCAGATATATATATTTTTTAACCCTATCATCGCCACTTTTTCTTCGTGGTGTTTTCTTTTACAGATCCGACAAAACCAGGTGACAAACAAACATACAAAGAGGATGAAGATGAATGCACCTGCCAGATTTGTGAGTGTTTATTTTATATTCCGTTGAGGATGCCGTGCGGCCACTGCTTCTGCGAGGTCTGCGTCGAGGTCCACTGGGAGTTGGAATCGACGCAGACAGTATTCCTCTGCCCACAAGCTAAGTGTGGGCGGCGATGGGAGAGCAAACCCATGCTGAGGAAGGATACGACACTGGAGACTCTGGTGGAGCCAGCGAGGCAGAAGCTCGTGTCTGAGAAACTTGATGAAATACGACGGGCGGCAAAGGAAGGAGGAACGGATGAGGGAAACGCATCCTCACCACAATCATCCCCACCCGCACAGGGCGGTGGTGAGGAATGGGTGAGTCGTCCAAACTTCCTTCTGGTACGTGGGAGGACGGGGGTTCGATTCCGATTCTGTCTTCAGGGTCGGGATCGAACCCTTGTCCTCTGTGTGTCTCTCCTTCTCTCTCGTCTCGTGGTTGCGTGGATCTTTTGTCTCCGAAAACTCCGGGTTTTCCCTCCACCACTCATCCTTGCAGTGCCTCACGGCTCTCCAAACCTCCGAGTGAAGGCAGTTCTCATTGTGGGCGTGGGCCTGTCGCTTTTTCTCAGCCAGCCTGAACACCTCCTCTCAGCCAGGGTATCTGATGAGGTTTGGACCGCGTTCCCAAAGCAGCCATTGCAACTGCATGAGCCACAGTCCTAAACCTCGCCCATTTCCCCTCGGCATCAGGAGGAGTGGGGGACGATGCCAACCCCAGCCGCAAGCGATGATGAAATTTTTGTTTGCAACTTTCATCAGCTAGCTGAGACCATGCCACTATGGATTTGAATAGGGCCCTAGGTGTAAATCCACCACCATAGTGGAAGAATGGCAGGCACATCTTAGAGATGACGAGTCGATGGTCAGTGGGCAGATCAGCTCCACGGTAGGTCCTGGTGTCAAGGACATGGGCCCACATCCACTGTTCTGTCACTATGTAGTCTAGCAGATGTTCTTGCTTGGAACCGGCGTGCATCCATAATGTTGTGGGGATGTGCCAATGTCGGAACAGCGTGTTGATTATTGCAAGTCCTTCGGCTGCACAGAACTCACGCAGTCTCCTACCGTTGTTATTGAGCTGATCTGGCCCATGTCTTCCAATTACTCGAGACTAGGTGCCAGCATCATAACCAACTCGGGCATTGAAGTCACTCAACAGGATGACTCGATCCAGAGGGGCCACTTAAGCTAGCAACTGTGACATGAGGTCATCGAAGGCTTCTAACTCATCGGCCTTGCCTGTAAGCAATCACCACCATGATTTATTGCCTCCCATTTATGGGAAGGCGAGACCACAGGAACCTGGGGCATACAGCTTCCCACACTTCACCTCCACGCTCCTACACCCCCTTAATTATTTGTTCAGAAGAAGAGCCACTCCCTGTGGTTTAGCATTGTCCTGCTCTGAGTAGAGGACTGTAAAAACCTCAGGTGACAGGAGCCAGAACCAATCCACCGAACCTGAATACCGCAGAGATCTAGGCGGAACCGGTCCAGCTCCCGAGAGAAGAGTGGCAGCCTCTTCTGAACAGTGAGTGCTCAGATATTCTACATATCAATTTGCAGTGGCTTTTTGACGTTGCAGAATTTCCACACATACTAGATCAATACGCATCAAAGGGTACTCCGAAAGGGTTACGACTTTAAGTGATTAGTTGTCTTTACGCTACTGTCAAAATTAATTTATTTTGCATTCCCCCATCCTCGCTTCACCTTTTGCCGTTGTTGTTGTCATTGTTGTTTCCATAACAGTTGAAAGTGCGTAGCAAACTCGTTGGGATATTTCCAGAATGGAAGATGATGAGGATTGAGGTCTTGAAGATGATCGCCGGCATGATCGTTCAGCTGAGGAAGAGAACGCAAGATGGCAACATCTCCAAGGCCACCGGCTCTTCCGTAAGCATCGCTGGTGGCGTCCTGGCCATCACCGGCTTAGCCCTCATCCCAGTAACCTTCGGTGCATCACTGGGCCTCACCATCGCTGGCACCGTAATTGGGGCTGTCGGAGGCATCACGACCGTGGGGGCATCGATCGCCGTGCTGGTGATGAATAACGCCTCAACCAAGGAGGCGAAAGAAAATATCGAGAAGGATAAAATTGCCAGCAAGAAGCTCGCCGAAGTGGTGAAGTCGGTTTCCTTGATGGTGAGCAAGCTCGAAGATGTCACCATGGGCACGCTGGTGTCCGAGAGAGTTTCCACTACAGAAGGCAACGATGATGAGATACGCTCAGAACGCAAAGAAAATTGGGAGGAAATCAAAGCTGCTTGTAGAGGAATTTTTGCGGCAGGTAGCACAGCGAAAGGGACGTTCACTGTTGTTGACAACGCAATTGATTTGGCTGGTGCAGCAAAAGTGGCTGCGGCCGGGGCCAACGCGGCCGATGACGTCGGATTGGCAGTGGTGAAGGGAGTGGCGAGCAGCAGCTTGCGGATAGCCGGGATTGCGGTGAGCTCCGTGCTCCTCGTCGTCGACGTCGCGAGCCTGATCAATACCGCGATCGATCTGCACAAGAATAACCCGTCAAAGATAGAAGCGCAATGGCAGGGGACATACGACAACTTGAAGTTGCACCTGATCGGAATGGCGAAGATTAACGATTATGTCGAGAGAATTAGAAAATAGATGACGGGTATCCACCCCGTCGATACATACGGCAAGGTCTCACAGTACACGGTGGGGGCTCAGCGTACGTGGTTCCCGCTCGTACCGCGACTGACCACCCCAGATTTGTACTTACACTTGCACCCGTATCACCCGCACAAGAAACGAGTCCACCCAGCTATAGAATCTTTCCTATTTTTCATAACCAGTAGAGTACACTCATACAGTAATGTGATAGTAAGTGATATAGTGGTATATAGTAATAGTAGTAATATACAATAAAATTGCAGTATATAGTAGTATATAGTAATATAGTAGTATATTGTAATCTAGTCGTCAATAGCCATATAGTAGTAGAGTAATATATAGTAGTATAGTAATATAGTAGTACAGTGATAGCTCGGTTCACGAACTTAATTCGTGAACTGACTCTGGTCGCAAACCGAATTGGTCGTGAACCGAGGCACATTTTCCCATAGGGTTCAATGTAAATCCGGTTAATCCGTTCTGACCTTTTTTTTTGGGTTTTGAAGCAGAAAAATATGAAACAAATTAAAATACACATTAGTACTGTACAGTATAGTAATGTATAAAGAGAGAACACTAACCTTGCTTGAGAGGACTTCAGTAAGCACTCAAACGGGTGAACTGTACAATACAGTAAGTACAGTATTGTACAGTACAGTAGTACAGTACAGTACTGTATGTGCTAAAAAGCACACCAAAAAGCAAAAAGTCACTGAAAGTGTCTTCACAGTACTCACAGTACTTCTTTCTGTGTCTCTTCTTCTCTCCACGATCTTCCTACAGGAAGTCACGACCACGTGACAGCCTGGAAATAGCATTAAAATGGCCGCGGCTCCTGTTCGTGAACCGAAGCGGAGTTCGTGAACCGGAGCATATTTTTATGAACTTTTTTGTTCGTGAACCGAGTTGTTCGTGAACAGAAGCGTTCGTGAACCGAGGTATCACTGTATATAGTAATATAGTAGTTTATAGAAGTAAAGTTAGGAAGTAGTATATTGTAGTATAGTGATAAAGTAGTATATAGTAGTAGAATAAAATAGTAGTAAAGTATTATATTGTAATATCTATATATATAAAAGGGACATTTGTGAATATGTGTGTCTGTTCGAAATGTTTAGCATACTTCCCGGCATGAATTTTTTTTTTAATTTGGCATGTGGGTAGTTTCCAGACTGAACACCATGCAAAAAGTAAAAAAATAGACTTTTATATTTTTTCTGGGGAGGGGGGCGCAATAATGGATATATTTTGCACGGCAAGTGAGCTGTGATGTCACATCTGTTATGTCACCCGCATGCGGAAGCGTTACGCAGTGTCCCTGCTGATGTCACGCCCCCCCCCCAACCCTCTGCGAGTAAAGTGCCATACAAATGTGTTGCAGGTCTAAGGCGTTCTTCGTGCAGCATTGCTTTATTATTTGAGTCGTTTACTGCTGTACGCACCCTGAAAGTTGAGTGTGTCTGCAGCAAGCACGTGTAAGTGTACCTATGGACGCGCGCACATGTGTATTTGGGGGGAGCGGTAATGTAGTGGTTAGCACGCTGCGCTACGAACCCAGCGACCCGAATTCGATTCCTGCTCATGGCCACCACCGGTGACGATTATTTGAACCGGTCCTGGGCCTCCCCTAGGCGACTCAGCCTCAAACGAGTAACTGGTGTGGTGTGTGAACATCGCCACTGGGAAGACAAAAGCGGCCGGGCGTGGTGAATCCAAGTCCCGGGCGTAGTCGGGTAGTAAAGCTAGTAGTAGTATATAGTAATATGGTTTCGATTTAAAGCTTTCGTGACTGCAGGGATTCATCTTCTTGGTTCTTTCGGTAAAGTCACGTAGAAGGGAAGTAATAAAATAATAAAAATAAAACATAATAAAATAATTCTCACGACGTTTCGGCCACAACGCAAGCAGCCGTCCTCAGGTGAAGACCAGGTCTGTCGGGGAGACAGCGTCAGACGCCACCTGTGTCGGGTGGTGCCGGGTTTTAACGACACAACATGTATATATTTACGCGATCTAACCACCAAAAAAAACCTCTACTATGGATGATATTGGTCGCGACAGCCTGCTATACTTGTTAAACTGAGAGACCTCCCCCCCTTGGGATCAGTCCACAAGCGTGCGGATGCGAGGAGTCATGGGGGGGGGGGGGAAATGTGCAGCTTGAAGAGTGCCCTCGTGAGAAAGTGATTTCGTGGGTTAGGCAGCGTGATATGCAACTGCGCTGTGAACTAGGCCTTATCGATTAATCGATTCCAAATCGAAATCGCAATTTTGAAACAATGCGACTGGAAAATCGCAAAGGCTGCGATTTTTTGCGATTTGGAAAGTCCCATTACTTTCTGTTTTATGATTATAACTTTATTTATTTAACATAACAATTGTTCCATGTTTGATTGTTCTATTTAAATTTTGTTTTAAATACATGTTGGAAGCAATTCGTATATTTTAAGTTACCATCCTTGCATTAGCATATATAGAGCGGTTCATATGTTCATGGTACCATGTAGTAATGCTCCCGTCACATGTTTTAAATCTATTACACAGTGTATTGAATATTGAACTGAAGTTTGACTTTACAAAAATGCAATCGCAAGTCAAATCGCGATGTCACAAACATCGCATTTTGATATTTTCCACGAATCGTTCAGCCCTAGCGTGAACCCTCCTGCAAGTCGGCGAGGTCAGTCGCGTGGATCAGATCGGCACCACCCACCGCTGTGTTGATGTGTGAGAGAGAGGGGAAAGGAAACGCAGCACGAGATAATATCGGTGGGTTCACCGTGGTGCTTGGCAATTGAAGTGCCACTCGGAGGGGTTAACAGCCCCTCGCCCACACCAACCCACAGCTGCATACACACCACACTCACATAGTCTGCTCCACTTACACACACAGCCTGCACCACACACATACATAGCCGGCTCCACTTACATACACAACCTGTACCACCCAGCATCAAGGCCTGCACATACACACAACCTGTACCATACACACATAGCCTACACGTGTCTGTGTGTACACGTGTCTGTGTGTACACGTGTCTGTGTGTACACGTGTCTGTGTGTACACGTGTCTGTGTGTACACGTGTCTGTGTGTACACGTGTCTGTGTGTACACGTGTCTGTGTGTACACGTGTCTGTGTGTACACGTGTCTGTGTGTACACGTGTCTGTGTGTACACGTGTCTGTCTGTACACGTGTCTGTCTGTACACGTGTCTGTCTGTACACGTGTCTGTGGGTCTGTGTACACGTGTCTGTGTACACGTGTCTGTGTCTGTGACTACGTCTAGCCAAGCCCCTCCCCCCGCCAGTTACCAGAAGTTCGTTCATGGACAGAAGTTCCTCTTCATCTTCACCAATCTGCTGTCTGCATATGGAACTGGAACTGCCTCCCAGATGAACACCACACAGACGTATTCACCCACACACACACACACGTAAAGATAAAGATCCCCCATTTAGCCTTAACAGACTGTAGGGGCAAGTGCTTTTAGCGAAAGCCTATCAAGGCCGGCAAGGTACACGAAGGGGTGGGTGGCCAACCACGCCCCGCCGCCTTTGTCTCCCTAGTGACGATGTTTACACATCACACCAGGTACTCATTTGAGGCTAAGCCGACCTAGGGGAGGCCGGGGGACTGGTTCAGATAATCGTCACTGGTGTTGGCCGTGAGTGGGAATCGAACCCGGGTCGCCAGTTTCATAGCGCAGCGCGCTAACCGCTACACTACCGCTCCCCACACACGAATCGTTCAGCCCTAGCGTGAACCCTCCTCCACACCGAACACAGCAAGGGCTGCGCATACACACAACCTGTACCACACATAGCCTGCTCCACTTGCACACACGTGGACACACACACGTGGACACACACACGTGGACACACACACGTGGACACACACACGTGGACACACACACGTGGACACACACACGTGGACACACACACGTGGACACACACACGTGGACACACACACGTGGACACACACACGTGGACACACACACGTGGACACACACACGTGGACACACACACGTGGACACACACACGTGGACACACACACACCCCTTGTTGGGGACTGAGTCTTTGCGATGCAGTGGTACCCAAAGATCGTGCCGATGTAGATGTTGCTCACGTCGGACATGGCTATTGTTCGTGATGTTCTGTCCCACGACAGATATGGGGAGTGTATTTATCCAGGATCTTCCTGATATGAGGGTGCTGAGTTTGGTCACGTGACCAGGAAGTTCCGGGTTAAGGGTCTCTAAGCTACGGGGCCAGCAGGGGGTGTCGGCCATTACACAGAGTACAAAATGGAGGCACAATTAGTGTCTCAGTGAAGACGGTGCATCTGTACATTGCGGGACTTTGAGAAGCATTGTCTGTAAATTCGTTTATGTTCTCATAATACTGGGAATGCTGTTACAATGTTGGGATTGCCGTTGTAATGCTGTAAATGCCTTTATAATGCTGTTAAATTGTTAAAATGAATATGGGGCCTAGTTAACAACGATGCCTGCCACTTGCATTATTGTGAATGTAATTTGTAGTTGGATAAGTCGAGACAAACTTGTGCCCATGTAACTTTAATTTGTTTTTTAGAGCAAGGAGGAAGAATGATCTCATCCACAGTTAAGTGTTATATGCAGCACTGTATATTTAGCCTGTAGTATGGCGATTACACAACGTGACCTTATTTAACGCAGTAGTTTATTATCTTATAGTATAGCTATTTGGTGCTAATGTAGGTGCATGGTCCATCCAGGGTCTTTTGTTGAGGGTAATATTATCGAAGACAATGTTATGATGCTGCAGTGTTCATTCACTGTATTGATATTGCACGTACTAATGGATGCTGTATTTTGTGTTTTGCTTTTACATCAGTTTTACCTCGTTGAGAACCATGAATCTCGTAGAAAGTCGTTGAAACTCGTTGAAACTCATCGAAGCTCATTGATGTTCATTCATGCTCATTCATTAAATACGTTGATGGTTTATTGAATGCGAGGTTAACTACTCAGACAGTGGTGCAATGCAGCTCACAACGAGGCCGAGACACTTAATACAAGATTTTTTGTATGTCTGAGAGCGTAAATATATAAACATGGTGTCATACCCGCCATCATCTGGCACAGCCAATCAGTAAGGTTTAGTGTCACGTAAACAGAAGGTGCCAATTCGTTATTAGTACAGCACTAGTGTATATTGTAGTGTATAGTAGTGTAGTGTATAGAGAAGTACAGAGTAGTGTAGTGTTTCGTGTAGTATACTAGTACAGCACTACATCGGTTGTGTGTTGGAGAGCAAATCCACAACATTTACAACTATTTTACGGATGATATTGGTCGCGAAGCCCCACGTGTTAAAATGGATGTTCACAATTGCACACATTGAAAATTGTACAATTCCACACTACGTAGTGCGTTTAGAAAGCAATTAATGTCTCGGCAAGAGGTCAGGCAGTCCGTTAAACGGACGAGGTGATTGAACAGAGGCTTTTATTGATTAATAAGCCATGATTAGTATTCGCGATAAGCAGTTCACGTACTTTTAATATGGAGTGTCAGCTTAGAGGTTAAAATATTGGCCAAACGTTGAGTGCCGGTAGACAAATGCTAACTACGTCTCAAAGCTCCAGGTCTCCTCGGCCACGGTCATTCCCTCCCTTCTCTATGTTTATGAAACATGCCCCCCCCCCTCCCACCATAATGGAACATCGTCGCCGGTTAGAAACATTGAGGCTGGCCCTGCCTATGATCCAACCTGGGTTTAACCTGCAGGCTGGATTGTGTGAAGAGCACACAAATCCTTGAAATATCTGGACAAAGTCCAATTGGTGAGCTCCTACAGCAGGCAAGGCTGCGTTGGCTGGGTCATGTAGCCCGCATGCCCAGCCACCGCATGCCTAAACAGCTTTTGTTCGGCCGGATCGAGGGGGCTAAACGGGCGCGGCACGGGCTAGAGAGGAGATGGAGTGATGTGGTACAGGAGGACGTGGAGCTGAGTGGACTTGCCGATGACTGGTACCAGCGGTGTCAAGATCGGCCTCTGTGGAGGCTCGTGAAGGACGCTACTGGGCAGTTGGAGGCAGTCTCCCTCCAACAACATCGGAGGGCGGAGGAGCGACGCTCACAACAACGAGCGGAGCGCCGGGTGGCTAAAGCACAGCAAGTTGGTACAGTAGGGGGCACAGGTGGTGCATCAGCCAGTCATCTCGGTCATCTCGGTCAGTCGACCCGTAGCACCTGGGTCTGCCCCGTGACCTCCTGCCAGCGGGCGTTCGACACTTCACGTGGCCTCAAGGTGCACATGGCCTGGCACAAGCGTCGTGGTGACGTCACTGCCACTTAGTGGCGAATGGCGGTTGTTGTACACGTGTAAGTGGATGTGTGTACACGTGAGTGTGGGTGTGTACACGTGTGTAGGTGTGTGCAAGTGTATATGTGTACACGTGTGTGCAGGGCGGGTGTACACGTGTTTGTGTACACGTGAATGTAAAACAATGTAGGTTGTAAATGAACCATTCAATCGTTGCAATATTTACTTTTTTTGTAAATGTGTACAGTGATATAGGCGGTGCTCATATACAGGGTTGCTTCAAAAACATGTTAACACTTACATGGGACGATAGTTTTTAATGGGAAAAGAATGGAAAATAATTGACTAATGTGATAACAAATGTGCTGTTAATAGCTTCAACAAGTCAGTCTCCCACTTGTTCACCATCATTGTCAACACATTGCGTGGAATCTTCTCCAGGTGTTCTATACAGAGCCTGGAGGAGCGTTTCTTTGGTATCGTTGCAAATTCTCACAAGTGTTAACACTTTATTGAAGCACCCTGTATTTCTGTATTTCGATGTTGCTGTTGTTGGGGTTAGGCGTAGATTTTGAACGATTATTCGAAATACGCAGCTCGTCAGCTAAGAATGGGTGCTGTGTACCCTCTCTGGCAGTAGTGAAACAGCAGAAGGTCGTGTTAAGATGTTCAAACACCAAATATAAACAACTCTTTGGTTCTTTCGGTAAAGTCACGGAGAAAGAAAATAAAATAAGTAATATAATACGACGTTTCGATTGCAACACAAGCAACCATCATCAGGTATGAATGAATTAGAAAAAAAATCTAGTAAATTTTGATTTAAAGCTTTCGTGACTGCAGGGATTCATATTCGAAAGAATCAAGAATATGAAACCTAGTAAACCTAGAAATAAAATGCAATACAACAGAGAGTCGGCTAAAACAACAGTCAACACCCTACCTGGTTGATTACGTTCTTCCTAAGATTGCTGAATTTGAGAGAGAGACAAAACACAGACACGGAGACACACAGACACACAAGCAGAGAGAGACTCACACAGAGACAGACATACAAAAACATTTCTATGTTTACTAGGTTTGTTTTCCCATTCATTCATACCCGATGATGGTTGCTTGTGTTACAATCAAAACGTCGTATTCTATTATTTAATTAATTTTCTTTCTACATCACTTTACCAAAATAACCAAAAAGTAATTATTGCATGTCCCGAAAGCTTCAAATAAACCAAACAGAAACCTTTTGCAATGAATCAAGTTACTGCATTAACTACACACGGCACTTTTGGTCACCAAGCAAACTAAAACCATGGCTCTGATAGTATATTGATAGCAGTGTCGTTGCAACTGATAGGTCTACATCAGAGACAGCAGCCTTCCATCGTGCCTAGTGTCACTAGCAGTGTCAGTAGACCAGGCTAATACAACAAGCTTTTTACCCATCCAAGGACGGGTGTATTGCAGTAAATCTGAAACTTGCAAGCGAAAAGCAGACCGCGACGTGACATTCATTGCATTAACGCGGGTGCAATTTGTAAGGACGCGGTGACACAGACCTGTTAAATTTTAAGGTTGTAATCCCTTGTTCATCATGACATCCGTTTTACTTCTATGTCTCAACAGCGTAACAGAGATCGCGTGACGTGAGGGTTCTGCCTTTGTAGTGAGGGTTGTAAGTCAACACCGAGGAAGGGGGAGGAGGCGCCTCACCCCCCCCCCCCCCCATGTGGAGTGACGTCAGCCACTAATTATTATTAATGGGGCGGCGGGGGTGTCCATTTGGAGGACATCACCTTAAATTGATTATTAATGAGGGGGGGGGGCTGTTCGATGTGGAGTGACGTCACCTGTTCATGATTATTAATGAGGGGGGTCCATATGGAGGACGTAACCTGTTCATGAATATTAATGAGGGGGGCTGGTCGATGTGGAGTGACGTCACGAGCATGAAGGACAGACATTCCTGGGTGATTATAGTAGGTATACTATTCCTTATGTATAAGTTGTCTTTAATAATAATGTGACTACAATGTTACATGGCATTGTCTTGGTAACTGATTGGCCTACACCAGAGGCAGCTGCCTTCTTTAGGGCCTAGTCTCACCCACCAATGCTAGACCAAAGAACGACGCCAAAAGGCGACCAGTACAAGGACCATGCCACACGTCTCAGAGCATTGACAGCTCGGGGATGGCAGCTACACAATGGTCTCACTTCACAGCCCTGATCGTCTCGTTCTAAATAAATGGGGAAAAGCCAATTTACGGTTTGCTAAATGTGCGTCTTTACACGCGGTTCCTGAAGAACACAGTCAATTTGTGTCTATGCAGTGAGGTCTCACTGTATACATATAGTAATGTTTCACTGTGTGTGTATATAATGATGTCTCACTACATATACAGTGAGGTAGCATGTGTATATATACAGTAATGTTCAGAGTGTATTATTTAAGTTTGCATCTATAAAGTCATGTCTCTGAGTATATAAGTGTGTGTGTTTACACAGTAATGTATCAGAGTGTATACAAGTGTGTGTCTCTACAGTAATGTATCAGAGTGTATACAAATGTGTGTCTCTACAGTAATGTATCAGAGTGTATATATGTGTGTGTGTGTCTCTACAGTAATGTATCAGAGTCCCTGGTGGGGGTCAGGTTCCGAGTGTCCCCTCCTAAGCACAAATCCGCGTAATTTGGGGTTCACCTTTTCGATACTAGATACACTTCGTATACACTATTATATATCACTGTATACCATACTACTCTATACTATATTACTATATATTGCTATATTCTGTAATATTATTGTATACTATACTACTATATACTACTATATAACTATACTACTGCATTGCTATGTATTACTATACTAATTTACGACTATTACTTTACTGCTATATTACTATATACTGCTATATTACTACACTACACTATACTGCTATATATTACTATATACTACGATATTACTAATATTACTCTTTGGTTCTTTTGGTAAAGTCACGTAGGTAGAAAAAGAATAGATCACGACGTTTCGAACGCAACAAGCAATCGTCATCAGGTGGGACAACTGCTGTGGTTGTGATCTATTATTTTGTCTACCCACGTGACTTTACCGAAAGAACCAAAGAGTATGGATTAGTGGAGTCACGAAAGCTTCAAATCAAGATTACTAATATTACTATATACTAAGATATTAAGACGTAATTGTTGGTTTTCACCATTCCGATCGGGGTGGTCAGTCGTGGTACGAGCGGGAACCGCGTACGCTGAGCCCCCATCGTGTACTGTGAGACCTTGCTGTACGTATCGAGGGGGTGGATACCCGTCATCTATTTCTTAATTTTCTCGACATAATCGTTGATCTTCACCATTCCGATCAGGTGCAACTTCAAAATGTCATACGTCCCCTGCCAGTGCTCTTCTATCTTTGACGGGTTATTCTTGTGCAAATCGATCCCAGCCTGGATCAGGCTCACGACGTCCACGACGAGGAACAGGGAGCTTACCGCGATCCCGGCTATCCGCAAGCCGCTGCTAGCAGCGCCCTTCACCACCGCCAACACGACGTCGTCGGCCGCGTTGGCGCCACCCACCGCGGCCACTTTCACCAACGCCTTTGAGTTTTTGATGATGTTCGCCGTCCCTTTCACCGTGCCGCCTGCCACCGCTATTCCACCCATGGTAACCTTAACTGTCTCTGCTGTGCCTGCATGCGCTTCGCCACCTTTGCCTCCTTTGGCAGACACCCTCTTGGACACCAGCGTGTGCATGGTAATGACGTCGCGCTCGCTCGCTGCGGAGTAAACCGACTGCACCACTTTGGCGAACCTCGCGCTGGCAATTTTATCCTTCTCGACATTTTCTGTCGCCTCCTTGGTCGAGGAATTGTTCATCACCAGCACGGCAATCGACGCTCCCGCAGCCGTGATGCCTCCGGCAAGCCCCGTGGCCGTGCCGGCAATGCTGAGGCCCAGAGATAAGCCCGCGGTCACCGGGGCGAGGGCAAAGCCGGCGATGACCATTGCACCGCCGACGATGCCCGCAGAAGCGCCAGTCGCCTTGGAGATGTTGCCATCGCGCTTCCTCTCCCTCAGCTGAATGATCATGCCGAGCAGCATCTTCAAGACCTCAATCCTCTTTGTCTTCCATTCGGGAAATATCTCCGCGAGTTCACTGTGCGCTCGCGACTGTTAGCAGTAAATGACGACGAAGACGACGACAAAAGGTGAAGGGGGAGATAGGTATGCAAATTAATATAAATATGACAGAGGCACAAAGACAACCAATCACAAAGTAGTCACTCTTTTCTGAGTACCCTTCGAAATGTATTCATCCAGTATGCGTGTGCATGTGGCTATGAATGTGTGTCTATGTCCAGTAAAAACACCACATACCTCCTCGGTGGTGCCGGACAGTAACCCTGTGGCGGATGTGAGCAATGGCATGTGGAGGGAAGGCCAATTCCAAAATCGGCTATACCCCTTCATGGCTCTTGCAGACACCACAGAGGCCAAATAGGGGATCCAGATGGGTGCGAGGGGCTGGTTACACCTCTACCTTCAATTTAATTACCACCAGCCTCACGTCCTCTATCTGTTCTTCCACCACCTTCCCACTTCTATTCTTAGGTTTTTTTCGGTAAAGTCACTTTACCGAAAAAACCTAAGAATATGATTCCTTGCAGTCACGAACGCTTCAAATCTAGAATTCCCACTTCTAGCCCCACTCCCCCCCCAGCCCCACGTCCTCTATCTGTTCTTCCACCACCTTCCTACTTCTAACCCCACCCACTTCCCCCCCCCCACCCCGAGCACTCACGTGCCCTCCCCCTACCCCACACCCCCCTCCCCTTTCTCTCTCCCCCTTTGCCTCCTCCCCCCTCTCTTACCTATATAACCTCTCGCCATGGCAGCTCTCCCGCCGACTTCATTTTCTTGCTGTGGTTGTCCCACCTGATGAAGATCGCTTGTGTTGCGATCGAAACGTCGTGGTTTGTTTTATTTTATTTTATTCTTACCTACTTGACTTTACCCAAAGGACCAAAGAATATCATGGATTCATGCTATAATGTTGACACCAGGACCTATCGTTGAACTTATCTGCCCACTGATCATCGACATGTCTTCTTACATATTAAAGTCTCCGCGCGCGCTTGTGAGGGATTTGGCTCTCGAACGGTGGGGTACATGTCGAAAAAAAATTGACAGCCAGCACGCCATAAGCTCCGCGGTGGGAATTGGCTATTCCTTTTTCACATCCGTCACCTTTAAATTAGTTCAATTAGCGTTTTTTGGCGATTTCACATTCATTATTTATCTCCACGCCCCACCCAAGCTGCAGGGGGGTTGCCCCCAGCAACGCACGCGCGTCATCGGTGGAGGGTGGAGGGGATTTTTTCTTCACGTTCAAAATGCAGTGTCACGTCCTCTTCTCTCCCCCACCCCACCCCAATGTGTGCACTTACTACTCTAGGGTCGGTACATACTAATATTAAGGCACTTTGATACATTTCTTGTAGGATTATTGTAGCTCAGGCTCTGCACGGGACTAGGCCTCACCACGCCAATGTAAAGTACAATTTTATTGAATCTTTTGCTATTAACTCACGCTTATTGTTTACTATTATTAAGCAAATAAGTTTAATAATATTACAAACATTATGTTTTTGTGCAGATAACAACTCTGCTTCATTTTTTACTATTATGAAACTAATAAGTTGAATAATATTACAATTATAATTTTTGTGTGCAGAAAACTAACTTTTCATGATTAGGTTGATAAATATTTCATTTTTTTAGTGCGTTTTTATGACGGTGCCACGGTGTACTGCCAGTCTCTGCTGTGGACTGATGCCTGCTGATTCATTAACGTCAGTGCTCTGCCACTCTATCTACACTGTGAATTTTGCTTTTGCCCATTATGAGTGTATGCCAGTCTATAATCTGTTGCCTGCTTCTTTACCTCACTAAGTGTACTGCCAGTCTTCAATGTCGACTGTATCCTCCTTTTTCAGCTGCTGCCCGTATTGCCAGCTTTTAATGTCCACTGTAGCAATGCTTATGTCATTGAGTCGGCGTACTGGCAGCCTATCATCTACACTGTAGCCTGCTTCTCAACTTACCTGTATGTACTGCTGCTATTTTATGTACACTTTTTTCAGCTTATTTCTTCTATGCATTTCTATTGTTTCGATTGCTCACGTCCCGCTATTTACTGATACGTAGTACTGCAATGCTGATAGCTGTGCCATCATCGGGGATTGCTGTGCACGTCCATGTGTGTGTGAGAGTCGATGTGTGTGTTTCAGTCCATATGTGTGTGCGTGTAGGTCCATGCGTCTGTGTGTAAGTCCATGTGTGTGCCTGTCTTTTTCGAACCGACAATGCCCGATGTGTGTGTGTACGTCGATGTGTTTGTGTGTGTGTATCAGTCCAAGTGTGCGTGTCAGTCCATGTGTGTGTATCAGTCGCTGTGTGTGTGTTAGTGGATGTGTGTGCATGGCTGCATGTCAGTGTGTAAGTGCGTTTGTGTGTCTATGTGTGTCAGTCAATGTGTGTGTGTAAGTCTATACATGTGTGTGTGTCACTCGATGTGTGTGTGTGTGTAAGTTAAATGTGTGTGTGAGTTGATATGTGTGTAACTCATATGTTTGTGTGTGTATACGGCAATGTGTGTGTCAGTCTATGTATGTGTGTGTGTGAGTCTATGTATGTGTGTGTGTCAGTCCTTGTGTGTGTGTGTCAATCCATGTGCGTGTGTGTTAGTCGATGTGTGTGCGTGGCTCCATGTTAGTCAGTGGAAGTCCATTTCTTTGCGTGCCTGTAGGACCATGTTTCCGTGTTAGTCCATGTGTGTGCTTTATTGACCTGCTCAAGGCCTATGAGACCATCAGTAGGCCTGGGCTCTAGGTTGTTCTTCGTGCTTTCGGAGTCCCTGACCCTCTGCTCATGATCCTTAAGGACCTTCATGATGGTGAGCGGCCCCGCGTCAAACTACGTGGCCGTGAGTCAGAGCCATTCCCTCTACACCATGGGGTGCGACAGGGATGCCCTCTGGCTCCTACATTATTTTACATATATTTGGACCATGTAGTTCGTTAAGCCTTCAATGACTGTACCGGAAGAATTCCCATCTGGTACAGATACAATGGGAGGCTCATCGATGCCCGGGTGCAGTCACGGGATGGCTCCCTTTTGGTCAACCACGTTATGTATGCCGATTATCTGGTAATTCATGCTCACTCAGAGGAGGAGTTGGACGTGCTGCTGCTGAACCTGCAGCTTGCCACTAAGAGGTGGGGCCTTACCATCAGCCCCACTAAAACTAAGCACCTGCCTGGCTATTTTGTTCCATTGGACAATCCACCCCCACAACTCACAATTGGTGATGGGGCAGTTGTGGAGAGAGTGGAGAGTTTCCCATACCTGCCCAGTGTGCTCATGACCGGCTCCGGTTTACCAACAGAGGTCTCACTCCGAATCAGTGGAGCGGCATTATTATTTCATCAGCTGCGTAACACTGTGTGGAAGCTACCTGATCGTCGATATGTGTGTGTGTGTGAGTCGATGTGTGTGTGTAAGTCGATGTGTGTGCGTCGGTCCATGTGTTTGTGTAAGTATATGTGTATCTTAGTTCATATGTGTGTCTTTGTAGGTCCATATGTGTGTGTAGGTCAATGTGTGTGTGAGTCTATGTATGTGTGTAACTCCATGTGTGTGTGTCTAAAGTCGATGTCTGTCTGTGTGAGTCCATATGTGTGTGTGTGTGCATGTAAGTCAATGTTTTTCTATGTGTGTGGGTGGATGTCTGTGTGTAAGTCGATGTGTGTGTCTTTTTTGCCCAGGCAACGCTGGGTACTTACCGCTAGTCATCTATAAGATGCGCCTGCCATTATTCCACTCTGGTGGTAGGAGTACACCCAGGACCCCTATTCAAACAAAGGGTGACCTGGTCTCAGCTAGCTGATGAAAGTTGCAAGCGAGAATTTAATCATTGCTTGTGGCTGGGGTTGGCATCATCCCCCACTCGTCCTGATGCCGAGAGGAAATAGGCGACATTTAGGACTTTTGGCTCATGCAGCTGCAATGGCTACTTTAGGTCCACCGACCAAACCTCTCCGGACACCATGGCTGATGGAGGAGGTATTCCGGCTGGATGAGAAAAAGCGATAGGCCCACTCACACCATCTACAGCATGCCACGTCAGAGAATTAGGAGGCTTACAACAGCTTTCGCTCGGAGGTTCGGAGAGCCGTGAGGCACTGGAACGATGAGTGGTGGAGGGGAAAACCGGAGTACCCGAAGAAAAAAAATACGGGGACAGAAAGAGAGATGCAGACTCCAAACACACCAAAGGCATCGTCAGGGTCGGAATCGAACCCCTGACCTCCCACGTGCCAGGAGGAAGTTGGGACCACTCACCCATTCCTCACCACCGCCCTGCACGGGTGGGGACGATTGTGGTGAGAATGCGTTTCCCTCATACGTTGCTCCTCCTTCCTTTGCCGCCTGTCGTATTTCATGAAGTTTCTTAGACACGAGCACATCCCTTGATGGCCCCACCAGTGTCGAAAGTGTCGTATCCTTCACACTGGGTTTGCTATTCCATCGCCACCCACACTCCTTTTGTGGGCAGAGGAATTCCGTCTGCGTCGATTCCAACTCCCAGTGGACCTCGATGCAGACCTCGCAGAAGCTGTGGCCGCACAACAACCTCATTGGATTGTAAAATAAACACTCACAAATCTGGCAGGTGAATACATCTGGTTGTGTCTGATCTGTACAAGAAAACACACACACACCACCACCAAGAAAAATGGCGATGATAGGGTCAATATTTTTAAAAAAATATCTGCCCATATACTCACAATACATCATAGACTCAGCACTGCTACCATAGACTCAGCACTGCTACCCATGAACTCAGCACTTCTACCCTGAGACTCAGCACTGCTACCTTTAGACTCAGCACTGCTACCCATAGACTCAGCACTGCTACCCGTAGACTCAGCACTGCTACCAGAGACTCAGCACTGCTACCCATAGACTAATCACTGCTAGCCATGGACTCAGCACTGCGACCCTTAGACTCAGCACTGCTACCTATAGACTCAGCACTGCTACCCATAGACTCATCACTGCTTCCCATAGACCCAACACTGCCCATAGACTCAACACTGCCCATAGACTCAACACTGCCCATAGACTCAACACTAACCATAGACTAAACACTATCCATAGACTCAATACTGAAACTCTTAGTTTTTTCGGTAAAGTCACGTAGGTAAAAAAATGAAATAAAATTTTATAAAAATAAAATCATAAAAATCACGACGTTTTGGAGGCAACACAAGTCTCCGTCATCAGGTGGGACCGTCACAGCCCGATTTACTGTATCAAGTCAGGCAGAGATTCCAAGATCCAAGTTCTTAAATACAAGTTAAGGGGGAGGGGGGGGGGGAGCTTATCAGAATGTGGTAGCCAATTCTTCTTCTTTAGTGCTGCCTAACGGCGTGTGCGACTTCACGATGATATTGGTCCCGGTCTAGCACGGCGTGTAGAGTTTGTGCTGTTGTTAATTGTAGCCATGTTTTGATGTTACTGAGCCATGTCGTTTTTGGCCGTCCTGGTCGTTTTTTCCCTTCGATTTTTCCTTCCAGGATTAGCTTTAATAGCTGGTATTTGTGGTCGTTTCGGGCAATGTGGCCTAGGTAGTAACACTTCCTGCTAATGATGGTCTTCAGCAGTTGCCTGTCAGTGCCCATATCTTGCAGAACTTGTGTATTGGTGGTTTTGGCTGTCCATGGGATTTTCAGCATTCTTCGATACAGCCACATCTCGAAAGCTTCGAGCCTTTTTGTTGCTGTTATTGTCAGTGTCCACGTCTCAACTCCGTACAGCAAAATTGACCAGATGTAGCATTTCAGTGTGCGCAGTTTCAGTGATGTACTCAAGTTGCGGTCTGCAATGAGTGTTTTCCATTTAATAAATGCTTGCCTTGCTTGTTCAATTCTGCTCTTGATTTCGACTTCATGGTTCAACGGATCGTCAATGATTACACCAAGGTATTTAAATCGGTGTACTTGTTCCAATTTTTCGCTACCAAGCTTGATTGTTATTTCGCTTGTAGTTCGGCTGACCTTCATAACCTTTGTTTTCTTTTTATTAATTCGTAAGCCCCATATTTGACTCTCTGTGGCAACCTCGTCCAAGATTTGTTGTAGGTCTTGTTCCGAATCGGCCAGCAGTGCAGTGTCGTCGGCATACCTGATGTTGTTGATGTATTGTCCATTGACTTTAATACCAATGTTTTTATCTGCTAGTGTTCGATCAAAAATCTGCTCCGAGTAGATGTTGAAAAGACTGGGTGAAAGTGGGCAGCCTTGTCGTACACCTTTTTGTATTGGTGTTGGGTCTGTCAATTCGTTGTCATATCGGAGTTGGGCTGTTTGCTTCCAATAAAGAGCAATGATGAAGTTGATGTCGTTTTTATCTAGTCCCAGTTGTTTTAATAGAGCTGCTAGTCGGTCGTGGTCGACTGAGTCAAAGGCTTTCTCGTAATCTATGAAGCAGATCTACACTTCTTTCTGATGTTCGTAGCATCGCTGTAGTAGTATCTGTAGACAGAAGATTGCTTCTCTTGTGCCTAGTCCTTTGCAGAAGCCAAACTGTGTGTTCTTCAATGCATTTTCGCATGTGGAGCGTATGCGCTGTTGGATCACCTTCAGGAAGACTTTCAGCACGTGGCTCATCAAGCTTATCAGTCTGTAGTCCTCGCATTTCCGGCTTGTTGCTTTCTTTGGTATGGCCACAAAGATGGATTGTAGCCAGTCGGATGGAATTTTATTGCCATTGTATATTTGATTGTACCAATTAGTCAGTTGTCGTATGTTGTTACTGTCTAATAGTTTGAGCAATTCTACATGGATTGTGTCGGGCCCGCACGCTTTGCCTGACTTAGCTGTTTTGATTGCATGTTCTACTTCTGATGTTAAAATGTGTAGAGCGTCTTTCGACATCTGTTGGTCTTTTTCTGCAGGTGTTCTCATGGCGCCATAGAGCTTGTGTATATAGTTTGTCCAGGTGTCCATTTTTTCTTGTTTATTTAGGATTGGTTGGTTGTTGTCCGCATACAAGGTAGCTGTTGGGGCTGGTCTGTAGATGTTACCAGCTTCTTTGAGCTTCTTGTGCAGAGTAAAATTGTCATGTTTTTTAATTAGTTCTTCAATCTCGGCGCATTGTTCTTCCATCCACTTTTCTTTTGCCTGTCGGATTGCTTCTCTGATCTTCTGTTGCATTTGTTTGTACTTCTCCAAGTTGTTGTTTTTGTACATTCTTCGTTGGCTCATTAGATCGAGAATACAATGTGTCATCCATCGTTGTTTCTTTTTCGGTGGCTGATGTCCCAGCATGACTTCTGTTGTTTCTGTGATGCATTGTTTGAACGAGCGCCAGTACTCCTGAACATCTGCTGTTTCTGTTGTTATTGAGCGGATGCTATCGTTGAGATGTTGCTGTACTTGTCTTTTATCGGCGCTGTTCTTCAGTTTCTCCAGGTCTGCTCGTCTCGTCTTTGTACATTGTATTGATCGCAATTTGAGTCTTATTGTAGCTGTTACTGGGTTATGATCTGACGATATATCGGCTCCAGGGTAGGTTTTTGCTGTAATCACACTGGACTTAAACCTGATGTTAATTAGGATATAATCGATTTGGTTCCTGACGATGTTGTTGTCGGAGTCTTGCGGCGAGGTCCACGTGTACAGTCGTCGAGGTGGTAATTGGAACCACGTGTTAGCAATACTGAAACGTTCTTCTTGGCAGAATTGAACCAGTCTGTCGCCTCGTTCATTCCTTGTTCCTAGTCCGTGTTCTCCGACAATGTTCTGCATTCGACCGTGGCCAACCTTGGCATTGAAATCGCCGAGGATTATAGTGATGTCTTGCTTCTTCAGCGGCTTCAGCGTGTTGGTTAGTTGCTCATAGAACGATTCGATTTCATGATCTTGTTTATCTGCTGTTGGAGCATAAACCTGTAGAATGTTCACGTTGACTTTGTTGCCTGCTAATTGTAGTAGTGCTATTCGTTCTGATACTGGGGTAAAGTTGTTGACTTTATTCGCTATTTTTTTGTGTACTATAAAGGCGACACCGTATGTTTGTTTGGTGTTTTCTTCTCCTCCGGAGCAGAAGATGTGGTGTTCGCTCGATATAAACGTTTTTGTTCCAGGCCATTTAGTTTCGCTTAGACCGATTATGTTGATTTTAAGTCGATCCATTTCTTGTATGACATTGGCTAGTTTTCCTGCTTGAAGTAAACTTCTAACGTTCCAAGTTGCTACTTTGAAAGGGTTCTTTGACACAAGCTCGGAGATTCTTAGCACCCCTGTCCTATTTAAAGGACCCCGATACTCAGGGCCTTTGTTGATTTTGCTTGTCATCATTGAAGTTTTCAAGGGAGCAATAATCCAAGTAGTTTCCCGTTGCTTTCTTGGATCACCATTTATTTGAAAAGGTCATGTGGGGACCTTTCGAAACGGGTTTTGTCTGACGTCTCCACTGAAGTCTTCCCGCCTTGGGTGACCCTTCTGAGAGCACTAGGCTCTCGACGGTATAGCGATCAGCTTCTCAGACGTTCACAAACTCTCTCGCCGCGTTAAGGCACCGTATTGGGAGGGGGTGGGAGCTAAACGAGGTGTACGTAGACGTCGACGTGGACGTGTTTGTGCGCAAGTCCCTGTTGGTGCACATGATGACGTATTGGAAGGGGGGGGGGGGGCTAAAAGAGAGGACGAGGAGTACGTGTACGTGGACCTGTTGGTGCACAAGCACCTGTTGGTGCACATGATAGAAGAGAACAAAAATGCTCATCTTGTTTTACCCAGTATTGGCTGACAATCAAATACGAAAAAGGAGAGTACTGTTAAACGCCGGGGATGTTAACACTCGGTAAAGTAAAATAGTGCCTGTCAGATAAGATGGTCCAAAAATGTGTAGTTAAATCTTTTTTTTTTGGACCATCTTATCTGACAGGCACTATTTTACTTTATCGAGTGTTAACATCCCCAGCGTTTAACAGTACTCTCCTTTTTCGTATTTGATTGTCAGCCAACACTGGTAAAAACAAGATGAGCATTTTCGTTATCTTCTATCATGTGCACCAACAGGTGCTTGTGCACAAACAGGTCCACGTACACGTACTCCTCGTTCTCTCTTTTAGCCCCCCCCCCTTCCAATACGTCATCATGTGCACCAACAGGGACTTGCGCACAAACACGTCCACGTCGACGTCTACGTACACCTCTTTTAGCCCCACCCCCCCTCCCAATACGTTCCATTCATTGGCTACCACATTCTGATAAGCTCCCCCCCCCCCCCCCTTAACTTGTATTTAAGAACTTGCATCTTGGAATCCCTGCCTCACTTGATACAGCAAATCTGGCTGTGACGGTGCCAACTGATGACGGAGACTTGTGTTGCCTCCAAAACGTCGTGATTTTTTTATTTTTATAAATTTGAATTTCATTTTTTTACCTACGTGACTTTACTGAAAAAACTAAGAGTATGAATCCTTGCAGTCACGAAAGCTTCAAATCTAGAATCAATACTGATACCCATAGACTCAACACTACCCATAGACTCAACACTGATACCCATAGACTCAGCACTGCTACCCATAGACTCAGCATTGCTATACATATGTAATAAACGACTGGACCACGATGTCTGGCTCAGTGTCCTTTATTATTCGGTTCGTGCTGTACACCCACACGGCTGTCTTTACTCTGTAGCTTCTCCACGGTGCTGACTCCAATGTCGGCCCGATCCACAACAGCAGCTCCGCTGCTGTTTCTCTCACACAGCCCCCCTTGGCTGTACTCTCTGCTGCTCTTCTCCCTCCGCAGCTCTCACAGCTTCTTGCTCTCTCTCTCTCTCTCCGCAGCTCCTCCTGGCAGCCACACCGCTGCCTCTAACAAGCAGCCCCCTCTCTCTCTCTCTCCGCAGCTCCTCCTGGCAGCCACACCGCTGCCTCTAACACGCAGCCCTCCTGGCTGTCTCCTCCCCAGCTGCACACCACTCCGCAGCTTCCTCTTATCTTCGGGGTTGGCTCCCGATCGCCGTCGGCGCCCCCCCTCTCCACACTTGCCCGCGTGGCCTCACTCTTTTCCGCTCACACCCCGACTACCTTCCCCTTCCGGTTTACCCGCTTAAAGCCCCGAACCTTACCCCCACGTCACATGACTCCACCCCCCGTGACGTCACCTCCGGAAGGTCGCTTACGCCCGCATTACACCACCCTCCCCCGTAGAAAAATCCCAGCCGACCTCGGCTGACCAATAGCAAATCGTAATGCGGCGAACCGAGCTTCCCCCCCTAAAGGACACTAAGCATATAATGTAACAGCAAGAACAACAACAACGCAATCAACATCAACGATCGTACAAAAGCATGCAATAAATACAACTGTAAGAAAAAAATAACAAGACAGCAACAATCAACGAAACGTAAGCGATTTGGAACGTGTGCGGGTCGCCGGCCCGTCCCGGACGGTCGGCGGCCCACTCGCCGAACGGGAACGCGATGAAAGTCGAGGAACGACAGGGGGTAATCCCCCTGTCGCAGCTGGAAGTCCACCGCCGTCCCGTGTCTCTAAAGAGTTAGTCTTGGGCTTGTCCTGTGACCGTGCCCGCAGCTGGGTCGGAAGGGCTGCAGGGCTCGAAGGTCCCGCAGACCTGGCAGGCGTCCTCCGAGCAGGGCCCCTCGTCCCCCGCAATGTCACGGCCGGCCTGTCTGTTTCGGAGGATCTTTAGCCGACTTGACCGGTGCCGAGGCCTCCTGCTGCGGCGGAGCCGGGAAGCGGGCCCAGCAGTCTCTGGCGTAGTGGCCCCTACGCCCGCAGCGGAAACATTCGGCCTCGTTGCGCCGAAGCGCAGGCCTCGCCTCCTGACGGCCCCGTTCTGGTAGCACCGCGCGCGGTCTCGGCCCGCCGCGTCCCGTCCATGGAGCGGAGGCGGCCGTCAGTTGTTGAGGGCCCCGGTCATCCGGAACATAGACAGCCTGCGCAGGGTTCCATCCCAGCGCATCCCCATCTTTGACGGGCCCCCCCGTCCACGCCGTCACTTGTTTCCAGCGACGGAGGTTGAATTGCGCATCGAGACACTTAGCAGCCATCCGGGAAGTTAGCTTCTCATGCCCACACACAGGCATGGGGATCCCTAGATCCCGAGACAGCTCCAACATTTTCCCTAATATGAGAGGCTCAAGCAGGTCCTGTGGCGTCTCAGGATAAGCTGCCATGGCCAGCTCCAGCACCGCACCCCTGAACGCCACGGGCGACTCCTCTGGTGCTCGTTGTCGTTGAGCGAATCGCCGATGCGCATCATCTGGTGGCTCATAAGCATCGGCCATTTCTTGAAAAACACCACATAAAGTTGCCTTCTTATCGGTCGCTATGGAACGGAAGAATCGGACAGATTCGTCGTCCAGGAGAGTCGGCAACACCTCCAAAGCCTCCGCATCGGTCCATCTTGCTGTGCGTACCGCCGCCAAGAAGCGGCAGGCGAACGCGCTCCAGTCCCCACCGACGGAAAATTCTTTAACCGTTGTAAGGTGGCGACTCCGACTCCTCTTCCCGCCATCTTCCAATGGTGGTGGTTGTGATGGCAAATTCAAAATGGCGTCGGCCCGCGGCGTGGCCAAGATGGCGGTTTGGCGCCACGGAGCGCGCAAAATGGCGGCCTCTTGCCGCGTGGGCAATGGCGGCGGCAGGACAGGCAACGTGGCGGCCCGCGGAGCACCACTTGCATCATCCATCGTCCCTGGCGCGACGAGATGGCATAGATGCGCCAGGACGTCCTTAAGTGCCTCCAGTTGTACCGCCATCGCTTGCCATCGTTGATCCGCGTCTGATGATGTCGACGGACCCGCCACCGCGCCAACATCCTCCACTCCCGTTCCCGTGGTCGCCTCAGCCTGGCTCTCCTCCACCACCCCAACAGGATCCGTGGTTGGAGGGAGTTCGTCGTCGTCGGACGAAGAAGCCGATGCAGGCGCCGGATTAACTTTCTTCCTCACTTGTTTCGACATGCCGTTGCACTTCCGACACCAGTGTAATAAACGACTGGACCACGATGTCTGGCTCAGTGTCCTTTATTATTCGGTTCGTGCTGTACACCCACACGGCTGTCTTTACTCTGTAGCTTCTCCACGGTGCTGACTCCAATGTCGGCCCGATCCACAACAGCAGCTCCGCTGCTGTTTCTCTCACACAGCCCCCCTTGGCTGTACTCTCTGCTGCTCTTCTCCCTCCGCAGCTCTCACAGCTTCTTGCTCTCTCTCTCTCTCTCCGCAGCTCCTCCTGGCAGCCACACCGCTGCCTCTAACAAGCAGCCCCCTCTCTCTCTCTCTCCGCAGCTCCTCCTGGCAGCCACACCGCTGCCTCTAACACGCAGCCCTCCTGGCTGTCTCCTCCCCAGCTGCACACCACTCCGCAGCTTCCTCTTATCTTCGGGGTTGGCTCCCGATCGCCGTCGGCGCCCCCCCTCTCCACACTTGCCCGCGTGGCCTCACTCTTTTCCGCTCACACCCCGACTACCTTCCCCTTCCGGTTTACCCGCTTAAAGCCCCGAACCTTACCCCCACGTCACATGACTCCACCCCCCGTGACGTCACCTCCGGAAGGTCGCTTACGCCCGCATTACACATAGACTCAGCACTGCTACCCTTAGACTCAGGACTGATATCCATAGACCCACCACTTCCCATAAGCTCAACACTAACCATAGACTCAACACTACCCATAGACTCAACACTACTCATAGACTGTAGTTGTAGTTCACCTTTGCTCTGTTCTGAGCCCATGTCGTTGCCGTGCCTCTCACAATCGCAGCCACGAGCGAGGTTCTTCCTGTGGAGAGTCTTGTGAGCAACACGGTGGGTTAGTGAGCTTGTGTAGTGTATAGTGTAGTGTATATTAGTGTAGTGTATAGTCGAGTATAGTTTCGTATATTCGTGGTGTAGTGTATTGTATAATGTAGTGTACAGTAGTGTATAGTGTAGTGTATGGTAGTGTATAGTGTATTGCACAGTGTAGTGTATAGTGTAGTGTATAGTAGTGTATAGAAGTGTAGTGTATAGTGTAAAGTAATTTATACTGTAGAGTATAGCACAGGATACTGCAGGACATAGCAGTGTATAGTGCAGTGTATAGTGTAGTGTTTAGTGGTATATACTTTAGGGTATTTTAGCACATACTGTAGGTTATAGTGGTGTATATTGTACTGTATAGTAGTGGAAAGTGCAGTGTATAGTGTATTGTGTAGTTTATAGTGTAGTGTATAGTAGCGTAGTGTATAGTCTAGTGTATAGTAGGATACACTACACTATCCACTACTATGCACTACACTACTATTCACTCCAATACACTACACTACAATTCATTACTATACACTACACTACAATTCACTACTATAAGCTACACTACTATACACTATAGAGGACATTTTACACTACTGTACACTACACTACTATACACTACACTGTTATTCACTGCACTACTTTACACTACACTACTATACACTACACTGCTATACACTACACTACTATACACTACTATACACTCCACTGATATACAATACATTTGTAGCGTCGGATCGCGTACGCACATGTGTAGAGCTGTAGATGGGCTGCACTTACCTGCAATGGCAGACAGGGCCCATCAGGGGCGGTACCTCGAGCCGGCGGGGGTGGGGTCGCTACGTTCCCCAGCCCAAAAGCAAGAGGGGGCTGCGGGGTGTCCTAGGATCCCCCGGGACCCCCCCCCTCCTGGAACTCTCGAGAAGAGAGGCGTGGCCAGAGGCTGACACAACGGGGAGGTGTATAAAAGCCGGACCTCTCCAGAGGTTCGAGGCAGTGCTACGAAGACTGAAGACCGAAAACTGAAGACCAGCTAGACTAGGGCCCTGGAACCTCGAGCCCGCTGCCCTTGTAAGGGCCGGGTCGAGCTTGGACCAGCGGTCGGGAACCGTACCTTGGCTGGGTCGGGTCAGGATAGCCTTCCCTAGGACATGAATAGCCGGAGGGCTGAGAGCCAGGTTAACCCAATGTGAGGGCACGCTAGCCCGGAGGCTGTACCTCCCGAGATAGGGAGGGGGGGTTAAGGGAGTTACTGTTAGTTATAAAGAAACATACCGTGTTGCCTCTACGACAACGTCTCCGTCTCCATAAAATAACTCATTACACATTATACACTACTATACACTAAATCTTGATTGAAGCTTTCGGGACTGCAGGAATCCATACACTACACTACTATACACTACACTACGATAAACTACACTATACACTAGCGCTGTACTAGTGACGAATTGGCACGTTCTGTTTATGTGACACAACCCTTACTAGTTGGCTGTGTCGGGTGGTGGCGGGTTTGAACGACACAACGTTTATATATTTACATGGCGATATAACCCAAAAACCTTCTATTATGGATGATATTGGTGCGAAAGCGTTCGTGTTAAACTATATTGGTAGTGTTAGTCGATGGGCAGTATTGAGTCTATATGATCAGTGTTGAGTCGAAGGGGATACATCTTCTTGGTTCTTTCGGTAAAGTCACGTAGAAGGGAAGTAATAAAATAATAAAAATAAAACATAATAAACGACGTTTCGGCCACAACGCAAGCAGCCATCCTCACCTGAGAATGGCTGCTTGCGTTGTGGCCGAAACGTCGTGAGAATTATTTCATTTTATTATGTTTTATTTTTATTATTTTATTACTTCCCTTCTACGTGACTTTACCGAAAGAACCAAGAAGATGAATCTCTGCAGTCACGAAAGCTTTAAATCGAAATCGAAGGGGATAGTGTTGAGTCTATGGGCAGTGTTAGTCGTGGACGATCATATCAGACCATTTGATTCCCATCGATGCATTTTGTCCGAGGATTAGAATCACGTTTGTCAGAGCAGAGGAATAAAAGAAATGTGTCTAACGGATTGTGCAGTGAGAATTAAACACGAACATATCCGCAGAGAAATCACATTTATTCACGTAATGTCTGGTGAGCGGAAGTTACTTTAGTGTATCGTGATGACAACGTATCCATGATTAAATGTTTTTGGGGGGTTAGATGTTTGACGCGATCTAACAAACACTCTAGTTATGAGTATTGGTGGCAAACGCCTACTGTGTTGAAATGCTAAGGCGTATTCTTGTGAAGGCGTAGAAGGAGCAGGCGTTCTAAAGTCCTTACCCACTTTCTCCTCGCGATTCCAATCGGCTGTGGTGGTTGCAATGTTAAGAACGAGCGGTATTTCTACGTTGCCTGGCTGGTTTCAACTTGAACTGTGGCGCAAATATCCGAACTTGAACAAAGGGAATGTCTTTGTGTGTGTGTGAAGGATAAGTCAAAGACACACACACGAACACACCTGTGTGTGTGTCTTTGTGTGTGTGTCTGTGAAGGATAAAACAAAGACACACACAGACACGTGTGTGTGTCTTTAGTAGCATAGAGTGTATTGTAGTGGATAGTGTAATGTATATTAGTGTCTCGTGAAGTGAATAGCACTGTAACGACTCCAGGAGACACTGCTCTTGTGATTATTCTTCATTTGAAGAGACGTTCACTTGACACTACACTGCTATACTACAATATACACTACACTAATCCACACTACACTATAAACACTTTGTGTTATTTTACCATTTCTTTCCCGTCCGAGCAAAACTCTACCAATTCTGGCTATTCTGCTCGGACGGGGTAGAAATGGTAAAATAACACACAGTGTTTACCGAAAGAAAACGCACACTGACGCCTATCTGAATGCAGAGTCACACCATCACCCCGCACAGAAATCTGCTCTTATCAAGACGCTCATTCATCGAGCTAAGAAAGTGTCAGATGGTGACAGTTTGAGAAGTGAAATCAACATGTTAAAGAAGCGCTGCAGATGAACGGTTACAATGATGCACAAATCAACAGGGTATTGAATACCAAAACTAAATCAAATAACAAGAGCATTGAAACTGCCCAAGTAATTAAAACAATCAAAATATCGTACATTGCGATAGTAACTGATAAACTAACCAAATGTTTGGAAAAACAAACATCCGAGTCAGATTTGGCACGGTACATAAAATACAGAAATTAATATCTGGTTCAAAAGATGTATTACCGAAGCTATCAACAGAAGGTGTGTTACAGGATTGACTGCACGTGTGGTAAATGTTACGTTTGGCAAACAGGACGAATGATCATCACGAGACTAAAAGAACATCAGAGAAATATTAAATTCTCCCAAATACAACTGTCAGCAGTGCAGAACACACGTGCCAACAAGGACACTCAATTGATTTGATAATGTTGAAGTTTTTGTGCAAAACTAGCTACTACTGGCCAAGAATAATTAGAGAATCTATAGAAATTGACAGAAATCAAAATAACGTTAACCGTTCAGATAGCTACCGCCTTCGTCATGCGTGGAAGCGAATCATCAAATAATAATAATAATCTTGATTTTAAGCTTTCGTCACTGCAGGAATCCATACTTGTCCTTTCGGTAAAGTCACGTAGGTAGAAAAATAAATAACCAAAGAGTACATCAAATAATACATTATTTAAATGCATGCCTACAAAGGGCAGCATACTTCAATAGGGATTACTGTTGGTAGGGCTATTTTAATAAACACAATAGACAGGAAGGACAAGTTCAAAGGGCTCGCATAATGCACATGCATATTGTACGTTGCCTCAGTAACCCCCCCCCCCCACACATTGTGCAAGAGTGCAGAAGGGTGTTCAACACATCTACGCCTCTATATAAGGAACGAAACAGGTGGACTTCTCCACAACTCTGGCTGTTGTCTGATGAAGCTGGTTGTAATTACTGTTGAAACGTCGTACTCAGTTTGTAAATGTTGTGGCTTGGCTCTCCAACACACAACCGGTGTACTGTACTAGTACACTACACTATACACTACACTACTATACACTCCACTATACACTCCACTATACACCACACTATATTCTACAACACTATACACTACTACACACAACTATACACTACACTGTACACTACTATACACTAGTGCTGTACTAGTGACGAATTGGCACGTTCTGTTTACGTGACAACCCTTACTAGTTGGCTGTGTCGGTTGGTGACGGATTTTAACGACACAATTATATCTGGATTTGAAGCTTTCATGACTGCAGGAACCCATACTCTTTGGGTCGTTCGGCAAAGTCACGTAGGTATAAAATAAAATAAATCACGACGTTTCGGGCACAACATAAGCGTCCGTCATCAGGTGGGAAAGCATGGTCTGCTGCTGAGGCAGACTGTTTAAATATATTCTAAATGGGTGTAGCCCAAGGGTCAGAAAGAAGTGGGCTGGGCTAGTGATGTCAATGTGAGAGATTATCATGTTAATGTAAAATTGAAGAGTGGTGCAATCCAAAGGCATGAGAGTGCAGCCCAATGGGTGCAATCCAAAGGACATGCGAGCATGAGAGTGCAATCCAAAGGCATGAGAGTGCAATGCAAAGGACATGCGAGCATGAGCGATCTAAGAGAGAGGCATAGAGAGAGAGACACAGAGAGTTGGAAATAACAGCTGACATAGGCAGGTAGGATATATTTACGTGGCGATGTAACCCAAAAACCTCTATTATGGATGATATTGGTCTCGAAAGCCTACGTGTTTAACTATATACGGAGTGTTCGTCTATGAGCAGTGTGGAGTCTATTTGGGTAGTGTTAGTGTATGGGCAGTATTGAGTCTATATGATCAGTGTTGAGTCGAAGGGTTTGGAGAATAGGTTTTCCCCTTTTTTTCTGGCAACAAAACAGGTGTTAAGATGTTAAAACACCAAACTGAAACCTTTGACAAGGAATCGTGTCTGTATTAACCACAAAACTTGTGGTCAGAATGCAAACAGAGCATGTTTTTTTTGCATTCTGACCGCAATTATTGTGGCTAATGCAGACATGATTCCTTTTAAAATGTTTTAGTTTGGTGTTTTTACATCTTAACACACCTTTTTTGTTGCCAGAAAAAAGGGGAAAACCTCTTCTCATATTTTGGTACGTTAATCTGCAGCGCTTCTTTAGTGTTGAGTCTATGGGCAGTGTTAGTCGTGGACGATCATATCAGACCATTTGATTGCCATCGATACATTTTGTCACGTTTGTCAGAGCAGAGAAATCACAGAAAAGTGTATAACGGATTATGCAGTGAGAATTAAACACGAACATATCCGCAGAGCAATCACAGTTATTCACGCAACGTCTGGCGAGAGAAAGTTACTTTAGTGTATCGTGATGACAATGCATCCATGATTAAATGTGTTTTTTGGGGGTTAAGATGTTGGACGAAATCTAACAAAAACTCTAGTTATGAGTATGGATCGCGAGCTCCTACTGTGTTGAAATGCTAAGGCGTATTCTTGTGAAGGTGTAGAAGGAGCAGACGTTGTAAAGTGCTTACCCACTTTCTCCTCGCGATTCCAAAGGGCTGTGGTGGTTGCAATGTTAAGAGCGAGCGGTATTTAAACGTTGCCTGGCTGGTTTCGACTTGAACTGTGGCGCAAATATCCGAACTTGAACAAAGGGAATGTCTTTGTGTGTGTGAAGGATAAGTCAAGGTCACTTTGTGTGTGCGGTTAATGTGTGTGTTTGTGAAGGAGAAGACACACACATACACACCTGTGTGTGTCTTACTCTTCACATACACAAAATACAGGTGTGTGCGTGTGTATTTGTGGGGAGCGGTAGTGTAGCGGTTAGCGCGCTGCGCTACGAACCTGGCGACCAGGGTTCGATTTCCGCTCACGGCCAAAGCCAGTGAAGATTATCTGAACCCTTCCTGGGCCTCCCCTAGGTCGACCCAGCCTCAAATGAATACTTGGTGCGGTGTATAAACATCGCCACTAGGGAGACAAAGGCGGTTGGGCGTGGTGTTGGCCAACCATCCCCTTGTGGGCCGTGCCGGCTAACAGTACTTGCCCCTACAGTCTGTTAAGGCTATGGGGGGATCTTTGTCCTTGATCTTTGTGTGTCTATGAAGGAAAAGACACAGACACACGTGACGTCGGATGCTGTAGCCGATGAAAGTGGGACTGTCGCTTTTTCTCAGCCATCCTGAACACCTGCTCTGTCAGCCAGGGTCTCTGGGGAGGTCTTGGACCGAGTACTCAAAGCAGCCATTGCAGCCGCAGGAGCCATAGTCCTAAACCTCGCCCATTTACCCTCGACATCAGGAGGAGCTGGGGACGATGCCAACCCCAGTTGTAAGCGAGACACGTGTACACACAACACACACGTGTACACCCACGTGTACACCCACACACAGGCACGTGTACACCCACCCACTCACTCACACCAAACGTGTGAATCCACAACAACAACAACCGCCATTCTCCACTAAGTGGCGGTGACGTCAGCACGACGCTCGTGCCAGGCTATGTGCACGTTGAGGCCACGTGAAGTGTGGGTGTGGGTATGGGTGAGTGTGGGTGAGTGTGGGTGAGTGTGGGTGAGTGTGGGTGAGTGTGGGTGGGGGTGAGTGTGGGTGAGTGTGGGTGAGTGTGGGTGAGCAGGTGCCACGCGTCGACTGAGTCAGATGACTGGCTGGTGTGTTCACACACACGAGTTCAAACACCCACACACAGACACGTGTACACGTTCAAACCCACCCACACACGTGTACACCCACACATGTAAAAAAGTGTATAATTCCACACTACGTAGTGCGTTTATAAGCCCGTCAAACGGACGAGGTGATTGGATAGAGGCTTTTATTATTCGCGATAAGCGGTGTACGTACTTTTCACATGGAGTGTCACAGCTTAGAGGTCATAATATTGGCCAAACATTGAGTGCCCGTAGTTAAATGTTAACTACATCTCAAAGCTCCAGATCTCCTTGGCCACGGTCATTCCCTCCCTTCTCTATGCTTGAGAAACGTGGACCCCCCTAATTTAACATCTTCGCTGGTTAGAAACATTCAGGCTGGCTCTGCTTACGATCCATGCTGGGTTTAACCTGCAGGCTGGATTGTGTGAGGTCACACAATCCTTTAAAGATCTGGACACATTCCTATCAGTGAGCTCCTCCGGCAGGCAAGGCTGCGTTGGCTGGGTCATGTAGCCCGCATGCCCAGCCACCGTATGCCTGAACAGCTTTTGTTCGGCCGGATAGAGGGGGCTATAAGGGCACGGTACGGGCTAGAGAAGAGATGGAGTGATGCGGTACAAGATGATGTGAAACTGAGTGGACTTGCCGATGACTGGTACCGGCGGTGTCAAGATCGGCCTCTGTGGAGGAGGCTCGTGAAGGACGCTACTGGGCAGTTGGAGGCAGTCGCCCTCCAGCAACAACGGAGGGCGGAGGAGCGACGCTCACAACAACGAGCGGAGCGCCGGGTGGCTAAAGCACAGCAAGTTGGTACAGTAGGGGGCATAGGTGGTGCATCAGCCAGTCATCTCGGTCATCTCAGTCAGTCGACCCGTGGCACCTGCTGGGTCTGCCCCGTGACCTGCCAGCGGGCGTTCGATACTTCACGTGGTAGCCTCAAGGTGCACATGGCCTGGCACAAACGTCGTGGTGACGTCACCGCCACTTAGTGGCGAATGGTGGTTGTTGTTGTGTGTGAAGTACAAACATCGATGTATTCTGTACTCCCACACATGAGGTGCAAACTGTTGGCGGAGTCGAGATCAGCACTGATGTTTTCCCTGCACAGGTAATGACTCAGCAGCGTCGTACGGCTGCTGATGCAGATACGACTGCGATTTCACACTCAGATTGGTCAAGCCACGGATAACATTTGGAAGAGTGGGTGGGTGATTGAACACGTGGGTGAGTCTTGGTGAGTATGGGTGAGTGTGGGGGAGTGTGGGTGAGTCTTGGTGAGTGTGGGTGAGTGTTGGGGAGTGTGGGTGGGCGGGTGTCTGTGGGTGTGTGATTGAGTGGGTGAGCAGGTGGGTTATTGAGTGCATGGGTGAGTGTGGGTGAGTGTGGGTATGGGTGGGTGTGGGTATGGGTGAGTATGGGTGAGTGTGGGTGAGTATGGGTGAGTGTGGGTGAGTGAGGGTGAGTGTGAGTATGGGAGAGTGTGGGTGAGTATGGGTGAGTGTGGGTGAGTGTGGGTATGGGTGGGTGTGGGTGAGTATGGGTGAGTGTAGATGAGTGTGGGTGAGTATGGATGAGTGTGGGTGAGTATGGGTGAGTGTGGGTGAGTATGGGTGAGTGTGGGTGAGTGTGGGTGAGTGAGTGTGGGTGAGTGAGGGTGAGGGTGGGTGAGTGAGGGTGAGTGTGGATGAGTTTGGGTGGGTGTGGGTGAGTATAGGTGAGTATGGGTGAGTGTGGGTGAGTATGGGTGAGTATGGGTGAGAGTGGGTGAGTGTGGGTGGGTATGGGTGAGTGTGAGTGGTGTTCGAATTCTTATGGTACCGCTGATGCTGTAGATGCAGAGACAACGGCTGCGATTTCACACTCAGCTTGGTCAAGCCACAGATAACAAGAAGGGGACAGCCAAAGATTCACAAAGAGACAACCAAAGAGTCACAGGTTTCAACGTCATCGTGTTGACGCGACGTGAAACGAGGAGACGCATTCAAGTCGAACTTTCGATTTATTGCGTTTGCCTTTTAAACGAAGCGCACTCTCATTTAACATCATAAAGAGGTCACCATTTGAATCAGCGTTGATTATAATCAACAGCTAAGAGCAGCATACCCAGCAAATAACATGAAGCCCCCCAACTCCCAGAAATAAACGCGCAATCGTGCTAAAATATAATCACAAGCAAAGTAATCCTCATTTATTACTCAGTGGTACAACATGACAACGATTGACAGGTGAACCTCATGGCGGTACCCCAGGGTACCGTAGTGACCCACCCGGCTCTCGCAGAATGTCCGGGATGCGGTCATTTTTAGTCCGTCGATGGTCGACGACGCGGCAATCGACTCATCTCGAAGAGCCGTGCACCACGATGCGCCGTTCAGAGTCGAACTTTTTCGACGACGGATTTTTTTCATGCTGAAGTTTGGGCGTTCCGACATCGCTGGGCGGCGCCGATGTCGGCTCGATTGGTACCCCAGTCGCGGAGTAAAGAATAGTGTCCCAGAAATGAAATATTTCACTACCTCGGCCAGTTTGTATTATTTGGTAGCCCGGGTACCGCGCGTCGAGTCAGCAAAGCGTGCTTGGGGTCGCAACTCCAAACGAGGTCTGGTGGCGGCTCTTAAGTGCATTTGTAGAGCGTGGTGAGCATTGCAGATTTCAGATTACTACTACTAATATCATAAGCCAGAGCGTGTGTGTGTGTGTCCCGCGCGTCACATCACTCCACATGTCGCACCCCTCCCCAATAATGAGCGGATGACGTCACTCGTCGACCCCGCCCCCCCGCTTAATTAATAATCATGATTGTGTGACGTCACGCCACATGAACCCCCCCTCATTAATAATCATGATTGGATGACGTCACTCCACGTCGCACCCCTCCCCAATAACCATTAGCGGGTGACGTTACTCCACATGCCGCACACCTCATTAATAATCATGAGCTGAACAATTTTTCTATTGAATTTTTCAGATTTTACCGCAATACACAACACCCGCTCTTGGGCGGGTCAACAAGCTGGTTTGTTGTTACAAGTGATCACTTTGTGTTGTTGTTTGTTATTGTTGTCGTTGTTGTCGTCGTGTGAGCAGCGGGGTGGACGAGGCTCCTGGTGTCGGGGTGAGTGGAGCAGCTCGGCGGGGAGATGGCGTCACGCAATGCCGCACGTGGCAGAGAGAGCTCTGTGTTGTTGTTTTTGTTATTGTTGTCTTTTTTGTTGTTGTATTTGTTGTTTGTTTTTGTTGTTTGTCGATTTTGCTTGTTCTTTTTGTTGATTGTTTGTTATTTTTATTGTTGTTTTTATTTGTTGTTCTTTTTGTTTGTTGTGGACGCTTCGTGCGTCCACGCCGAAGCGACGGCCACGTGTCAAGGGACGTTGATCTGGGTCTGCGTGCATTGCATCACGCAAGAATGTGCAGACAAACACACACATCCACACACATCCACACACACACAGACATCTACACATCTACACACACACATCCACACACACCCTCACACATCCACACACACACACCCACACATCTACACAAACACCCAAACATCTACACACTCATTAGAATGTTCAAACGATACCACGAGAAAGGCGCCTCCGGGCTCTTGGAGAAGATTCCAGGCGCACGTCGACAACGATGGCGAACAAGTGGGAGACTTTTTGACCTTTTGAAGCTGTTAACGTTACATTTGTTATTATGTTACAGTGTATTGTCCATTATTTTTCCATTAAACACGATAGCCCCATGTTAGTGTTAATATTTTTTCGAAGCACCCTGTATATGGCAATGTGTACGTTAACTGTAATTAATTGTATATGCATGTGTCTACGTGATTACTAATGATGGCCCTATAATCAAAATCACCTACAATTAGCAGGTTCCTCGAGAATGTCTACATATGAATACCCGTTTTTTAACTACATCCTATTTTATCGCCACCCTAATTGCTGCCAGTATAGAACGATGTTCAAGGTTTTGGCATTCGTATTTTACAAATTGCTCTTTTGTAGCAGGAAGCAGTTTCCATGATGCAGCGGTCTCTTCGTGCAACACCTCAAAAATACAGCGCTTGAGTGCATCGAATTTGTCATTACAGTGAGCGTCAAACTTCCACGTTTTGAACTCCGTGGCCTTTACCTCTGACCATGTCATGCTATTGTCTCCCCAATAGACTAGCGAATCATCCACGAATACATTTCATTGCTTTGCTAATAATTGTGTTGTTTCTTTGTCATGCGTGCCGTGAAGGCCATACGGCTGGTGGCAGCTGTGGTGCGCCTTTGTGTCGTCATCGTTCTCGTCGTGACCCCGTGACCCGCAGCACAGAGCTCCACACCAGAAGCATCGCGCCGTGCAGCCGAGAAGACTATGGATCCTCTCGTCTGTTGACGGCAACACAAAGTTCACGCTGTCGGGGTCTCCCTTTGCCTCGGCGTCATTGACCACTTCCAGGACGCTGTCACGAAGTACAGATATGTCCATTTCTGATACACCTTATTCGTCTAAGCAGCTGTTGTATTCAAGTTCTTCGGCATCAGTCAGGTAATCACAAGTTAATTTCTGCACTGATGCGATGTCCTGAGAGTTCCGGATTTCCTGAACGACGTTCTTCAGTTCAGCAGCTTAGGTCGACTTAAGTGCCTTGGTCGTGTTGCCACAGACGTGGCTGTCGAACCTCTCGGAGAACCACTTTTCGATCGTAGAATTTGGATGTCTGAAGTGCCGCAGCGCCTCTTTTCTTTGCTCCTTATCGACCTGGGTGGCCAGATGCTCAAAGTAGGTGAGGCGAACCTTCTCGCTATTGGTTGTCCAGTGCAAATTCAGGACGGCTTCTACCTTTTTGCGATTTCCAGACTTATTTGATGGCAATGATTCTCCCTTCGGAAGCGGATGAATATCCATCTCGAAGTTGAATGTCTATTATTGCTCTGAGCTCCTCCCTCTTTTGTTGCAGTATCGCAATTGGGCAGTGTTGTTTTTCCCATTTATCTTGACAGACATGAGTTCTCCAAATTTACGGAGAGTGAATAAGTGGGCTTCCCACATGATATCTGTCGGCAGTTTAACGTGTTGTTTCTTCATAAAGACGTATAGATGTTTCTATTAGTTTTTTTAAGTTTACAAATCACACCGTTTTAAAAAATGATCAGCCTTCTTATCCTTGAGTATTAGCTTAGGCAATGATTCCAAATCATTCTTAAGCCAAGGGTGATTTTCACTTGTGCTGTTACCATTGCCATGGCCGTGACCAGTTATTTTTCTGTACCGGTATTGCTTCTGCTTCACTTTTTCCAAATGACTTCAGAGGTGTCTTGTTACCGTATTGAGCAGGTATAGAAGGCGCTTTCTGATATGCATCTACTAGCTCATCTTTGAGTTTTCTAGAATCTGTTAAATCCTTGCTCATCGAAGTAGCTATCCTGGAGAGACACGATATAATCTTCTCGACAATAATGCCGCGTTCCTCGTCAGAGAAATCTCAATTCCGTTTTTAGGCACTGCTTAATTTCCTCCAAGAACTACTCCGAGCAGCTGTGACGTACCACGGCAGCATCCAGTATCTGTGTGAGGGTCGTCAAAGTGGACTGGCGGATGCGCTGTACATAGCTGTTAACCGTTTTCGTTATCTTGAGCTTGCAATGTTTTTCTTTTGCATATCCCTGTAAACTATAGATTTTTGAAGAGACATCTTCACATGCCGTGCATCGTGATGTGTTTGATGCACCATCGTTACAGCCATAAGGCACCGCATTCAATTCTTCTTTGAATGTTCTCAACACATTTTGGTAAGCCAGATGTTGAGTTTTTTCATTCCAACCTTGCACCTCCGCACGCATTTGTCTTTTCAGCTTCTCTGCATGCAAAGAAAATGCAGCATCAGCGGCCTCTTTCACGGCTGCAATTCGGTGGCCACGGTCAATGAATTCGTAAATCTCTGTTATGTTTTTGAATCGGACGGCAAAATTATCCTTGAAGACGCAACTCCAAAAGTTCTGTAAACGCGAGTGCCATTCTGAGAACAGCACCGAGCCACCCGACTTTGCAAATGTATCCAGGATCGTTTGATACAGATCCAGCACGTCTTCGTGGTACTCTTCTGATGGAGGAGAACCAGCGCTAGCCCCGTTCTTGAACGGGCGGAATTGTTTCAGAAGCTTCCCATTCTGGATCCTGTCAGTCAGGTTCTTCAAGCAGCTAACATCGGCAATGTCCATGTCAAAATCTTTATTTTCCATAAGCTCCAGTACCTTTTCAATCGCTTGGCAGAATTGGTTTTGTGCCGGTGACATCATGGCCGAGTTCCTCTCTGTGAGATGCTGAACCATGAGAATGTCCGGCGCCATCTTAACCTCTTTGAGTCGAGCAATCGCGACAATCGCGATCTGCAGGATTTCAGTCAAATCCCGCATGTACTCCCCGAGGACATTGATGAGCGTGAGGTTGCTCACGCTCATCACGAACGTTGCAAGTGTTCGGTCCTTTTGTTCCGCGTTCTTGTCACTCAATTTCTCCGGCGCCCCAAGTCCCTCGGTGTCGATGAGCATGATCGCGTCGCATTTGAGCTCCTTCATAAGCTCTTCCTCCAAGAAGAGCATCCTCATGAAGAGACCGCGGGTGCAGCGGCCAATGGAGACGGCGAATTTGCAAGCGAAGAGGGCGTTCAGGAGTGTGGATTTCCCAGACGACTGCAATCCCAGTATTGAGATCACAAATATGCGGAGTGTTGGGAAGTTGCGGGAAATGTGTTGAAAGATGTCTGCCAACCACACTCCGGGCATTTCGCTGGTGTCACCGTTAAGCAGTTCAATGGCATGGCCTTGGGTGAGCAACTCCCCATACAATTTTGAAAATGTTAATATGTCTTCATTTTTACCTTGACCCCCTTGCACTAGCTCATAAATATGACCCAACTCACGAAAGAAATGCTCCAAACCGAGACACATATGGTCTAGCTCTTTAAAGTTATCGTCAATATCCATTTTTATTTTATTCACAAATTTCTTGTCTTGATTCTTAAGAACTATTTGTCGTTGCAAGTCCTCAATTTTAGTGGCAACTTTTTGTCTAATATTCGAGCATTCTGCATTGGATAGGAGTGAGATATCCCTCTCAAGGTGGGCCATGGCTTTTAGTCTTTCTGGAAGAGGCAGGATCAAAACTGCCCCATAATGTGTCATCAGCTGCTCGAGTATAGCGTTGCATCTCCATAATCTAAACAGATTTGTGTTTTGACTGTTTGAATGCATTTGAAAATGCATGGCTTTTCTAATAACTCTACACGTCTTCTGTCGAACAAAATCTACCACTCGTTGTGATTCGACACGTTCAATCCCGTGTGCAAGAGACAGTGGGTCGCATATTTTGTAGCTTTCAAGCTTCCGGTTGAGCGTCATTTTTTCAGAAGGCATTTTTAGAATTTCTCTGAAAATGGAGCGCACCTTCTCGAGAGTGGCGTCCTTTGTCAGCGTTGATGTATGAACGATGATTTCGTCCGCTTCGTCGCAGTCCGTTGAAGGATCGACAAGAAGGAAGAAGGATTCATCTTCAGAACGTGCATGTTTGCCAAACTCCTTATTTCTCTTTGCCAAGTCGTTCTTTGTTCCTGGCATCATGAAAATCAGGTATGCTGAGGTGAACTTCTTCAGGAACTCGAGAGTTGTTGGGTGCTCGAGGGCATCGCCGTGGAGGTTGGCAAGGAGCACAATCTCCAGCTGCCCCTGCGAGTAAAACTGCTGCATGACAGATTCCCACAGGCTGGCGCTGCACGTCTCCTGTGTGAGCCACGTGAACTCCACCGTCCCTGCCAGGGTCAGAGGTGGCCCTCGCTGTGCTCCTGGTTCCCCACACGACGAGAACATGTTCTCCACGGCCATGAGCTGGTTGAGGATTGTGCTCTTACCACAAGGACCGCTGCCGAGTCTAACGGCCAGAATGAGTCTGAAAGGGCTGAAGAACAGGTGGTTCTCAGCAATGACCCCAGGTTTGGCCTCCCACTTAATCGTGTTGCCGGCAAGCAGAGGAAGCATCACCTTGAATTTTCCTGCAAGTTCCAGATCTGCCATTACCAGCGGGAGCGCCATTGGGAACTTGGTCATTATCTGCAGCATCTCTTGAACGACTGTGCAATCAGCAGTGCTGAGCAGAGCAACGATGCAATCGAGTCGAGACAAGGAAGCTTTGTTCTGCTGTCGTGTTGGCCAAGCATTGCGCGCAATACCAATTTTACCTGTAAAATTGGGACGTTTACTGGCATGGCCACTGAGCGTTGCAGTTTCTCTTCGACCCAACCTACAGATCGCATCTGCTCTAAGAATATTGCCTCCCCACATTTTAAATGTCTGCTTGATATATGGCAGAGCTTTATTCAAGATTAATGATATTTGTTCAGAGGAAACATCTGGTTGCTTTATAATTCCACGCACAATCACGTACTCAAAGGGTGTGGTCATTGGCAAGGATTTTCCAAACACTGAGTGCCAATATTCATGCACCATCACAACCACTTTCTTAACTTGCACACTGGTGGTAGTTGCTTTATGATCAATCTTCACATCGATACCAAAATCTCTCTGCATTTTACGTAATTCGGCTGACTCCTTTGCCTTGTTAAACTTCTCAATATTGTCCACAGCTTCCTTGAATGTCTGCAGAGACCAACCCTCAACGAATATTTTATCCTTTTCCTTCCAATATATCAGAGCGTTCGCTTCTTTAAGTGATTTTTCCAAAGTTGCATCATTGGCAATAGATTGAGCAAATAAATGAGTGAAATGTCGTGGGATTTCTTTCAGAGTAATGATGTTCTGAAACGTGCTCAAAGCACTTTCCAAATTTGAAAAGTCATTAGGCACTAGAGACACACTTTCGCATGGGAACTTATCTTGAAATTCCCTTGGAATAAATGTGCGATTCATGAAGTTCATCGTTAGAAGCACGTCGTAGTCCTCGATTACACGTCTAATGAGGTACTTGAATGAAGAATTTGTCCAGAGATCTTTCCATTGATTTTCTTGCAGCCCGGAGATTGACAGCAGTTGCAGCACCCCAACAACTGCCTTGGGCTCATTTGCCTCTTTGAGTTTGTCAAAAGCAAGCTGCAGCATGACCAGGTGACGATTATACTGTAATTTGGATAGATGTTGAATCAGTGCGTGAAGCTGATGTTTCTCTATGCATTGAGCAATGGATGTGTTCGAGCTGGAATATTGAGAGTTACTAAAATCAATTCGACCAACATATATATTTATGACATCATAGGCATTAAAGAAATATGAGTCATTTTGATACATCCGTTTCAAAATGGATATCAGTGCTTTTAGATGAGTCATTCCGTCTTGGTTTTTAGAACTGACCACATAGTCATCTGTTGTTGCTAGAAATACGTTGCATTTATCATGGCAATCACTCTCCTGCAAACTTTGAAATTTATGAACAATATACTCTGGGCATTCTGGGTCATCTGTAACTAATTGCATAGCATTGTTAACCCTCGTTGTACTATCATCAGTGCAGGGACCAGATGTGAACTGAAATTGCTGTATGCTTACTTTGGCTGACTTAACCTTGGTTAAGAAATTATTATGTGAACTTAACCACTCTTGCAGCCCAGTACTGATCAACTCACAATCTTGCAGCTCTAAACGGTCCTTGCCAAAACTGCAATCCACGTTTCTCCATCCGTGTTTCTCGAGAATACTGCACATTTTTGGATGATCCCTTATGGCAAAATGTGTAACCAATACAATTACATCCATGTCTACTCGGGAAAGACAACTGCGTACAATGTGCAGTGCATCGGTAAACTTCTCATCGACATTATCGTCAAACGACTGCATCCTTAGGTGATTATTATTGTCCTCAGAATGATTTGCTTGATTCATGAGTTCCATTGTCTTCACTGCGTAAGTGGCTCTGTTGTGATAGATAGAACACTTAAGGGACTCTGGTGAAAGGTCGGATAAATCAGGTTCATTGTTTTCAGAAGTTGCCGCTTTGTTGAATAGATCGACAAGAATCATAATGTCCAGATGGTCTAGACATATGGCTTTCACTTTCTTGTCACGAAGGACAAACAATAAGGGCGCTTCGTGCTGGTTGGCAATCTCCAGCCTACCCACCACCCACTTTCCATTGGCACAGGCGAGTCGTTTCAAGTTGTCGCGAAGGCCGACTATGGATTCATATGCAGTATCCACTGCATCGATTGGGACAAAAAACATCCAGTGGGAGTCGCCACTCCAGAGGCACTCTAAAGATTCTATGTAGGAGGAGGCAATGTGTACATCTCCTATTTTCAATAATTCCACCAGGCGATGAAGGTCTTTAAGTTCGTTCGGCTGAAGTGGCAAAGTGATGTTGAAGTGTGAAGCCATAACCGTGTAAAACTGATTCTCCGCTGACGAGTATGTGTTCACGGCGGCACTGATAATCTGAAGGATGAGTGGAATATCAGCCACCTGATAACACTTTTGGTGTTCTATAGCCTTAATTGTAAGAGAAAAGTTGTCAGAGATGGAAGGCAGTGCAATTCCCACATCAATGTTATGCTCTTTCAGTGCATGACTGATTTTAAAGAGGCGATGGAACACTCCACTGGAAGGGTCACCATTTGTCTGCAACAATATTTTAATGTTTGACTCTGTATTCATCCATTCGTTCAACAATGCACGGTTGGTAAAGATGCAGATTTCAGCCTCCATTTGAGTTGCATCTTTCTCATGGATTCCGTCAAGTTCGTGTTTTCCATCCATCACGAATTTGTCCACCTTTGCAGATATGTCAACTGCGCTGAAGTGAGACATTTCATATTCTTCTGTGATCGTGTGAAGCTCACTGGATGTGATTACTGCCTGCTTATAGTTTCTCAAAGCCTTACAGGCACAAATAAATAACGATTCGACATTTTTGTTTAGCATCTGCTCGTATTGTGAAATGTCTTGAGAGAGTGGGGAGCTGGAGTCTGACAGGATGCGCTGCAGACGATGCTCTTTCTCGAGCACTCGTCTCTTAATGCATTCGGGCTGACGAGAATCCTGCAGGGAGATGAGCATGGCTCTGAAGTCGCAGAGTAAAGTCTCGCTGATCTGCAAGTAGAGCTTCTCCACGTCAACGTCCAGGAAGTGAGCAATGGGTACAAGCACCCAGCGTATCGGCACTCCCGTGATGTTCGCATCACTGAACTTGTAATGTTGCTCATCGGCAACAGACACGTCTATATTTTCCACCAACTCAAACATCTCCTTGACCGTGGACGGCTGCCGCTTCATTGGCGGCTTGGAGTGAATGTCGATCTGCGTGCGGTAGCCATTCGCCTCGCTCGTGTCCAGCCACTCGAGCTGAGCTTTCAGAGAGGGTGTTACTTTGCCAAAACCGAGTTTTCCAACCGCACCGCCGCTTATGCCGTCGCTCGTTTTCGTCTCATTCCGCGTGACCAGTACGTGCGCATTCACTTCCGCGCCCAAGATCACCCCATACACCACGTGTGTTGCTTTGATGCGTCCTTTCATCAGCTGGCTGTGTACGTGATCATCGATTTCCGTTTTAGCTATTGGAAGTAAGGAGATTGAAAAGTTTTCCAAATTGTACTGACAGATTAGTTTTTCTTCGTTCACGCTTCTCACAGATTTATTGCTATACTCTGCAAATCCTTCAACTTTAATGAGACCACATAGCAGCTCCAAGCCCATGGAGCCTTGGGCTTTGACCATTGTGACTTGGTCTTCGGTTCCCTTGATGTGTTTTAAGCTGTACTCAACCTTCTTGAGTGGGTGGGCAATTAGGTGTTCACTTTTAAGTTGTTTCTTGAACAGGTTTTGATGAGTTGTTTCAGAGCTATGACAATTCCATAGCTCACCAAGGCCACTCACACCATTCTTTACAATCGGTAGAACTATAGTGACGTCTTCCATGTACACGGCATCTTTCTTGACAATATTTCCACTTGCCTAAAAAATACAAACGTGTTAAATGGTCAATGAATGTAAAATTCAGTATAACAAGTCGTAGTAGTAGCAGGGCTTTTGCAACCAATATTATCCATAATAGAGGGTTTTTTGCAGACAAATCACGTAAATATAAATGTGTTGATACCCACCACAACCCCAGCCGCCACAGAAAATCGGTGAGGGGTTTGTCACAGAAACAAAACGTGGTGCCAATTCGTTACTAGTTTAGCGCTAACCAGTTGTTGAGTGTTGGAGGATAAACTCACAAAACACATTCGAGTAACTGTGACGTTTCGCAAGGAATCACAACAACCAGCCAATATGATGGATAACATGATACAAATGTATGGAGAGATAATACAAACAAAGACCTGTAATTACCTGTGATGGCTGTCCAACTGTTTGCTTTGCTGTAGTCTCCATGTCGAGACCCCAATGGAAGTCTGTAACACCCAGAACGCCACAGACAAAGTGAACGTTATTCGCATGGACATGGATTGGCACTCCGATGGGACCAGAAATACATTTGACTGGTAAATGGATTGTGTAAAGAGTATTACTTTGTTCTGAATATGTATTTTCAAGAAACCACAAACATTGACATGACTGCACAAAACCCGACAAGCAATGCATAATTCATAATAGGCATTCTATTTACAGCCACACAACTGCTACGCTATCATGAACGGCCATTGCTATCACGTTATGACGTGGAACCCACCAACCACTCACTCACCCACCCACTGACTCACCCACCCAACCACTCACTGACCAATTTACCCACTTACTCACCCACCTACTCACTCACCCACTCACTGACCAACTTACCTACTCACTCACTCACTCACCACTCAGCCCACCTATGATCCGCCTTGGCACAGTGCATCGTTGTTGTGCATTTTAACAGCCGCACATAAAATGACTTCGTTGACCAAATAATTTCCCATTGACCACTCACCTCGTGTTTAAGAGGAAGCAGGAGTGGGTCAATCCGACATCGTCAGGCAGGTGGACATTGGGGTTCAGGCCGCTTGCAATCCACCTGATAGTTTTACACAAGCCACAGAGAAATTCTACATTAGTCCAACAGATAACCCATAATAATAGGAATTGTAAAAAGACACTATCCTAAATACATTATCGGAGCACTATAAGTAGTCTTTGTTAAGTATTAATATGCCTAGGCGATGTGTTGCGAGGATGGTACTTAGTTTAATGTTCTCTAGGATCCAAAGGATAATTGTGGCTAAGTAAATTGCATTGACAGGAGGGCAAATTGTAAAGTTAAGAGTGATTTTAAATTAACAATGGCCAGGACTTCTGTAGTCATGGCAAGATATGTCTACATTCGATTTCGCCAACATCTTTCATTCTTGACTTAAAGCTTTCATGAAAACCCCAAAGACAAAAATAATATATATTCTATTCTGTTTAACACGTAGAAGGCTTTAATGATGAATATAATCCATAATACAAGTATTTTTTGGGTTAGATCGCGTAAATATACAAATTTGTATGGTTTGTCACGTAAACAGAACATGCCAATTCCTTCCTAGTGTAATGCGGGCGTAAACGGCTTGGGGGGAGATGACGTCATGGGGGGAGGAGTCAGGGTCACGTGGTAGGAGATGGTATAGCGGGGAGACAGGAAAACATCTGGGTCAGTCGGGGGAGAGAAGAGTGGAGACCAAGTTGGGTGGTCGCCGTGCCTCAGCCTGGTGGCTGAGGGGCTCATGACGGCGCCAGCCAGCGGGGTGGAAGAGAGAGTTGGGGATAGAGACGGAGAGTGGCGAGATCGCCACAGAGGCCACGCAGGGCTGAGGTTGGAGAGTGGCGAGGTCGCCACAGAGGCCACGCAGGGCTGAGGTTGGAGAGTGGCGAGGTCGCCACAGAGGCCACGCAGGGCGAACTTTGGGGAGTGGCGAGATCGCCACACACGGTAAGACTCGGCACCGCCAGCCAGCGGTGACCGAGCCCGGAGGAACGGGGAGCAGCATGGAGCTGCTGTGAGAGCAGCCGGAGCACTGCACAAGGGGGACCTGCAGCGGAGCTGCAGGAGCGCGAAGGGCTACGGGAGCGAAGGCAGAGGTCGAGCTGCCAAGCGGGGGAGACTCTGAGCGAGGGCCGTGTGGGAAGAGTGTAAGAACCCAAATAAAGGACAACGGAGACAGACCCAGGATCGAGTCCTTTATTACACTAGTATAAAGTACTTAGCTGCACAAACGGAGAGGCAGTCACAAGCGTGAGCATTGTATGGACCGCAGAGCTAGCGAGCAACACGGCTCCCTATTGGCTGAAAGATCGCACCTACGAATAAGCTCGCTGGCCATTGGCGAAGGGAGTCGAATGACATCAGACGTAACCTCCCAACGCGGAAGGTGAGAGGTCGGAAGGAGCACGCAGCCAATGGGAGATGAGAAGAGGTTGTGACGAGAAACAACGGGGGGAGAGACGTGATTGGTTGGAGAGACACGAGGCAGAGAGAGCGGGGAAGAAGATCGGGGGTGGTGAAGGCTCGGGGCGCTTTTGATGGTGGAAGTTGACTTGAAACGCACACAACCGAAGATAATAAAATCTTCCCACACCTTTCCTACAGCCAGCGGGTTGGAGTCATTACACTAGGACATGACCCCACCGTGTTGTAAAGGTTGTGGCTTTGCTCTCCAACACACTAGTATAGTATAGTACACTACACTATACACTACACTTCTATACACTACACTATACACTACACTACTATACACTATATGATACACTATACTACGATACACTACACTATACACTACACGATAGTGCTGTACTAGTAACGAATTGGCATGTTTTGTTTACGTGACACTAAACCTTACTAATTTGCTATGTCGGGTGGTGGCAGGTTTAACGACACAACATTTATATATTTATGCAATCTAACCCAAAAAAGTGCATTATTAATTAATTAATTCTAAATAACAAATGACTACTTTTTTGTTGGTAGAGCCATATATTCCCAATTATCTACAGCATATTCCCTAATTTTGTCAACTTAAAAACATTAAGTTTGTTGCACATATCAAAGTAACTAATAAGGCAAATGTTTGACTATTGCCAATATAAAGTCATGTTAAACTATTGGAGACATGTAAAGCCAAGAGCTTTAAACATGTTAGTCCAGGATTATTATCTGTTGTACTGTACTCCTGTGCTCCTGTGTCAATTAAGAATCCGCACCTAACAGGGTGGGAGAGACACTCATCTAGATTTGGATTGACAAATACCCTGTACATGTAACAAATACAAAGATCCCCCGTGTAGCCTTAACATACTGTTGGGACAAGTGCCGTTCGTAGCAAGTAGCAGCACATGAAGATCCGAACGGCACACGAAGAAGTGGGTGACCAGCACCACCCACAGCCACCTTTGTCTCCCCAGTGGCGATGTTTTCACATTGCACAAAGTAACTGATTTGAGGCTGAGTCGACCTAGGGGAGGCTCAGGACCGGTTCTATTGGTGGCTATGAGCTGAGTTTGTTCACGCAGCGTATATGTAGTGGTGGTATTGACGTGCGCCGACTGTGACAGTGATGGATCACGGGGCGGCGCGGGGTGCGGGGTTGGGCACGCGTTGTGGGCGTGGTGTGGACGCGCGCGCCGGGAGTGACAGATGACGGGGCGGCGCGGCGTGAGTGGTGAGGCACGATGAGATGTGGGAAAAGAGGATCGTAGCCAGCGCCCGGCGATTGGTCGAATAAGTGGGTGCTCGCAGCGACGTCCGCAGGTGGGGTATAAAGGGGGACGCGCGAGAGCACTCGGGGAGAGTTACCCAGTTGAAGACCCGAAGACGGAGCTGAAGACCTAGTGAAGCCGAGTAGCTCAGTGGCGTTAGTCGCCGAGTAGCTAAGTGGATGTTGGTCATCCGAGTAGCTCAGTGGCGTTAGTCGCCGAGTAGCTAAGTGGATGTTGGTCATCCGAGTAGCTCAGTGGGCATTAGTCGCCAAGTAGCTAAGTGGGTGTTTGTCACCCGAGTACTAAGTGGATGTTGGTCATCCGAGTAGCTCAGTGGCGTTAGTCGCCAAGTAGCTAAGAGGATGTTGGTCATCCGAGTAGCTCAGTGGGCGTTAGTCGCCAAGTAGCTAAGTGGGTGTTTGTCACCCGAGTACTAAGTGGATGTTGGTCATCCGAGTAGCTCAGAGGGCGTTAGTCGCCAAGTAGCTAAGTGGGTGTTTGTCACCCGAGTACTAAGTGGATGTGGGTCATCCGAGTAGCTCAGTGGGCGTTAGTCGCCAAGTAGCTAAGTGGGTGTTTGTCACCCGAGATACAAAGTAGGTGTTAGTCACCTGTAACCAAGTTTGATAAAATAAAGAGTGTGTTACCCGTGAAGTCGTCTCCCGCCGAGTTACTACATTACAACTGGCGTCAGAAGTAAACCTGTCTTCAAGAAGTATGGACACAAGGAAGACTACCCGTACCCACGAGCGAGGTCGGGATGACGACGGCGTACCGGGGACACCAACCTCGGGAGGAGAGGACGAGGAGTGGCCGCCGATGCAGCACCTCGGGGTGATGGCCGACGCTCTGCTTGCCTCCGACACCAGCCTCCAAGACGCACACTCCCGGTTGGCGGAGTTGCTGCTCGCCGCCGCTGCAATCTTGGCCGAGATCTCCGTTCCAGCGGGCGGGAAAACGGCTGCGGGGTTGGAGGAAGGAGCGAGGCTGGCGGGATCCCGCCAAAAGGCGCTTCGCGCCAAAAGTCTGGAAGTTCCCGCCGGTTTTGAGGGGCCGCCATTGATTGGCGGGAAAGACGGACGCCACGTGGCCGGACACCTCCGCGCAGCGCAGCCCACGTCATCGGCGCGCGCCGGAGCCCTCCATTTTGCGCCTGACAACCGAGCCGACATTTTACACAACTCCAGCGGAGCGCGGGAAAATCTCTCCGACGTCGACGACGATCGGGTCCTCCAGCAAAGATTGCCCGCGCTGTCGGCGTTCAAGGCGGATGGGGGCGACTGGGGAGCCTTCCAACGAAGGTTCCTCGCTCATCAGGAGATGTCGGGGTGGTCCGACACCACTGCCCTGCGTGCGTTGCCAGCGATGCTTGACGACGACGCGCTTGCAGCCTTCACATCTGCTGCAAGGTCGTCCCGCTCTACGCTCCAGGCCGCACTACACCTGATGGCGAAGGTGTTCGGGCCGCCCTCCACGTGCCGCCACCAGTTCTACGATCGGCGGAAGGTGGCTGGGGAAACGACGCTAGCCTACCGCACGGCACTGCTCGCCTTGGCGGACGCGGCTTTTCCCCGCATGGATAAGGAGGGGAAGGACGCCATGGTGACGGAGCAGCTGCTGGTGTTGGCCCACGAGTTGGGGGTCCCCATCAACGTGGCAGACGAGATGGAGATCTGCTCCCTGGCGATCGCCACGAGCATTCACGCGTACGAGGTCCTCAAACGCAAGCCGGGGGTCGTCTGCAAATGGCCGGGGAATGCGGCACTGGCCGCCACGATCGCCGAACCTCAGCCAGCTGCGGTGCAGGAGCGGGGCTTCGCTGCATCGTGTCCGGGGGAGTGGAGAACGGGAGGTCGTTCGCCCACACGTTCGCCCCGCAAGCTGGAGCAACCGAAACCTACGACGTCCGTCGTCTGCTACAACTGCGGCCTTCGGGGTCACGTCGCAGCCGGGTGCCGGGCCCCGCGGCCGCGCGCCGCAGGACCACGTCGGGACGACGACCAGGGCCACAAGTCATCCCAACAAAACCCGGCAAGTCGCGGCACCTCACACGTTCGGTCCACAAACACGGCACATTCGGGTCGCCGCTTCGCGGTGGGGGGTTCGCGGCTGGGTGCCGGGGGTTCAATTCGGCGAGGGGGGTCCGTACGCGGCCCGCAAGCAGTCGGGTGGTCCGAATTGGCCCACAGGATCGTGGCTGCGTCAGCCGGGTCGTCCGTGGTAACGGGGTTCATTGACGGGGTTGAGGTCCGGGTGCTTGTTGACACGGGTGCGTCGGCCACCATCATCTCGGACCTTATTTATAACATTCTTCCCGTCCAAAGTAGACCCCTTCTGCCAGTAGACGTGCCATTTTATGCGGCGAATGGGGGATCCCTGGGGATCATCGGCCAGATTCGGGCGACTATTTGCATTGGGGACATTAAATTAGCGGGCCCTATTTTTGTATCATCATCGCTGGCCGTTCCCTGTTTGCTAGGTACGGACTTTTTGTCAAAAATGCCCATCAAAATTCTTATTGATCAGGCCTGCATAGAGCTTCCGTCAGGTCGGCGGGTTGCCTTCTTGTCGAGCCCTATCAAAGTGCGCACGGTTTGTGCGACGGTGCAGGCGCTGGCGACTCACACTGTACGGGTACCCCCGGGATCGCAAATGTTAGTACCCCTTCGGTTCAGGAAGCCACTCGAGGTGGGTGCGGAGGCACAGGGGGTGCTGTTGGGGCCGTCAAACAGAGCCAGTAAGGGCCTCGACTTAGCGGTTGCTCAAACCGTGGTGAGAGGGGACAGTGAGCCGTTCGTAATGGTCCTGAATACGGGGTCGCGGCCGGCCGTAATTGCGCAGGGAACGGTGCTGGCTCACGCCGCGCCGCTGCCCGTTGAGGAACGGCTCGTGGCTCAAGCAGATTTTACTGTCGAGTCGCATCCTCAAAGTGATGAGGGGACTGAGTGGTTGGACTCGCTGTGTGCGGGTTCTGCTAACTTGTCCGGGGTGCAATTGGGAGCATTGAGGGGTTTGCTCATCGAGTTTGCTGACGTGTTCAGCAAACATAAGTACGATATCGGCTGCACTGACCTGTTGCGCCACCACATAGCTACAGGGGACGCGGCCCCTATTCGTCAGAATCCCTTCCGGCTCAGCCCGGCCGAGAAGGAACATGTGCAATCGGCGGTTAATGATATGTTGGCGGCCGATATCATTTCGCCCTCTTCTAGTCCGTGGGGTGCTCCTATTGTCCTAGTAAAGAAACAGGACGGGTCCTTGCGGTTTTGTGTCGATTTCCGCCGCTTAAACAAAATCTCGATGGCGGATGCGTATCCGCTCCCCAGGATGGATGAGTCGCTGGATGCCTTGGCGGGAGCGCAGTTTTTTTCCACACTCGATCTGCTTTCTGGATTTTGGCAATTGCCACTCGATAACGAGTCTAAACCTAAAACTGCTTTCCGGACACCTGGGGGCCTTTTTGAATTCAACCGTTTGCCCATGGGCTTACATTCCGCTCCCGCCACGTTCCAGAGACTCATGGAATTGGTTTTGTCGGGCCTCCAATGGGATACCTGTTTGATTTATCTTGACGATATTATCGTCTTTAGTCGGACTTTCGAGGAGCACCTCCAGCGACTGAGAGCGGTGTTCCTCAGGATGCGTTCCGCTAAGCTTAAATTTAAACCGGCTAAATGTTTTCTGCTTCGGGAATCGGTCAGGTATTTGGGCCATATCGTGAGTCGTTCAGGGATCTCGACGGACCCTGCTAAGACGCATTGCGTCAGCTCATGGCCAACGCCAACCTCGGTCACGGAGGTTCGTAGTTTCATTGGTTTTGCCTCCTATTACCGTCGTTTTGTCAAGCAATTTGCCACCATAGCCAAGCCCCTGCATGCTTTGACGGCTAAGGGTGTGAGGTTTCACTGGGGGGCAGAGGAGGAGGATGCGTTCTGCTCCCTCCGTGACGCTTTGGTGCAGGCTCCCCCCTTGTGTTACCCCGATTTCACACAACCGTTTTTGCTTGACACGGACGCCAGCAATACGGGTATCGGGGGGGTGCTCTCACAGTTGGTCGGGGGGGTTGAACGGGTGGTCGCCTACGGTAGTAGGGTTCTTTCCCCCGCAGAACAACGCTATTGCGTAACTCGTCGTGAATTGTTAGCCATTGTGTTTTTTACACAGCAATTCAGGCCGTATCTTTACGGCCGTCATTTTACGGTCCGGACGGACCATGCGGCTCTACAATACGCTATGCGCGTGGCGCAGCCATCGGGCCAATTGTCCCGATGGTTGGAGGTCCTTCAAGACTACCAATTCACGACGATTTACCGCAAGGGGTTGCGGCACTCAAACGCGGACGCCTTGTCGCGGTTGCCGCCGTGCACGGACTGCACATGTTTGTTGGGATCAGCGCGGTGCAAACCCCCGGTCGCCGGCACCCCGGGAGTTGCGCTCGCCGCCACTGACACCCCGGGAGAGGACGCCCCCACGGGGAGGGATTCGCTGTTGTCGTTGCCCCTCATTGAGTGGGGCCGCCTCCAGATGTCCGACAGCTCCCTACTTACGCTGCGTCGGAAAGTTGGCGCTCCCGAACAAGGGGAGGCGCGGGTCGGTTCCTGGGTGTGCAGACAGGGCCTGTTGATGAGGTGGGACAACATGTCCCGGCGTCACGTGCTCGTTGTGCCTGTTGCTATGCGGGGTAGGGTTGTTCTGGCAGCTCATGAACGGCTCATGCATCTGGGTTTTCACAAAACGCTCGCCCTAATCCAGCGAGACTATTATTGGCCGGGGATGGGTAACGACGTGGCGAATATTCTTAAGGGATGCGTAGGGTGCGCCAAAAGGAAACCGCCACCATTGGCAGCTAATCCACCGCTGCAATCCATTCAGGTTTCGCGTATAAACGAATTGGTAGCGTTGGACATCTTGGGGCCCTTTCCGGTTACACCAAGGGGAAATAGGTTCCTGCTGGTTGGCGTGGAATACTTCACCCGATGGCCTATGGCATGGCCGCTCGCCAACCAGTCGGCTGCGGCGGTGGCGGACGCCTTTGTCCAGGGTTATGTGTTGGACAAGGGCGCCCCCGAACGCTTGCTGACGGATCAAGGGAAGAATTTTTCGAGCGTTTTGTTGCGCGAGGTGTGCGACCTGTTGGGTACAAAGAAAGTGCGTACTTCCCCCTACCACCCGCAGACGGACGGGATGGTTGAGCGTCTGAACAGAACGATTACGTCTATGTTGTGCCAACAGGTCTGCGACGATCAGGTTGATTGGGACTTACAGGTGCCGGGGGTACTCGCGGCCTATCGAATGGCCCCTCATGCGGCGACAGGGTTTTCCCCATTTTTTCTTATGTATGGGCGGGAGGCCGATCCGGCCATGGACGTCCAACTGGGGATTTCCCAGCCACGTGCAAAATCTAAATTGGCAGACCACATCAAATTTAATATCGCCAAATTGACTGAAGCGCGGGAGGGGGCAAGGTTGAATTCGCGGTCGCGGCAAATTGCAAACGAGATATTGCATGAGCGGAGGGTGCATACGCATGATTGGAAACCAGGCGATAAGGCCTGGCTGCATTGTCCACATGCACCGTTGGCTACGTCCCCCAAGTTGTTGAGACCTTGGAGGGGACCGGTGGAAATTGTGCGGGTTGCACGGCCCCAGAGTATACAGATTAAATGGGGGAAACGCCGTTGGTATGTGCACCCCTCCCGACTGAAGCCCTATGCGGCACCGTGTGACCCCGTTCTGTGCCGTGACGACCGGGCGTGTGATGTGACCGTCGACTCGGGGAGGGAGGTGTCGCAGGCTGCTCCTCACGTGTCTCCACCTGACCCACCCCCAGGTGCCTCGGGCTTGACGGCTGCTGACCGTCGAGAGCCTGAACCCCGGGGCACGCACGAGTCCTCGATGCCTGGCCGATGTCTTCCTGAACCGCCGGCACCACCGGACGTTCAACCGTGTCTGGTGCCGTACGACGGACCGGCAAGGCGGACTCGGGCTAGGTCTCAACAATTTTCATGAGGACGGTTTTTTTGTGCTCTACACCGAGCTCGCCCGGTGTTCCCCTCTGCCGGGGTAATGTCCCGTTGTAGGGGCGCTCGGAAGAAAAGGGGACACTGCACGAGTCGAAAGAAAAAAAAAAAAATTTCCATTTATTTTTTTGGCATACACATTGCTATTGTCACTCGCCGGTTTGTATATATTGTTCTATTGTCGCGGTGGCATTGGTTGAGGGTTGCGGATGGTAGTGTTCGCGTCGTGTTGTGTTGTTAGCTTAGTTGTTGTTCTTGTTGTCGTGTTGTGTTACGGGGCACACAGGGGGGGTTTGTATATTTTTATAGCAGCCGGGGCGGCTGCGAGCTATGTGGTAGGGGGTGATGTAGTGGTGGTATTGACGTGCGCCGACTGTGACAGTGATGGATCACGGGGCGGCGCGGGGTGCGGGGTTGGGCACGCGTTGTGGGCGTGGTGTGGACGCGCGCGCCGGGAGTGACAGATGACGGGGCGGCGCGGCGTGAGTGGTGAGGCACGATGAGATGTGGGAAAAGAGGATCGTAGCCAGCGCCCGGCGATTGGTCGAATAAGTGGGTGCTCGCAGCGACGTCCGCAGGTGGGGTATAAAGGGGGACGCGCGAGAGCACTCGGGGAGAGTTACCCAGTTGAAGACCCGAAGACGGAGCTGAAGACCTAGTGAAGCCGAGTAGCTCAGTGGCGTTAGTCGCCGAGTAGCTAAGTGGATGTTGGTCATCCGAGTAGCTCAGTGGCGTTAGTCGCCGAGTAGCTAAGTGGATGTTGGTCATCCGAGTAGCTCAGTGGGCGTTAGTCGCCAAGTAGCTAAGTGGGTGTTTGTCACCCGAGTACTAAGTGGATGTTGGTCATCCGAGTAGCTCAGTGGCGTTAGTCGCCAAGTAGCTAAGAGGATGTTGGTCATCCGAGTAGCTCAGTGGGCGTTAGTCGCCAAGTAGCTAAGTGGGTGTTTGTCACCCGAGTACTAAGTGGATGTTGGTCATCCGAGTAGCTCAGAGGGCGTTAGTCGCCAAGTAGCTAAGTGGGTGTTTGTCACCCGAGTACTAAGTGGATGTGGGTCATCCGAGTAGCTCAGTGGGCGTTAGTCGCCAAGTAGCTAAGTGGGTGTTTGTCACCCGAGATACAAAGTAGGTGTTAGTCACCTGTAACCAAGTTTGATAAAATAAAGAGTGTGTTACCCGTGAAGTCGTCTCCCGCCGAGTTACTACATTACATATATACAGTAACCGCTGCGCCACCGCTCCTCAAAAGTAAACAACATGTGTACACACATACCTGTAAATACTGGACACAACAAAAACAATAACAACAACAAAACAGAAAAATGTACAAAGACAATGAAAAATGTGCATGTGCATATGCACCATCACTTAAAGATGCAGCCATTAAAGATACATGAATTAAAGATGCAGGCTTTATAGATACAGACATTAAATATAGAGCCATTAAATAAACAGGCCTTATAGATAGAGGCATGAATGAAACAAGCATTATAGAGACATGCATTACAAATACAGCCATTAAAGATACTGACATAAAATATACAGCCAACAAAAATACAGGAATTAAATATACAGGCATTAAATATACAGCCGTTAAAAATGCAACCATTAAATATACAGCCATTAAATATACAAGCATTAAAGATACAGGCATTAAAGATGCTGACATTAAATATTCCACTGACTCTAAAATAGTATCTACTGACACTACAGTAGTATCTACTGACTCTACAATAGTATCTACTGACTCTACAGTAGTATCTACCGACTCTACAGTAGTATCTACCGACTCTAAAGTAGTATCTACTGACACTATAGTAGTATCTACTGACTTTACTGTAGTATCTGACTCTATAATAGTATCTACTGACTCTACAGTAGTATCTACTGACTCTAGGAGTATCTCCTGACTCTACACTCTACAGTCATATCTACTGACTCTATAGTAGTATCTACTGACTCTACTGTAGTATCTACTGACTCTACAGTAGTATCTACTGACTCTACAGTAGTATCTACTGACTCTACAGTAGTATCTACTGACTCTACAGTAGTATCTACTGACACTACAGTAGTATAAGAATGGGTTTTCCCCCTGTTTTCTGGCAATAAAACTGAAATCTTTTTACGAGGAATCATGTCTGCATTAACCACAATACTTGTGGTAAAAATGCAAACAAATAAAATACTCTGATAATATATGCATTTCCCTTGAAACTGATTGGTCTACACCAGAGACAGCTTTCTTTTGAGCCTAGTCTCAAATGGTGTTCGACCAGATGAGACCAAAAGGCGTAATATAGTCGTATCTACTGACTCTATAGTAGTATCTACTGACTCTATAGTAGTATCTGACAATATAGTAGTATCTACTGACTACAGTAGTATCTACCAACTCTATAGTAGTAACTACAAACCTTGGGGTGGTGGTGGGGGGACAAGAGGACACAGTTCAGGAGTTCCCTCAGCATTTGGTTGCACAGAAGTAACTGTGCTTGATTTTTATCTTTTTTGAATGTTTAATGTGAAGGAGAACCTCCCTCACATCACCTCTTAGCAAGCTCATGTGCGTTGTTAGGGGCAACCGCGAGTCAACGTTTCCGCGCATGCGCAAGATGCGTGCTTTGATGCACACATTGTTACAAAGTGTGATTTTATACGTTTCCATTGGACCATGGGCTATAAGACAAATAGCGAGTGCTCGTCCGGGGGCTGAGTGCGTTGTATCTGTGTTCTTTAATGAAACGTAAACCGGCCAGTTTTATTCTTAAAAGCGTTACAAGGACACACAGAATTTTTTTTTACTTTTAAAGGTAAGATTAATTTGCACATTATTTAATTACTTTTTACCTTATCCTCGTTAAAAAAATCACAGTCTATACAACTCCAATAGTACCCTTGATCTGCAACGTCCTCATCGCTCTGTGGCCATTCCCTCATCCTAGCTTCACAGCACTAGGAATCTTGACGAACACCGATCCCAAGGCGCCATCAGAGTGTGCGTCCACCACGCATCGTGCTCGTGGCAGAACGTTAAAGACCAACGACAACACTTTTCTGAGACTAAGAATCATGATCATCAAACTGGTCCTACGCATTGCCCTGGAAACTGTTTGACCCACACCAGAGCTACAGGCTTCCTGTCTGGCAAATATCCAGCAAAGTGGCGCAAGATGGCGGAGCCTCAAGGCAGAGCTCCCTCCTCGTTCATTCCCAGAGAACAACAACGGATCGTTTAAGATCTTACACAATTTTATCAGACGATTTCATTGAATCTATATGGGTAGTGTTAGTCTATGGGTCGTGTTTAATCTATATGTGTAGTGTTAGTCTATGGTAGTGTTAGTCTATGGGCAGTGTTAGTCAATGGGAGTGTTGAGTCTATATGGGTAGTTTTTAATCTATATGTGTAGTGTTAGTCTATAGGCAGTGTTAGTCTATGGGTAGTGTTAGTCTATGTAGTGTTGAGTGCATGGTAAGTGTTGAGTCTATGGGCAGTGTTAGTCGTGGACGAGCATATCATATTTGATTGTAGTCGATGCATTTTGTCGTAGGATTAGAATCACGTTCGTCGGAGTAGAGAAATAACAGAAAAGCGTCGAACGGATTGTACAGTGAGAATGTAACGCTAAAAAATATCCGCAGAGCAATCACAGTAATTCACACAACCTTTTGCGAGCGAAACTTACTTTAGTGTATCGTGATGACAACGTATCCATAATTGATTGGATTTGTTTTTGGGCTAGATGTTTGACGCAATCTAACAAACCCTCCCAAGTATGAGTATTGGTCGCGAGTACCTACTGTGTTAAAATTCTAAGGCGTATTCTTTTCAAGGTGTAGAACGAGCAGTCGTTTAAAGTGCTTACCTTCTTCCTCTTCGTGATTCCAATCCGCTGTGGTGGTTGTAACTTTAAGAGCGAGCGGTATTTATGCCCTGCCTGGCTGGTTTCAACTTGAACTGTGGCGCATATTCCCGGACTTGAAGAAACGAGAATGTCTTTGTGTGTGAAGGATAAGTCAAAGTCACACACACACACACCGGTATGTGTCTGAAGGAGCAGTAGTGTAGCGGTTAGCGCTATGAACCTGGCGACACGGGTTCGAGTCCCGCTCACGGCCAACACCGGTGACGATTATCTGAATCGGCTCCGGGCCTCCCCTAGGTCGACTCAACCTCAAATGAGTACCTGGTGTGATGTGTAAACATCGCCACTGGGGAGACAAAGGCGGTCGGGCTTGGTGCTGGCCACCCACCCCCTCATGTACCGTTCTGGCCTTCATAGGTCATTGCTAACAGCACTTGCCCCCCGACAGTCTGTTAAGGCTACACGGGGAATCGTTGTTTTATCGTTGTGAAGGATAAGACACAAACATTTGTATGTGTGTCTTCGGGCCGTCCATAAATTATTTTGAATGATTTTTTACCCCCCCCCTCCTCGTCACACGGCGTCACAAAAAGTCAGACCCCCCGCAAATACGACGTCACAAACCTCTGCCCCCCCCCCTAAAAAAAACATGCTTCAAATCGCTTTAAACTATTGTCATTGTAGTGCGTATTTAATGTAGTGCAGCACTCTGATGTTGTAGGAGTGTTATTATGAAAATTTGTGTTGATATAACAATTCTATATTTTTTTAAAGTTGCGCATTTTGATGTGACGTCACATTTCTCAAACACCCCCCCCCCTCGTCACACATCGTCACAAATGTCTGACCCCCCTTCCCCCTAGGTGCGTGACGTCATTTATGAACGGCCCCTTTGTGTGTGTGTGAAGGATATCTCACACACACAAACCTGTAGAATAAAAAAAAACAATCCGACACCCATTATCTCAAGCATAACGGCCCAGTATGACGAGTGAGTAGTGTGAGCCGTCTCACACGAACAACAACAATCGACAACATTGGCCATCACGACCAACCGCAACAACAACAACAATTATAATCATAATAATCCAACCGCCCCTGGTCACCAACAACATATCAAATAAAAAAAACCCGGTTGCCCGAGGAAATTCAAAGTCCATTTCGAGGTTGCAAAGCTGCTACCGCCGCTCCATCACCCGTAGCGGATTCCTGTGGCCCCCTGGGCCATGAAGAGTTCCGCAGTCTGTGGGCGCCACAACGCATTTCCCCCGATTCGCAATTTACTTTGGCCGACTGCTCAGACACGTCGGACACACCGGACCCCCGGCCGTACAGGACATGGGGACGAGGGTGTCTGGACGGGGGTGTGCGTATGGCTTGAGGCGTGACGGGTGGATGAACCGACGGCAACGTCCTGCCTGTATTGGCACGCACCGCGGCCGTTTCACCTCCATAATCTCCACCGGTGTAACTTGGGGTATGTACGGCAGTGGCACCTGCTGGCAACGTAACCACGCCCTGTGCCCGACTGCCCATGGAAGCACGTGCTCACGCCGCTCCGTGTTCTGTTTCGTTAGCGGATTGCGCCCTAACAGTTTTTTTTCCGGCTGATTCGTGCGCTTCTGATGTAGGATCTAAACACCGCTGTTTTGTTGCCAGGGGAAAACATACTCTCACAGGCGAAGCCTGTTCACCTTTTTTCGAACATGGATAGGGGCCCAGGATGTCCAACGCAACTGATTCGTTGATTCGGGACACCGTGATGGACTTCAACGGGGGGCTGAGACCTGTTGTAACGGGGGCTTTCGGTGCTCGCGCTCCATGCAGGTGATGGACATCGGTCGACATTCCAGGACAGGAAACTTCCTGTTGCAAGGTCAACGGCGTTTTCCGATGCCCGAGGTGCAGCAGCTTAGCTTCAAGCACCGCTCGCATCAGCTCACCCCCTAAGGGAAGTGGGCACCACGAGGCGACGATGGTGTGGAACCTCATCCCATCGCATGAATACCCCCGCATGGAGAACAACCATGAGGGGCTGTTAATGTGGAGTTTCACGGTTTGTTTCCACCTGGCAAGGCGATGTTGAACAATCCTTCTGAGGACCTTTCCCGGCACACTGAGGAGTGAGATGCCCCGGTAGTTGTTACAGTCTGTGCGGTCCCCCTTCTTAAAGAGGGGGACCACCAGGGCTTACTTCCAATCCTACGGAACCCGTCCAGTGGTACAGACTGTTGTTATGATGTCATGTAGGGCAGTCTGTACACAAACGCCACCCTCCCTCAGCATTTCGTTTGGGAGATCATCTCTGCCCGGTGCCTTTCCTGGTCTCTGACTCTGGATCGCCTTCAGAACATCAACATATGGCATCTCAGCAAGCCACTCACAGGGGGTGACTTCTTCCAATATTTGAGGCACCGCAGCCTCAGCAGGGTCATACCCACTTTGCCGAATGATGTTTTCCAGGCTGAGACGATGCCAACCCCAGCCGCAAGCGATACACTTGTACACAGACAAGTGTGTACACTACACACACACATGTACACCCACCCACTCACACCAAACGTGTGAACCCACATACATGTGTACACTCACCCACACACAGACACCTGAACACCCACCCACGCACGTGTACACCCACTCACATTAAAAATGGTATAATTCTATTCTACGTAGTGCGTTTACAAAGCAACTAATGTCTAGGCAAGAGGTCAGGCAGTCCGTCAAACGGACGAGGTGATTGGAAACAGGCTTTTATTGATTAATAAATCACGATTAGTATTCACTATAAGCGGCGTCCGTACTTTTCACATGGAGTGTCACAGCTTAGAGGTCATAATATTGGCCAAACGTTGGGTGCCCGTAGTCAAATGTTAACTGTATCTCAAAGTTCCGGGTCTCCTCTGCCACGGTCATTCCCTCCCTTCATTACGCTTGCGAAACATGGACCCCTCGAATGGAACAACTTCACCAGTTAAAAACATTGAGGCTGGCCCTGCCTACGATCCATGCTGGGTTTAACCTGCAGGCTGGCTTGTGTGAGGAGGTCACAAATCCTTTAAAAATCTGGACACATTCCTCTGAGTGAGCTTGTCCGGCAGGCAAGGCAGCACTGGCTGGGTCATGTAGCCCGCATGCCCAGCCACCACATGCCTAAGCAGCTTTTGTTCGGCCGGATAGAGGGGGCTAAACGGGCGCAGCACGGGCTAAAGAAGAGATGGAGTGATGTGGTACAGGAGGATGTGAAACTGAGTGGACGTGTGCGTGTCTTTGTCTGTGTCTTTGTGTGTCTTTATCTTTGCGTGTCTTTGTGTGCATATGTCTTTGTGTCTTTGTGTGTGTTTGAAGTGCAAACATCGATGTATTCTGTACCCCCCCGCCACGCATTTCCAATGAGGTGCAAACTGTTGGCGGAGTCGAGATCAGCACCGATATGTTCCATGCACACGGAACGACTAAGTAGCGTCGTAGGCTGCTGATGCAGATGCAGAGCCAACGGCTGCGATTTCACACTCAGCTTGCTCAAGCCAAAGAGAACATTTGGATGAGTGGAAGAGTGGGTGGGTGATTGGGTGAGTAAGTGAGTGGGTTGATGAGTGAATGGGTGAGTGGTTGAAAATTTGGGTGATTGAGTGGGTGAGCAGGTGGGTGATTAAGTGCGTGAGTAAGGGTGAGTTTGGGTGAGTGTGAGTGGTGTTCGTATTCTTATCGCACCGCTGCTGCTGTAGATGCAGAGACAACGGCTGCGATTTCACACTCAGCTTGGTCAAGCCACAGATAACAAGGGGACAGCCAAAGAGTCACAAAGAGACAACCAAAGAGTCGCAGGTTTCAACGTCGTCGTGTTGACGCGACTTCCTCGTGTTGACGCAACGTCGTCGTGTTGACGCGACGTGAAGTGAAACGAGGAGACGCATTCAAGGCGAACTTTATTACATTTGCCTTTTAAACGAAGCGCACACTCATTTTACATCAGACAAAATAAAGTCACCATTCGAATCGGCGTTGATTCTAATCAACAGCTAAGAGCAGCATAACCAGCAAATAACACGAAGCCCCCCAGCTCCCAGAATTAAACGCGCAATCGCGCTACAATATAATCACAAGCAAAGTAATCCTCATGTATTACTCAGTGGTACAACATGACAACAATTGACAGGTGAATCTCATGGCGGTACCCCGGGGTAACCACAGTAATCCCCCGGCTCTCGTAGAATGTCCGTGATGCGGTCATTTTTAGTCAGTCGATGGTCGGCGACGCGGCAATCGACTCATCTAGACGAGCCGTGCACCACGATGCGCCATTCAGAGTCGAACTTTTTCGACGACGGATTTTTTTCATGCTGAAGTTTGGGCGTTCCGACATTGCTGGGCGGTGCCGATGTCGGCTCGATTGGTACCCCTGTCGCGGAGTAAAGAATAGTGTCCCAGAAATGAAATATTTCACTGCCTCGGCCAGTTTGTATTATTTGGTAGCCCGGGTACCGCGCATTGAGTCAGCAAAGCGTGCGTGGGGTCGCAACTCCAAACAAGGTCTGGTGGCGGCTCTAAGTGCATTCGTAGCACTTGGTGAGCATTGCAGATTGCAGATTACTACTACTAATATCATACGCCAAGAACGTGTGTGTGTGTCCCGCGCGTCACATCACTCCACATGCCGCACCCCTCCACCAATAACCATTAGCGGATGACGCGAGGCACCACCCGTCATAAATAATCATGAGCTGCTGACGTCACTCATGCCACCCCGCCCGCCCCCTCATTAATAATCATGAGCTGAACAATTTTTATATTGAAGATTTCAGATTTTGACTGCAACACACAACACCCGTCCTTGGACAGGCTAACAAGCTGGTGTTGTTATTGTTTGATGTTTTTGTTGTTCTTGTTTGTTGTTCATTTGTTATTGTTTTTGCTTTTTGTTGTTGTTTGTTGTATTTGTCGTTTTTGTTATTTTTATTGTTGTTTATTGTTTGTTTGTTGTTGTCGCGAGCGCTGCTGACACTCGACCCTTCGGCTAGGCGTTGACGTCGCTTCGAGCATCCACGCCGAAGCGACGGCCACGTGACAAGCGACGTTGATCTGCGACTGCGTGCATTGCGTCACGCAAGAATGTGCAGACAAAGGATTCACATCCACACACACACACATCTACACACACATCTACACACCCGCACACATCTACACACCCACACACATCTACACACACACACGCACACATCTACACACACACCCACACATCTACACACACACACATCCACACACACACATCTACACACACACATCTACACACCCACACATCTACACACACACACCCACACATCTACACACACACACATCCACACACCCACCCACACACACAGGGTGATTCACAACGATGTGAACACTCCTGAGAATGTTCAAACGATACCACGAAAAACGCGCCTCCGGGCTCTTGGAGAAGATTCCAGGCGCACGTTGACAACGGTGGCGAACAAGTGGGAGACTCTTTAACATTTTGAAGCTGTTAACATTACATGTGTTTTTGTGTTAGTCTATTATTATCCATTCTTTTTTCCATTAAACACGATGGCCCATGTTAGTGTTAACATGTTTTCGAAGCACCTTGTTTATGGTGATGTGTACGTTAATTGTAATTAATTGTATCTGCATGTGTCTACGTGATTACTAATGATTGCCCTATAATCCAAAACACCGATGATTATTAGCAGGTTCCTCGAGTATTTCTACATATGAATGCCCGTTTGTTTAACTACATCTATTTTATCGCCACCCTAATTGCTGCCAGTATAGAACGATGTTCAAGGTTTTGGCATTCGTATTTTGCCAATTGCTCTTTTGTAGCAGGAAGCAGTTTCCATGATGCAGCGGTCTCTTCGTGCAACACCTCAAAAAACCAGCGCATGAGTGCATCGAATTTGTCATTACAGTGAGCGTCAAACTTCCACGTTTTGAACTCCGTGGCCTTTGCCTCGGACCACTTCATGCAATTGTCTCCCCAATAGACCCACGAGTCATCCACGAATAAATTGCATGGCTTTGCTAATAAATGTTTGGTGTTCCTGTCATTCGTGCCGTGAAGACCACACGGCTGGTGGCAGCTGTGGTGCGCCTTTGTGTCGTCATCGTTCTCGTCGTGACCCCGTGACCCCCAGCACAGAGCTCCACACCAGAAGCATCGCGAAGTGCAGCCGAGCCGATTCTGGACCCTCTCGTCTGTTGACGGGTCCACAAAGTTCACGCTGTCGGGGTCTCCCTTTGCCTCGGCGTCATTGAGCACTTTCAGGACGCTGTCACGAAGTAAAGAGATGTCCATTTGCGATACATCTTGTTCGTCTAAGCAGCTGTTGTATTCGAGGTCTTCGGCATTGGTCAGGTAATAACGAGTGAATTTCTGCACTGATGCGATGTCCTGACAATTCCGGATTTTCTGAACGACGTGCTTCAGTTCAGCGGCGTACGTCGCCTTAAACGCCTCCGTCGTTTTTCCACAGGCGTGGCTGTCGACCCTCTCGGAGAACCACTTTTCGATCGTGTAATTTGGATGTGCGAAGTGCTGCAGCGCCTCTGCGGTTTGTTTGTTATCGACCTGGGTGGCCAGATGCTCAAAGTAGGTGAGGCGCACCTTCTCGCTATTGGTTGTCCAGTTCAAATTCAGGACGGCTTCTACCTTTTTGCGATTTCCAGACTTAATCGATCTCTGTCGAATAGCGTCCAGGAGATATTTGGCAATGATTCTCCCTTCGGAAGCAGATGAAAATCCACCTCGAAGTTGAATGTCTATTATTGCTCTGAACTCCTCCCTCTTTTGTTCCAGGATTGCAATTGGGCAGTGTTGTTTTTCCCATTTATCTTGACAGACTGACATGAGTTCTCCAAATTTACGGAGAGTGAATAAGTGGGCTTCCCACATGATATCTGTCGGCAGTTTAACGTGTTGTTTAGCTTCATGATGACGTATAGATGTTTCTATTCTTTTTTTAAGTTCACGAATCATACCATTTTCAAAATGCTCAGCCTTCTTATCCTTGAGTATAAGCTTAGGCAATGATTCTAAATCATTCTCGAGCGAAGCAATATTTTCAATTATGCTGTTATCGGTCTTTTTTGATGACCATTGCCATGGCCATGACAAAACATTTATGTGTACCGCTACTGCTTCTACTTCTCTGATTTCAAGTGACTTCAGAGGCGTCTTGTTACTGTATTGAACAGTTATAGCAGGCGCTTGCTCATATTCATCTTCTAGCTCCTCTTCGAGTTTTCTAGCATCTGGTAAATCCTTTCTCATCGAAGTAGCGATCCAGGAGAGGCTCGATAGAATATTCTCGACAATAATGCTGCGTTCCTCGTCAGAGAAATTTCCATTGGGCCGTTTTATCAATTCCGTTTTTAGGCATCGCTTAATTTCCTCCAAAAACTGCTCCGAGCAGCCTTGACGCACCACGGCAGCGTCCAGTATCTGTGTGAGGGTCGTCAAAGTGGACTGGCGGATGCGCTGTACATAGCTGTTAACCGTTTTCGTTATCTCGAGCTCGCACTGTTTTGCTTTTGCAAATGTCTGTAAACTATTGATTTCTTCAAAGACATCTTCACATGCCTCGCATCGGGATGTTTTTGATGCACCATCGTTACAACCATAAGGCACCGCATTCAATTTTTCTTCGAATATTCTCAACACATTTTGGTAAGCCAGATGTTGAGTTTTTGCATTCCAATCCAGAACCTCCGTACGCATTTGTCTTTTCAGCTTCTCCGTGTGTGAAAAAAATGCCGCATCAGCGGCCTCTTTCATAGCTGCAATTCGGTGGCCACGGTCAATGAATTCGTAAATCTCTTTTATGTTTTTGAATCTGACGGCAAAATTGTCCTTGAAGACACCACTCCAAAAGCTCTGTAAACGCGAGTGCCATTCTGAGAACAGCACCGAGCCACCCGACTTTGCACAAGTATCCAGGATCGTTTCATACAGATCCCGCACGTCCTCGTGGTACTGCTCCGATGGTGGAGAACCAGCGCTAGCCCCGTTCTTGAACGGGCGGAATTGTTTCAGAAGCTTCCCATTCTGGATCCTGTCAGTCAGGTTCTTCAAGCAGCTGACATCGGCAATGCCCATGTCAAAATTCTTCTTTTCCGTAAGCTCCAGTGCCTTTTCAATCGCTTGACAGAATTGGTTTTGTGCCGATGACATCATGGCCGAGTTCCTCTCCGTGAGATGCTGCACCATGAGAATGTCCGGCGCCATCTTAACCTCTTCGAGGCGAGCCATCGCGACGATTGCGATCTGCAGGATTTCAGTCAAATCCCGCATGTACTCCCCGAGGACATTGATGAGCGTGAGGTTGCTCACGCTCATTGCGAACGTTGCGAGTATTCGGTCCTTTTGTTCGGCTTTTTCGTCGCTCATTTTCTCCGGCGCCCCAAGTCCCTCGGTGTCGATGAGCACGATCGCATCGCATTTGAGCTCCGTCACGAGCTCCTCCTCCAAGAAGAGCAGCCTCATGAAGAGACCGCGGGTGCAGCGGCCAACAGAGACGGCGAATTTGCAAGCGAAGAGGGCGTTCAGGAGTGTGGATTTCCCAGACGACTGCAATCCCAGTATGGAGATCACGAATATGCGGAGTTGGGGGAAGTTGTGGGAAATGTGTTGAAAGATGTCTGCCAACCACGCTCCGGGCATTTCGCTGGTGTCACCGTTGAGTAGTTCAATGGCATGGCCTTGGGTGAGCAACTCTCCATACAATTTTGGAAATTTTAATATGTCTTCATTTTTACTTTGACCCCCTTGTACTATCTCATAAATATGACCGAACTCACGAAAGAAATGCTCCAAACCAAGGCACATATGGTCTAGCTCTTTCAAGTTATCATCAATATCCATTTTTATTTTATTCACAAATGTCTTGTCTTGATTTTTTTGAACTATCTGTCCTTGCAAGTCCTCAATTTTTGTTGCAACTTTTTGTCTAATATTCGAGGATTCTCCATTGGATAGGAGTGAGATATCCCTCTCAAGATGGGACATGGATTTTAGTCTTTCTGAAAGAGGCAGGCTCAAAACTGCCCCATAATGTGTCATCAGCTGCTGAAGTATCTCGTTGTCGCTCCATAATCTAATCAGATTTGTTTTTGGACCTGTTGTATGCATTTGAAAATGCATGGCTTTTCTAATTTCTTTACATGTCTTCTGCCGAACAAAATCTACCACTCGTTGTGATTCGACACGTTCAATCCCGTGTGCGAGAGAAAGTGGGTCGCATATTTCGTTGCTTTCAAGTTTCTGGTTGAGCGTAATTTTTTTAGAATGAATTTTTAGAATTTCTCTCAAAATGGAGCGCACCTTCTCCAGAGTGGCATCCTTTGTCAGCGTTGATGTCTCAATGATGATTTCGTCCGCTTCGTCGCAGTCCGTTGAAGGATCGACAAGAAGGAAGAAGGATTCATCTTCAGAACGTGCATGTTTGCTAAACTCCTCACTTCTCTTTGCCAAGACGTTCTTTGTTCCTGGCATCATGAAAATCAGGTATGCTGAGGTGAACGGCTTCAGGAACTCGAGAGATGTTTGGTTCTCGAGGGCATCGCCGTGGAGGTTGGCAAGGAGCACAATCTCCTGCTGCCCCTGCGAGTAAAACTGCTGCATGACAGATTCCCACAGGCTGGCGCTGCACGTCTCCTGTGTGAGCCACGTGAACTCCACCGTCCCTGCCAGGGTCAGAGGTGGCCCTCGCTGTGCTCCTGGTTCCCCACACGATGAGAACATGTTCTCTACGGCCATGAGCTGGTTGAGGATTGTGCTCTTCCCGCAAGAACCGCTGCCGAGTCTAACGGCCAGTATGAGTCTGAAAGGGCTGAGGAACAGGTGGTTCTCAGCAATGACGCCAGGTTGGGCCTCCCACTTGATCGTGTTGCCTGCAAGCAGGGGAAGCATCACCTTCAATTTGCCTGCAAGTTCCAGATCTGGCATCACCAGCGGGAGCGCCATTGGGAATTTGGTCATTATCTGCAGCATCTCTTGAACGACTGTGCAATCAGCAGTGCTGAGCAGAGCAACGATGCAATCGAGTCGAGACAAGGAAGTTTTGTTCTTCTGTCGTGTTTGCCGAGCATTGCGTGCATTACCAATGTTAACTGTAAAATTGGGACGTTTACTGGCACGGCCGATGACGGTTTCAGTTTCTCTTTGACCCAACCTACAGATCGCATCTGCTCGAAGAATATTGCCTCCCCACATTTTTAATGTCTGCATGATATATGGCAGAGCTTTATTAATGATTGCTGATATTTGTTCAGAGGAAAAATCTGGTTGTTTGATAATTCCACGCACCATCACGTACTCACAAGGTGTGATCATTGGCAAGGATTTGCCGAACACTGCGTGCCAATCTTCACGCACCAGCACAACTGCGTTCTCAACTTCGTGTTTTCCATCCATCACGAATTCGTCCACCTTTGCAGATATGTCAACTGCGCTGAACTGAGACATTTCATATTCTTCTGTGATCTTGTGAAGCTCACTGGATGTGATTACCGCTTGCTTATAGTCTCTCAAAGCCTTACAGGCACAAATAAAGAACGATTCGATATTTCTGTTTAGTTCCTTCTCGTATTGTGAAATGTCTTGAGAGAGTGGGGAGCTGCAGTCCGAGAGGACACGCTGCAGACGATGCTCTTTCTCGAGCACTCGTCTCTTAATGCATTCGGGCTGACGAGAATCCTGCAGGGAGATGAGCATGGCTCTGAAGTCGCAGAGTAAAGTCTCGCTGATCTGCAAGTAGATCTTCTCCACGTCAACGTCCAGGAACTGAGCAATGGGTACAAGCACCCAGCGTATCGGCACTCCCGTGATGTTCGCCTCACTGAACTTGTAATGTTGCTCATTGGCAACAGACACGTCTATATTCTCTACCAACTCAAACATCTCCTTGACCGTGGATGGCTGCCGCTTCATTGGCGGCTTGGAGTGAATGTCGATCTGCGTGCGGTAGCCATTCGCCTCGCTCGTGTCCAACCACTCGAGCTGAGCTTTCAGAGAGGCCGTTACTTTGCCAAAAGCGAGTTTCCCAAGCGCATTGCCGCTGATGCCATCGATCGTTTTCATCTCATTCCGCGTGACCAGTACGTGCGCGTTTACTTCCGCACCCAAGATCACCCTGTACGCCACGTGTGTTGCTTTGATGCGTCCTTTCATCAGCTGGCTGCGTACGTGCTCATCGATTTCCCTTTTAGCTCTTGGAAGCAAGGAGATTGCAAAGTTTTCCAAATTGTACTGACAGATTAGTTTTTCTTCGTTCACGCTTCGCACAGATGTTTTGCTATAGTCTGCAAATCCTTCAACTTGAATGAGCCCACATAGCAGCTCCAGGCCCATGGAGCCTTGGGCTTTGATCATTGTGATTTGGTCTTCGGTTCCCTTGATGTGTTTCAAGCTGTACTCAACCTTATTGAGTGGGTGAGCAATCAGGTGTTCACTTTCGAGTTGTTTCTTGAACAGGTTTTGATGAGTTGTTTCAGAGCTATGACAATTCCAGAGCTCACCAAGGCCACTGACACCATTCTTTACAATCGGTAGAACTATGGTGATGTCTTCCATGTACACGTCATCTTTCTTGACAATATTTCCACTTTCCTAAAAAGATACAAACGTGTTCAATGGTCAATTAACGTAATATTCAGTTTAACAAGCAGTAGTAGTCGCAGGGCTTTTGCAACCAAGATTATCCATAACAGAGGGTATTTTTTGGATAAATCGTGTAAATATAAATGTGTTTTGGTAAACCCACCACGAGCGTCACACGACACAGCCAATCAGTGTCACGGAAACAAAACGTGTTGCCAATTCGTAACAAGTTTAGCACTAACCGGTTATTGTGTGTTGGAGGGTAAACCCACAAAACAGATTCGAGTTACCGTATTACCGTATTATGGATAACATAATTATACAAATATACGGAGAGATAATACATTTTCCTCAGCGTTTGTTGAAGCTCCCACTGCATGATTAATCAGCAACTGATTTAACGCCCGTCTCAACCAGTCCAATCCCTCTTCCTCCTCTACCCTACGTGGTTATGAATATGGTTAACCAACACCCATGAATGACACTAACAGGGCAGGCCTTCATCCAGCAGTGAGTTTGACAAGAGGATGTAAATTGTTGTTTTCTATACACATACATTTTGATTTATTACATTGTAGTGGTACTTTACTTCTGTGAAATTATTACTCGGAATTACTTTTCACTTCAAATGATTTTTTTTATTTTACCACGTTAGTCCCACTGAGCTATGTGGGTCTTTTTCAGAAGCAACCTGTCCATCACAAATGATAGCTCAACGAAGTGGCTTTTCACGTGGACACTTATAGCAGACGAGAACAGCTCCAAATGGCTACGTGACGCCGTCCTGTGTGTGCCCACCATCCACTGGGGTGAGGGTAGGTGTGCGATGCCAGTATGGCAGGGTGGGAGATTGTCTCAGACGGACTGGACCTTAACAATGGACACTGAACTGTTGGGGCGTGGAATGTCACCTCACTGGGGGGGAGGGTGGGAAAGAGCCGGAGCTGGTGGAGGAGTTGCAAAGATACCGACTAGACATAGTGGGTCTCACCTCCACACACAGCATTGACACTGGAATCAAACTTCTCAATCTGGGGTGGTTTATCTTTTATTTCGGAGTAATGCCTGCTGAGAAACCTTGGACAGGTGAGAGGATACTCACAAAGCCCCCCTGGCTGCGTGCTGTTCAGTTGGAGTTTGTCCAAGTGGATGAGAGGGTCGGCTCAATGAGACTTCGGGTCTCAAGAAGGAAACCTCTGCCCTGGTTGTCTGTACTCGTGCACCAAACAGCAATTCAGAGTATTCGGCCTTCTTGGAGATGGCAGGGTGCAGTGATCAACAGAGCTGCTGCCTAGCGACTCCACAGTCTTACTGGGCGACTTAGATGCTCACGTGGAAAACGACAAAGAAAACTGGAGAGGCGTGATTGGGATAAATATCCCTCTTATCTAAACAAAAATGGTGAGGTGTTATTGGAATTCTGTGCTAGTCACTGAATGTGAATAACAAACACCGTCTTTGAACACAAGGATGCTCATAAGTGTACTTGGTACCAGAGCACCTTGGGCCGAAGATCAAAGATTGACTTTATAGTTGTATCATCGGACCTAAGGCCGTATGTTATGGACACTCAGGTGAAGAGAGGGGCAGAGCTGTCGACTGATCACCACCTGGTGGTAAATTGGATCCGACGCTTGGACACTGACCAGATAGATGTGGAAGGCCAAAACGAATAGTGCCGAGCTTTCTGGGAACGTCTGGCGGGAAACCCGGTGCAGAAATATTAGAACTTCCACCTCTGGCAAAACTTCTCCTATACCCCAGGGGAGGACGTGGACATTGATTCCAAGTGGACGATGTTCAGGACCTCGATTATGGATGCAGCTGCAAAACGCTGTGGCCTGAATGCAGCTGGTGCCTGTCATGGCAGCAAACCTAGGACCTGTTGATGGACACTGGTGGTGAAGGAAGCTGTCGAGTTGAAGGAGGAGGCTTTCTGGGCTATGCTAGTAAAAAGGTCTCCTGACTCGATTGAGAGGAACCGGCATGCCAAGAGGGCGGCAGTGGTAGCAGTCGCTGAAGCGAAAGCCCTGGGGCGTAGGAGGAGTTTGGAGAGGCCATGGAGAGAGACTACCGGGCAGCCTCAGAGATGTTCTGGCAAACTATCCGACACCTTGAAGGGATCGATGGGACGTGGCCCAGGCTGTTCTCAGAAAGGGTGGCGGCATAACATTGACCTGAACTGAGGAGATAGTGGAGAGGTGGAAGGGACAATATGAGGCACTCCTCAACCCAGTGGATGTGCCCTCCTCTCAGCAGGCAGCCCTAAAAACAGCTGGGGGCGTCGGATCCATCACGGCTACTGAAGTCGCAGTGGCGGCTGAGGGCCTTTGTCGCGGCGAAGCTGCTGCGTTGGACGAGATTCGCCCAGAGTTGTTGAGAATGCTGGGCAGTGCAGGAGTGTCGTGACTAACGCGCCACTTCAAAGTTGCATGGACGGCGGGTACCGTACCTCTGGATTGGCAAACTGGGATCATTGTTCCCATTTTTTAGAAAGGAGACCAGAGGGTGTGCTCCAACTACAGAAGGATCGCACTCCTAGCATCCCAGGTAAAGCATTTGCCAGAGTGCTGGAGAGGATTTATGAGGAATAATGTGGATTCTGTCATGGGAGTATGCTTCTCCAGTCTACCTCTAATTTGTAGACTTGGAGAAGGCATTTGACCATGTTCCTCGAAATGGCTTGTGGGAAGTTCTGCGGGAGCATGATGTACCGCTGCTGCTTTTGTGCATGATCCAGTCCCTCTTTTATCGGAGTGAGAGCTGTGTCCATATTCTTGGCTTTAAATCAAATTAGTTCACTTTGGACTCCTGTTTGTGATTTTCATGGTAGTTTAGGCACCCAGAAAGGATTCTCCCCCAGTCGCTCGACTGATTTGGAGTGAGACCTCTGCTGTTAAACCGGAGCCGATCATGAGCACACTGGCCAGGTATGGGAAACTTTCCACTCTCTTCACAACTGCCCTATCACCAATGGGGAGCTGAGGAGGTGGAGTGTTTGGTGGCACAAAATACTGGGCAGATGCTTCGCTTTGGTGAGGCCCCACCTCTTAGTGGCAAGCTCCAGGTTTAGAAGCAGCGCCTCCAACTCCTCCTTTCAGTGAGCAGCACTCACCAGATCATCAGCATACATAACGTGGTTGAGCAATAGGGTGCCATCCCTTGACCGCACCCGGGCATCAAACAGCCTCCCATTGTATCTGTACCAGATGGAAATTCCTCTGGTACAGCCGTAATGTGAGGTTATATCCGGGTCGCTGACGGATTACAACTCGTCACGATGATTGGCTCTGCCGGTCCTGGTCTATAGCCAATGGGGGGAAGCCTAGGGGCGTGGCCCTGACGTAATGGAAAGGTGACAGCTGTAAAGATTGGTTCTGCTGGCTTTGGCCACAGCCAATGGGGAGATGAGTCAGGGACGTGGTCCCGGGAGCTTACGAGGGAGCCTGGAAGATTCCGTGAAGGCTAACCAGGATTGGTTGAAATGTACCACGTGACCCGGGTATTAAAGAGGGGTGGAGACGAACGACACGTGGTCAGAACGGGAACGAACAGAGGAGGGGGCCACGCGGGAGCGGGGCTCCGGGTTGCCACGTGGCGGTGCGTCTCTCTCTATCTATCCCTCTCACGCTGCCTGTCAGCAGCATGAAGGAAAGCTGTAATACAAGTTGAATAAAAGACGGATTCCCGAAGTCGCCTCAACGACCTTTATAACACAGCAATGGAAAGTTTCTCGAACAACGTGTGCAAAGATAATGCTAACTAATGTGGGAGCCAGATGACATCCCTGTCGCACCCCAAGGTGAACAGGGAATGACTCCGACTCCTGGCCATGTAGCTTTACCCGGGCCTGCCCACCATCACAAAGGCCCTGAATGATTGCGAGCAGAGAGTCAGGGACTCCGAAAGCACGAAGAACTGCCCACAGCCCAGGCCTGTTGATGGTATCATAGGCCTTGACCAGGTCAATAAAGCAGAGATGTAGGTCCTGTGGGAATTTGTTGCACCTTTCCTATGGTTACAAATAATGCTGGCGGAACAATGTCGCTCGGCTGGCCTGGGTACGCCTTGGAATACCCCCAGGAAGAGCTAGAGTCTGTGTAAAGTAGTGTATCGTAGTGTATAGCGTAGTGTATAGTCCGTTTAACATGTAGTGTATAGTGTAGTAGTATATAGTAGTATATAGTGTAGTTTATAGTAGTGTATAGTGTAGTAGAGCGGGAGTCTGTGGCCAGGGAAAGGGACATCTGGACGGCCACTACTCAACATGTTGCCACCGCGACCCTAGCCAGGACAAGTGGATTAAGAAACGAACGAACAAACTAACGAAGTACTCTAAAGGCGTGATTCTAAATTTGGAGGGAAAACCCGGAGGAAAATCCATGCAGCCATGGGGAGAGAGTCACACAGACTCCAAATATACAGCAGCAGGCATTGTCAGGGTCGGGATCGAACCCATGACCTCCTGCACACCAGGAAAGGGAGTTAATATTTCGTGAACACAAAGTTTAACTGCTTATGATGGCATATTTTACAATTGAATGTAGAAATATACAATATCTGGAAATCCTTTGAAATAGGCCATCTGACGTACAGTTCTGATGACGCTTCAGCCATAAGATCACAACATAATGTACATCCATATATGGTTTTTGAAAGGATCAACTATTAATGTAATATATTTTTTTAATGTGTGATTAGTGTGGCAGTAATGAGCACAGTAAACCCACATTATTTCTGAACTTGCTATCCGCGATTTTGAAAATCCGTGAATCGCATCTGGAACTCTTTGCAACTACTGCATCGAGAGAGAGACTGAAAGTGACGAGAGGTAACGTGGTGAAAGGGACGGATAGCCCGCCAAATCTGAGACTGCACCGCATCCGCCTGCTGAAATTTCATCCCTCAGGCAATGTCTACCTTTTGTTAAACAATTTTCAGCCACCGGAGGCGACTGGGTGGCCTTCAAGCGCCAGTTCCAGACGAACTGCGACTTGGCGGGGTGGACGAAGGTGGAGGCGTTGACAGCGTTGACTGCCGCACTTGATGAAGACGCTTTGGCAGCATTTCTCACCATCCCGCTGTTGGAGAGGGTCACACTACATCATGCCTCAAATGGCGGCAATCTACGAACCGCTGTCAAACGTTCACCATAAGTTCGCTGCGCAGAGGAGAGGGGAGGCCGAGATGCCCCTCGCCTTCTGTAGCACACCATTGGCGCTAGCGAAGGCTGCCTTTCCAAAGATGGACCACGACAGAGTCGACTCGCTGATCCTTAAGAGATTGTTGACGTTGGCAAACGACCTCAACATCGTCCTGCTGGCCGTCGATGAAGACCATTTGTCTTCTCTCAAAGTTGCAAAATGCATCCAGGCGCACCTGCTCTTGCAATGACATAAGGGGTTGGCGGCATGTACCACACCTCGTGAGGCGCGAGATACACCCGAAGATGTGGAGCCCGTCCAAGCCTTCGCTTCAGCCCAAGGCGGAGGCTGGCGTGGGACGGCATGGTGCGACGGGATGAACAACTTCAATGGTGAAATACCTCTCCTCGTCCTGGGAGCAAGCTCACCGTGTGCTACAACTGCGACCGTCAGTTGGTTGTCGCACTCGGCAGGTCGAATTGGTTATTGGCTGAACCTAGCATTCATTGTTCTTGCGGGTGTTGTTACATGGTGAGGGTGGGAGATGCTGGTGCTGGAGGGGGTCCCGAGGGTTCACGTGTTACTGTGTTTGTTTATTTTTCTCTCTCTCTCCCTTTATTTTTGCCTATTGTTATCCTGTACTTCCGTCCCCTTCCCCCGTTAGTTACTATATATTCTGTATATAGTATACATATTGTATTGATGGGTTGGGGTATTTATTTGTTGAGGCACTCTAAGGGGTTGTTCGTTTTGTTCTTTTGTTGAAGGGGGAGTTGACAGCCGGAATGGCTGAGTGCTATGAAGGGGGGGGGGGGTGGGGGGGGGGGAGATGTAGTGACATCGCAGGATGTCACTGTGCAGTGCTGGCCCTAGAGAGTCACGGCGTGTGGTGTAGCGACATTGCAGACACCACAGCGATGTGGGTGTAGTACCGGCACTAGAGGGGCCCGGTGAGCGCTGTTTGATAGCGCTGGATGGCACCACGCTGCCGAACTCGGCTCTACACACTACTGTACGTGAAGGGGTACGGCCCCTTCCACCCGATAGCCTACGGGAGTGACAGCCTCCCTTCTAGCGTATCCTACACCCTCCAGCTCTGCTACACTGGTCCCTAGTCCGGTGGCTAAGGGAAGACTGGACGACCCATCCCCACCAGGGTACAGAAGCCCACCTCTGGTCCGCTACAACCCGGCTCTGCCTAGAGCTCAAGGAGTGTCCCAGGGTGTCCAAGCTCCCTCGGGTCCGCTATAACCCGGCTCTAACAAAAGCCTCGGTTGAGGGTTCCCGGGTGCTGGTCCAGTCTTCAGGTCTCCGGATGTCTTCAGGCTTGAGTTGGTGAACACTGCCCGGCCGGTCCAGAGCGCCGGCCTTTTATCCTCAGGTCGGGGTCACCCCTCCCCTCCTGACCCCCCCCCCCCTCCAGAACCTTCTAGAAGGTCTTATCTTAAGGGGCCTTAGGGACGGGTGGGGGGTTGGGGATGTTAGCCTCAGTTCACGGGGGGGACCGGGGGTTTAACCTTTGGTCGACCCCTACGCACCTTGTGCTCTCTCGGCTGCCCCCTGTCGACCCGTAAACGTGGTGGCAGGTCAGCTTACAGTGCCTTATTATGGCGCAACACTACTATAGAGTCGGTAGCTGCTACTATAGAGTCAATAGATACTACTATAGAGTCAGTAGATACTACGATACAGTCAGTAGATACTACTGTATAGTTAGAACATACTAATACGGTTAGTAGATACCATGGTCAGTAAATATTACGACATCAATAGATACTACTATAGAGTCAGCAGATACTACTGTAGAGTTAGTCGTTACAACTATAGTCCGTGGAAACTACTATCGTCAGTAGTTACTACTATAGAGTCAGTAGATACTACCATAGGGTCGGTAGATACTACTATAGTCAGTAGATAACACTACAGTCAGTATATATTTTTTAAGGGGGGGAGGGGTCAACAATATTCGGAAACCTTTTAGATCAACTATTTACCTCCCACTTTCTATAACTTTTTAGACTTTTGCAAGCCTCTTATAATTTTAATGACGGATAAATGGACAGGCAAACAGCACGCTGGGCTTTCACAAAAGTTTCATATTTGTGTATGGTATGTTTTTAAGAGAAGTTTTCAATAATATTTTCCCCCAGGAAACGCCGGGTACTTCCCACTAGTATATCTATAAAAGCTACCACTCTACACCACCGTCAGAAAACACCTTCAAGGGTGGACAACGAGAATTCCTTCCCCGCACCTAGACAACACTTCAAGCACCTAAAGTCCCCCTCACCCCCTCCCCCACAGTCTTTCTGTCCCCCCCGCCACCTTCCTCCAGAAAACCATGGACCCGTTGTGTCGGGGCTTGCACGCTTACCACAGTAATGAAAAATACAACAACAAGAGAGTATGATAGACTTAGTAACATGGAATGACTTACATTCATTTCATTATGAACGTAGACAGTATTGCGCTGTGAATCATCTCCTAACAGCTGGGAGCATATGAACGGGGGGGGGGGGGGGGAGTATAAGATAACAAACAAAAAATATAAACTTTTTTATTGCAATCAAGGCGCTTCATAATGGACATGCATTCTACATGTAGAAGTAACCCCATCTTGTTCGTCGGCAATATCACGTGAGCATTTATTACGATCACAGACAGTCACCCGACTTCTCACTCGATTCAAATACTGAATGGCTGCCCTGGCTGCCCTATCAACACATCAACTTGTAATAATAAAATAAGCAAAAGATACAGCCACCTCTCTCTCCCTCTCGCGACGCACGCGGTCTGCAGAGGTTCTCATTCAGCAGTGGCATCAATAACAGGAGTGTTTTTCGGTCAGGTCACGTAGACTTGGCGAGGTGGAATTACTTACATTCAAACTCTCTTCATCCGTATTCAAAGGTATGTTCAAAGGTATGTTCTCACGTGTACCATGACTCCTTTCTATATAAGAGAAAATGTAAATTATTGCCGAGCATTGTTATATACATATGCTTGAGAATTATACATTACATCTTATAGAACTGTCGTGATGGGCTTATGTTGATGATGACGATGATTATCATATTATTATCTTCTTCATATGGCTTAAAAAAGGTTCATTTGAAGTGTAATATCCCACCCACTCAAGGAGGTTTACTATTCAGGGAAATCGCCCGATGATGCTGGTTGATGTAATTACCACAATACACTACACAATACACTACACTATACACTACTACACACTACACTACACCGTGATGATGCTGGTTGATGTAATTACACTATACACTACACAATACACTACTATACACTACTATACACTACTATACACGACAATACACTACACTATACACTACACTATACACTACTGTACACCACACTACACTATACTATACAATACTATACACCACACAATACACTACACTATAGAACACTATATACCACACAATACACTACACTATACACTACTATACACTACACTACACACTACACCGTGATGATGCTGGTTGATGTAATTACCAGCGCAACGTCAACGCACTCAAATTGTAAATGTTGTGGATTTACTCTCCAACACACTGGTGGGCTGAAGTAGTATACTACATTATACAATACACACTACACTGCACTATACACTACACGACAAACTACACTACACACTGCACTATACACTACAATATACACTACAATGTACATGACACTATACACGACACTACATACTATACTACACACTACACCGTGATGATGATGATGAGAGAGAGACATGCAAACTCTAAATAGACAGCAGCAGGTATCTATCATCAGGGTCCGGCATCGAACCCACGACCTCCTGCATACCAGGCGCGGGAGTCAACATCCTCCTAGCCACCGTGACTTACCCCAAGGGAAGCGTTTATGGCGGATTCTGTAGAGAAGGAGGCCCACGATCGCCACAAGTAAAATGGTGATCACGACCGCACCGATGAAAGCACTGGCGATAGCTCCAGCAACGTCTAAGGATCGAACACATATAGTAGAATAGTGTAAAGTGTAGTGTATAGTAGAGTAGTGTATAGTAATGAAGTGTATAGTGTAGTGTGTGTGCAGTGTGTGTCGTGTATAGTGTAGTGTATTGTAGTGTATAATAGTGTAGTGTGTAGTGTAGTGTGCAGTGTAGTGGATGGTAGTGTATATTGTATAGTAGTGTGTATAGTGTATAGTAGTGTGGTGTGTAGTGTATAGTAATGCAGAGTAAAGTGCATAGTAGTGTAGTGGCTAGTAGTGTAGTGTCTAGTAGTGTAGTATCTAGCAGTGTGGTGTATAGTAGTATAGTAGTGTAGAGTAGTTGTATAGTGTAGTGTAATAAATACATAGGATTTGACGAAACAAAGTAAATTGTAACTTAATGTCCCCCGTGCTTAATTTGTTTCAATGATTCACCTTCTATCAAAAAAATCTGTCCATTTCTCGCCCTTCCCGCCCCCAGAAACGGCAACCCCAGGCTAAGAACCAAAACTGGTGCAGTGAATTGTCACGGTGCGATTGCCCTCAGTTTCTCTCTTGCGTAGCAACGAGGTCAAGGGAGCCTTCGACACCTCACGTGGCCCCAAGAGTGCACCCAGCTTGGCACAGGCGACGTGGGGACGTCACCGCCACTCAGTGGTGAGGGGCTGTTGTTTGTACATCGTGAGAGATGGCAATGGATTGGGGGTAAGGGTGGTAGGCCTTCACACTCAGTCCTTGCAACACGAAAGTTATTTGTTGTGTCTTGCTCTAAAAACGACATACGCAACCGAGGATCAACGCTACAAATCACAGAATAATTTTTACCCTTTCTGGCAATAAAACAGGAGGTGTTAAGATGTCAAAACACCAAACAGAAACCTATTGTAAGGAATCGTGTTACTGTAATAACAACATATACTTGTGGCGAACATGCAAACAAAAACTTGCTCTCGTAATACACTCATTGTCTTTAAAACTGATTGGTCCACATGTTTTAACATCTTAACACACCTCCTGTTTAACTGCCAGAAAGATTAAAACCTCTTCTTAGATTTTGGACCTGGCAAGGGAGGTCTCATGATGCTACAAATCGCATTGGAAAATATGATTTGTAACGTTGATCCTTGGCCAAGCATGCATCTCCGATAGCTACATTCGAAAGTGTAATTTTATCGAGGGTACTGTTGATGTCTTGGTGTGGTCTGGGACTGTTGTTGTCTTGGTGTGGTCTGGGACTGTCCTCTGGTCTGCACTCCTATCGCGTGTTAGTTCCTGTAACTCGCTTACCCCGTGCGCCTCACCGGGACGTCTGTGAACAAAGAGCTTCATAGCTCCTCGGATCCCCCCCTCCTCCTGCAAGCCCCTACACTACACAATACACTACATACTTCACTTTCCACTACACTATACACTACACTACGCTACTATATTCTACACTACTATATACTACACCATACACATGTCACTATACACTATACTATACACTACACTACTATATACTACACCACTATACACTGCACTACTATACACTACACTACTATACAATACACTCCTATACACTACACGACTATACACTACACTATACACTACACTATACACTACACTATACACTAAAGTATACACTACACTTTACACTACACTTCTCGTCACGGTCATCGTTCACCTTTCCTGCGTAGCTCTCCCGATCCCCGTGTGTGTCCCCCTTACCCTCCCCGACCCGTGAGCAAGTTCGAGCCACGTGGGTACGGCGACCGGTCGTCCTAACCTGAGTGTCCCTCCACATCCGTGCAGGGGTCCAATAGGGCAGCCTTCTGGAAGCCATCTTTACAGCGACAGCGAGTGTCCTCCCTGATGGTGCATCTGCTCTCGGTGTCCTCGACTGCGAAACAACACCACCACGGGGATAGTAGGTTTGGTGAGCATCTGTGCACGCAGCGCAGCCTCGTGCGGTGACATGGAGCGAGGCGCGGCGATGCAGCGCGGTGACGCAGAGCGACACGCGTTGATACAGCAATGAATATTAATTCCTGCAGTCACGAAAGCTTTAAGTCAAGATGGAGAGAAAAACCGGAGGACCCGGAGAAAAATCCACGCGACCACGGAGAGAGAGAGAGACACAAACTCCAAATATACAGCAGCAGGCATCATCAGGGTTGGAATCAAACCCAGGACCTTCTGCGTACCAGGCGAGGTAGTTAACATCTCCCCCACCGCAGTGGCGCCCACAGTGGCGATATTTGACTTCGTATCGCGAGCGGTGCATGAATCACGCAAACCCTTTGATTCCCCAAACCCATCCCCTCCTTTTTGTGAATGGGTTCACGTCGTGTCCACAAACAACCACCCACCCCTCTTACAAGTCACGTTGCAAACGGTGCACTTCTTGCACTCGTTGGAGCTGTTCGGTTCTTCCGTGTAGCCTTCTCCCACGCGGCAAGCCGTGCAAAAAGTGCCGCTGTGTGGTTCACAATCCATCACCTTCCTGCTACCTGCAAGGCGGAAGCAGGGTGGGTGGGTGGGGGACGGAAACAGACTCAATCGACTGAACGAGAATACAAATCAAAAGATTTTGGTGTTTGTTGTCTTCCCCCCCTTGGTGTGTTCCAGACTCGCGAACCGTTCCATTTACGAACGAGTCTCAGGAACGTCAGCTTTGATGTGGTCTCTCTATTCACCAAGGTGCCAGTGCCTGACACCATAGCAATAATTGAAGACTTAGTCCAACATTGACTGAACCCTGATGTCCCTGCGCTGGTTAGGCACTGCCTCACCAACACGTACTTCACCTGTAATGGTACTTTCTACAAACAAAATGAGGGTACCCCCATGGGTTCCCCCTTGTCACCAGTGATAGCCAATATTTTAATGGAGAAATTTGAAACAGACGCCATCCAGATATCCGCCCTGCGTCCTTCCCTGTGGAAGAGATATGTGGATGACACTTTCGTCATTTGGCCACATGGCCTACCAGAATTGACCAATTTTTCGGCCACATTAACTCCATACACCCATCCATCAAATTTACTATGGAAGTGGAGAAGGATGGCAAGCTACCATTCTAGGATGTTCTGTTTGATAGGAGGTCCAATGGCTCTTTGGGACATTCTGTCTACAGGAAGGCCACCCACACAGATTCCTATCTGAAACCTGATTCCCACCACCATCCGGCACAGAAGAATTCCCTCATCAAAACACAACACCATGGGCCCAATGCATCTCTGACCAACACCACCTGGCCAGTGAATTAGAACATGTACATCTGGCCCTTAAGATGAATGGATATTCGGACCGTACTATCCGCAAAGCTGTTTCTCCTACCATGGAGAAACAACTCCCTGAGACTCCCATCAAAACCATCATGTTACCATACATAGCAGGCGTTACCAAAAATATTTTCAAAATTCTAAATAAACACAAGATCCAAGTCCGATTCAGTACAGTACACAAAATCCGTGATCTGATCCCATCCGAAAAGGATGTCATTCCTGACACACAGTACCCTGGTGTCTACAAACTGAGTTGCATTTGTGGTGATTGTTATATTGGGGAAACGAAACGACATGTATCTGACCGCATTCGCGAGCACATGTCAGATTTGAAACACGGTAGAGCGAATTCTTCTGCCGTGGCTGACCATTGCTACAACGCGGTGGGTTCTCATGATATTGTTTTCTCCGATGCCAAAGTACTCTGCAAGCCGTCTGGATACCACCAAAGATTTGTCCATGAAGCCATCCAGATATACAAACATAGACATAACTTCAACAGAGAGGATGGATTCAAATTGAGCAATCATTGGAAGGATTTTATTCACCAGGTAAAATCTGAATTGCTTTATATCTTACTTCAATACTCGCATTTCCAGTTTCTATAGCACACTACTCAACCCCCCCCCCCCTTTCCTTTCTCCCCCCCTAGGCTCACGCCGGCATGGTATCTCACCAGCCGGTGCCTACCGCACACGAGAAGGATGATAATATTCTAATTACCTCGGGGCTACAGAATATAACGACAACAGCTTAACTTCCACCCCCGACTCGATACGGCGCCCCCTCCTGCATCCGGGAAGATGTGATTAATATTGTAATAAACGACTGGACCACGATGTCTGGCTCAGTGTCCTTTATTATTCGGTTCGTGCTGTACACCCACACGGCTGTCTTTACTCTGTAGCTTCTCCACGGTGCTGACTCCAATGTCGGCCCGATCCACAACAGCAGCTCCGCTGCTGTTCTCTCACACAGCCCCCCTTGGCTGTACTCTCTGCTGCTCTTCTCCCTCCGCAGCTCTCACAGCTTCTTGCTCTCTCTCTCTCTCTCTCCGCAGCTCCTCCTGGCAGCCACACCGCTGCCTCTAACAAGCAGCCCCCTCTCTCTCTCTCTCCGCAGCTCCTCCTGGCAGCCACACCGCTGCCTCTAACACGCAGCCCTCCTGGCTGTCTCCTCCCCAGCTGCACACCACTCCGCAGCTTCCTCTTATCTTCGGGGTTGGCTCCCGATCGCCGTCGGCGCCCCCCCTCTCCACACTTGCCCGCGTGGCCTCACTCTTTTCCGCTCGCACCCCGACTACCTTCCCCTTCCGGTTTACCCGCTTAAAGCCCCGAACCTTACCCCCACGTCACATGACTCAACCCCCCGTGACGTCACCTCCGGAAGGTCGCTTACGCCCGCATTACACCACCCTCCCCCGTAGAAAAATCCCAGCCGACCTCGGCTGACCAATAGCCAATTGTAATGCGGCGAACCGAGCTTCCCCCCCTAAAGGACACTGAGCATATAATGTAACAGCAAGAACAACAACAACGCAATCAACATCAACGATCGTACAAAAGCATGCAATAAATACAACTGTAAGAAGAAATAACAAGACAGCAACAATCAACGAAACGTAAGCGATTTGGAACGTGTGCGGGTCGCCGGCCCGTCCCGGACGGTCGGCGGCCCACTCGCAGAACGGGAACGCGATGAAAGTCGAGGAACGACAGGGGGTAATCCCCCTGTCGCAGCTGGAAGTCCACCGCCGTCCTGTGTCTCTAAAGAGTTAGTCTTGGGCTTGTCCTGTGACCGTGCCCGCAGCTGGGTCGGAAGGGCTGCAGGGCTCGAAGGTCCCGCAGACCTGGCAGGCGTCCTCCGAGCAGGGCCCCTCGTCCCCCGCAATGTCACGGCCGGCCTGTCTGGAACAGGTACGACAGGCGCTCTAGCGAGATCAATGGACGCAGGCAGGGGAGAGTCAGCAGCAACAGACCCCGGCAAGGCAATATTGGGGGATGACACATCAAGTAAGGGAGCAACATATGGTTTCAAGCGCGACGTATGCACAACCCAGCGACGAGACCCAATCTGGACGCGTGCTGTCTGTGGGTTGGGAACCGCAATGAGGCGTACGGGACCATGCCAGGGTTTGTGCAATTTCGGCGAGGTCCCCGGACGTACCTGTGGACAATGAAGCCAGGCTAGGTCCCCAACCTTCCAAGGGCACTCCCCCTCAGACCGTTGCGCATATCGCTCGTTCCGGGCCTGGGCTTTGGCCGTAGCCACGCGGGCATTCTCCCGCGCCTCCGTGACTCGGCGAACCGTGTCCTGGATGTATTCAGGAAGTGGTTTCCGAGGTCCCTTCACCCCAGTTCCCAATTGCACATCCACCGGCGGCACGTTTTCCCGACCATACATAAGGTAAAACGGCGAATATCCTGTAGCCGCATGAGGCGTCATCCTGTACGCCGAAAGCACCCCGGGGATGTGCAGATCCCAATCTGATTGTTGTTCACTCACGGTATGGCAAAGCATGGCAGACAATGTCCTGTTCAGCCGTTCAACCATACCATCCGTCTGCGGATGGTATGGGGATGTCCGTACTTTCTTAGTCCCAAGGCCCGCGCACACTTCCGCCAATAATTTAGAAGAGAAATTCCTGCCCTGGTCCGTGAGGAGTCTCTCAGGCGCCCCCTTATCCATAATATACCCAAAAAAAAGGCGTCGGTAATGGCCGCGGCCGACTGATCGGGCAACGGCCAGGCCATCGGCCAACGGGAGAGGTACTCAACTCCTACCAGCAAATATTTATTACCCCTCGCCGATGGTGGAAAAGGTCCCAATATGTCCAGTGCCACCAATTCATTGACTCGAGACACCTGAATCGACTGGAGAGGCGGCACGTAAGGATGTTTCGGCGGCTTACGTTGTGCACACGCAGGGCACGCGCGCACGTGCCCTACGACATCTGTCGCCATGCCGTGCCAAAAATAATGACGTTGCAACGTCAACAAGGTCTTCTGCACCCCTAAATGTAAGAGAGTGTCACAATGGAGGGTTCTAATCAACTCGAACCGCAAGGACGTTGGTACCACCAGGCGCCAACGTTCCTGGAACCCCTCCCGCCACATAAGCAGACCATCTCGGAGAGCGGTTTGCGGCCCCACAGCCGTACTCGGACTCCCATTGTCCCTAGCAGACCGCTTCCGCAAGGACACCAATGACTCATCCATCATCTGTTCCCGGATCCAGACAGACCGCGGCAGATTCAAAACCCCGTCAGCCGGTCCCGGTTCCATCGGAGTGTCCGACTTCTCGACGGCCAGCGTGAGCGGCTGAGGGGGGTTTGGAATCGGCGAACACCTATGCGTCCCCGACTCACATTTACAAGGGCCGCACCGCGGTAATCTGGAAAGTGCGTCAGCGTTCGCATGGCGCACACCCTTCCGATGTTGAATTTGGAAGGAAAATTCCTGTAGCGTGTCCAACCAACGTGCCAACTGTCCGGATGGCTGGTCAATTTTAAGGGCATATTGCAAGGCCGCATGATCCGTACGCACAATAAAAGAACGACCGTAGAGGTATGGTCGAAATTGCCGTAGGAAAAAAACAACCGCCAATAGTTCTCTGCGAGTGACACAGTAGCGGGTTTCCGCAGGAGACAAGACTCGGCTACCATACGCCACGACACGCTCTACACCCCCTTTAGACTGTGATAACACCGCCCCAATACCTGTGTCACTCGCGTCCGTATCAAGAATGAATGGGTGATCGAAATCGGGATAATCCAATGTTGGGGCCGTGGCCAATAGATCACGCAGACTCCGAAAGGCCGCCTCCTCCGGCTGTCCCCAAACAAACTTCCGTCCTTTACCCGTAAGGAGATGCAAAGGCCTCGCAATCGTCGCAAAACCCGGCACGAATCTTCGGTAATACGAGGCAAATCCCAAAAATCGCCGAACATCCCCCACGGTGGCCGGAGTCGGCCAATCCCGGACGCACGCCGTCTTTTCCGGATCCGTGGACACTCTCTCAGCGCTCACAATGTGCCCCAAATAGCGGACGGACCGTTGCAGTAGGTGACATTTCTTTGGTTTGAATTTCAATTTGGCAGAACGCATCCTCGTAAACACTGTCTCCAGCCGCGTCAAATGTTCATCGAATGTGCGGCTGAAGACAATGATATCGTCCAAATATATAAGACATGTCTCCCACTGCAACCCCGTCAAAACGAGCTCCATCAATCTTTGAAATGTAGCAGGGGCCGCATTCAATCCCATCGGGAGACAGTTGAATTGAAATAACCCCTGCGGCGTACGGAAGGCGGTTTTCTCCCGTGAGGACTCGTCAAGGGGAAGCTGCCAAAATCCCGAAGAGAGGTCCAGTGTGGAAAAGAACTTAGCCCCCGACAATGCATCGAGGGAGTCATCCATACGCGGCAGGGGGTACGCATCTGCCACCGATATCTTATTCAATTTGCGGAAATCAACACAAAATCGCAATTTGCCATCCTTCTTCTTAACCAAGACGACTGGAGCGCCCCATGGGCTGTTAGATGGCGATATAATGTCCGCAGCCAACATGTCTTCCACTGCCCCCCTTACGTGTTCTCGTTCCGCAGGACTCATCCGATGCGAATTTAATCGAATAGGGGCAGCATCGCCCGTCTCAATGTGATGGTAAAGTAAGGAAGTGCGGCCCAAATCCAAATCATCGGAGCTGAACACATCGGAATATGTCAACAACAATTTACGCAGCGCACAACGTTGCTCCATGGACAGGGAAGAATTTTCGTCACATAATTGAGCAACCCAACGATCATCCGAACTCCTTGGCTCTGAAACCCCAGCAACAACTCCCCGTCTATGTGGACAATCATGGGTCGCAAACGCCGTAGTGGCATGTGCCACAACCGTACCGGCCGGGACACGGACGTTTTCTCCCCCCGCATTAAGCACCTGTAAAAACGGTAATTGATCCGGCCGGACGATGGTCTGTGCCCCCACTAACGCCAACCCGGTTGTTATCGTGGCGGACGGTGACAACAAGACCCCTACTGCTCCTAGCCGATCAGGCAGGGGCTTCCGATACCGCAAGGGTATAAGCATCTGTGTACCAGGTGGAATGTCCACAGATGCGACGGACAGCGCCTGCACTTGTACGGCCGAAGCAGGTCGCCCCCAGGGCGACGGCAGAAACGAGATTTGACGGCCCCCCGGCAGTTCAATACAATTCTCATTAATTTTGATCAAAATGGGCATCTTAGCCAAAAAATCGGTGCCTAACAAACAAGGAACCGCCAAAGATCTCGATATCAACACAACACCCGAGGCCGACACATCCCCAATAGATATCTTAGCATCCACCTGACCCACGATGCCCATGCTACCCCCGTTCGCAGCGACGCACGACCCATAAACCGGACGCACAGCCCCCGACGGAATGCCCAACAGATGGAAAATGACATCCGATATAATAGTCGCAGACGCCCCCGAGTCGACCAAAATGCGCACGTCCACACCTTTTATGGACCCCGGTACAGTGGACGAACCCGTAGCGGCCGCGACAACTCTCCGTGCCAATTTGCGCCACTGCGTAACTGAATGACAAGGCCCCGTCGATGGCCTTTCTTTAACAACAACAATAGGATCGCGCAACACAGGTGGTGGGTGAGGTGGAAAGCCTTGCCGAGTGTCTGGTGCGTGCCGACATGCCTGTTTCGGAGGATCTTTAGCCGACTTGACCGGTGCCGAGGCCTCCTGCTGCGGCGGAGGCGGGAAGCGGGCCCAGCAGTCTCTGGCGTAGTGGCCCCTACGCCCGCAGCGGAAACATTCGGCCTCGTTGCGCCGAAGCGCAGGCCTCGCCTCCCGACGGCCCCGTTCTGGTAGCACCGCGCGCGGTCTCGGCCCGCCGCGTCCCGTCCATGGAGCGGAGGCGGCCGTCAGTTGTTGAGGGCCCCGGTCATCCGGAACATAGACGGCCTGCGCAGGGTTCCACCCCAGCGCATCCCCTTCTTTGACGGGCCCCCCCGTCCACGCCGTCACTTGTTTCCAGCGACGGAGGTTGAATTGCGCATCGAGACACTTAGCAGCCATCCGGGAAGTTAGCTTCTCATGCCCACACACAGGCATGGGGATCCCTAGATCCCGAGACAGCTCCAACATCTTCCCTAATATGAGAGGCTCAAGCAGGTCCTGTGGCGTCTCAGGATAAGCTGCCATGGCCAGCTCCAGCACCGCACCCCTGAACGCCACGGGCGACTCCTCTGGTGCTCGTTGTCGTTGAGCGAATCGCCGATGCGCATCATCTGGTGGCTCATAAGCATCGGCCATTTCTTGAAAAACACCACATAAAGTTGCCTTCTTATCGGTCGCTATGGAACGGAAGAATCGGACAGATTCGTCGTCCAGAAGAGTCGGCAACACCTCCAAAGCCTCCGCATCGGTCCATCTTGCTGTGCGTACCGCCGCCAAGAAGCGGCAGGCGAACGCGCTCCAGTCCCCACCGACGGAAAACTCTTTAACTGTTGTAAGGTGGCGACTCCGACTCCTCTTCCCGCCGTCTTCCAATGGTGGTGGTTGTGATGGCAAATTCAAAATGGCGTCGGCCCGCGGCGTGGCCAAGATGGCGGTTTGGCGCCACGGAGCGCGCAAAATGGCGGCCTCTTGCCGCGTGGGCAATGGCGGCGGCAGGACAGGCAACGTGGCGGCCCGCGGAGCACCACTTGCATCATCCATCGTCCCTGGCGCGACGAGATGGCATAGATGCGCCAGGACGTCCTGAAGTGCATCCAGTTGTACCGCCATCGCTTGCCATCGTTGATCCGCGTCTGATGATGTCGACGGACCCGCCACCGCGCCAACATCCTCCACACCCGTTCCCGTGGTCGCCTCAGCCTGGCTCTCCTCCACCACCCCAACAGGATCCGTGGTTGGAGGGAGTTCGTCGTCGTCGGACGAAGAAACCGATGCAGGCGCCGGATTAACTTTCTTCCTCACTTGTTTCGACATGCCGTTGCACTTCCGACACCAGTGTAATAAACGACTGGACCACGATGTCTGGCTCAGTGTCCTTTATTATTCGGTTCGTGCTGTACACCCACACGGCTGTCTTTACTCTGTAGCTTCTCCACGGTGCTGACTCCAATGTCGGCCCGATCCACAACAGCAGCTCCGCTGCTGTTCTCTCACACAGCCCCCCTTGGCTGTACTCTCTGCTGCTCTTCTCCCTCCGCAGCTCTCACAGCTTCTTGCTCTCTCTCTCTCTCTCTCCGCAGCTCCTCCTGGCAGCCACACCGCTGCCTCTAACAAGCAGCCCCCTCTCTCTCTCTCTCCGCAGCTCCTCCTGGCAGCCACACCGCTGCCTCTAACACGCAGCCCTCCTGGCTGTCTCCTCCCCAGCTGCACACCACTCTGCAGCTTCCTCTTATCTTCGGGGTTGGCTCCCGATCGCCGTCGGCGCCCCCCCTCTCCACACTTGCCCGCGTGGCCTCACTCTTTTCCGCTCGCACCCCGACTACCTTCCCCTTCCGGTTTACCCGCTTAAAGCCCCGAACCTTACCCCCACGTCACATGACTCCACCCCCCGTGACGTCACCTCCGGAAGGTCGCTTACGCCCGCATTACAATATGATAATATCCTAATTGTCTCGAGGCTATAGAGAATAATGACAACAGTTAACTTCCACCCCTGACTCGATACGGCGGGCCCCCCTGCATCCGGGAAGGATGTTGTTGATGTGCTAATATCCTAATTGCCTTGAGCTGCGACTGGCCCCGATCGGCTAGGGAGCGGCCCTTTTATCCCTCTTGCCCATCGAGGGGTGGGGTTATGTGTACCCCCAGATACCCCACAGCCCCCCGTTGGTGGCGCCAAGGGGCTTAGCTGTCTGGGTTGTCTGGTATCCTAGAGCCCGGCGCCGAGGGCTTAGCTGCCTAGGATCCTAGAGCCCCCAGCAGCCCCCCCCCCCCCTCTTGGGCTGGCACAGTGGCTCCTCCCCTGGGGGTCCGAGGTACCTGCAGATAGGCCCTGTCCACCACTGCCGGTAAGTGTGGCCCATCTATGGCATTACACATACAGCTCTGTCTGCCTACAGTAAAAAAAAATTGCTGTGATTGTCTCACCTGATGACGGAAGCTTGTGTTGCCTTCGAAACATCGTGATTTAATTTAGTTGTTTCTATTTTATTTTATTTTCACCTACGTTACTTTACCGAAATAGCCAAAGAGTATGGATCCTTGCAGTCACGAAAACTTCAAATCTAGAAGCTAGCAGGGTATTCAGTAATAGACTAGCAGAGTATTAAGTGAAAGGATAGCGGAGTATTAAGTGACAGGCTAGCGGAGTATTAAGTGATAGGATAGCGGAGTATTAAGTGACACGCGAGCGGAGTACAGAGAGAGAGAGAGAGTTGGGAGCAAGAGAGCATTGTGTTAAGAGTGAGGAGCATCCGTACGGGATGCGAAGTAATAAAGTCACACAGGAGAAAAGATGAAGTATCCATGTGAGTCCACCACTACGCTACTATAGAGTCATGCTGACATTGTGGGTCATGTTCAGCAAGGGAGAGGAGGCCTTGGGCTAACTAGCCGTGCTACTTGGAGTAAGGCCACTGCACCAGAGCGGCGGAAGATGGTAGTGCAGGAAGTACGCCATCAAGAGGAGGCTGCAAGGTGGGCCAAGGCAGTCTCTCTTGCCAAACAAGGACAGTGGACTCGATGGGACAGTGTGGAGAAGAGGAAGATCAGCTGGAAGGATCTGTGGGCCATGGAAGCGAGGCGGTTGAGCTTTTTCATCAGAGCAACATATGACATCCTTCCAACACCAGTTAATCTTCACCAATGGTATGGTGAAGATCCGGACTGTGCCCTCTGTTCCATGCCAGCCAACCTCAGGCACATTCTCACAGGGTGTAAAACAAGCCTCACCCAAGGACGCTACACTTGGCGTCACAACCAAGTCCTTAAAAACCTTGCGTCCGCCCTGGAGGACAAGCGAGCTGCCACCAACTCCCTACCACCCCCAGCAGCATCACACCCCTTACGGACGACCTTTGTCCGCGAAGGGACTAAACCACCGAAGAGCGGCTCTACACCAATAGAGCGAGACCAGCTGCGCTTGGCCTGCGACTGGAAAATGCTAGCTGACATTGGCCGGCAACTTGTGTTTCCTCCGGAGATCGCAACCACCACCCTAAGACCTGACATGGTGCTCTGGTCCCGTTCGCTCAAGAAGGTCTTCATCATTGAGCTCACAGTACCCTGGGAGGACTCAGTAGATGAGGCGTATGAACGAAAACATCTGCGCTATGCCGATCTAGCTGCCGAAGCACGGCATCATGGCTGGAACACAGAAGTCCGACCAGTGGAGGTGGGCTGCAGAGGTTTTGTGGCAACATCTACAACCAGACTGCTTAGAGACCTGGGAATTAAGGGCCAGAGCCAGCGTTCGGCAATCAGAGCTGTATCGGAGGCGGCAGAAGGCAGCAGTCAGTGGCTCTGGATGAAGAGGAAAGACCCCAGCTGGGCCCCAAAGTGAGAGGGCCAGGAGGTATGCAGTCAACAATGCTTGACTCAGGGAGGAGGACGCCCCTGCCATGCATAGTCCCATGGGATGTTGGCTATCAACAACAAGGCAACTCCTATGACTAATTGGGAATGGGACGCAAGCGTAGGATTGATCACCCTGTCGCTGGCCGCCTTTGGGGAGGGTGTATAGTATGAAAGGCCGAAACACCCTAGGAACCAAAGGGTCACTACTGACGATGCGCTCCCCAAATTTCACCAGGCTCACTGTTCATGAACTCTTGGAAGTGCTTGCACAAAGGATAGTAACATCTCATCCTGTGTTCTTTGGAATCAGTAGATACTACTGTAGAGTTAGTAGATACTATTGTAGAGTCCCCAAACACTACTGTAGAGTTGGTAGATACTTCTATAGAGTCAGTAGATACTACTATAGAGTTAGTAGATACTGCTACAGAGTCGGTAGATACTACTGTAGAGTCACCAGATACTACTGTAGTGTCAGTATAAACTACTATAGAGCCAGCAGATACTACTGTACAGTCAGGAGATACTACTATAGAGTCAGTAGATACTACTGTAGTGTCAGTAGATACTACTGTAGAGTCAGTAGATACTACTGTAGTGTCAGTAGATACTACTGTAGAGTCAGTAGATGCTACTGTAGAGTCAGTAGATACGACTGTAGAGTCAGTAGATGCTACTGTAGAGTCAGTAGATACGACTGTAGAGTCAGTAGACTGGCTCCAACACTGCACCCCTGATTAGCCACGGTTGTCTACGTGCAGTGCGAATCAATTTCATCAAACCTACATTAAAACCTTTCTATGGTGGTATTTGAGTCAGGCCTTTAAGTCTGTTGCGCGTTACCTGCTTGGCAGAGCTCACAGCAGATGCCTTGTCTTGACAAGTAGTGCGTTGTTGCGTCACATCCGCCTTTGATAACCTGCGTTGAAAAAAAACATTCAAGACGAGGAAAATGTAACACCCAAAGCAATGTATTTTACCAGGTGTAACGAGGCCCAACTGAACTGCTGTGTAGTGGCTCTTTTGTTCAGAAGCGATGCATGTATTTATAGTAAAGTAAAACAAAAATTACTACAAAGATTTAGAAGTGAGTAGTTTTTAGATATTGTTCCTCCCCACAGAGAACTGGGTCCGCTGTGGCCAGTCTCGCCTGTGGTAGTACGCCTTGGTGTCTAAAGCTTTTGTAGTCACTTGTGTATTACTTTAGTATAAATACATATTAATTTTGATTCATATGTTGTTGTTTTCTGACTTCATGTGAACGAAAACATACAAATTCGCCCGTTTTATCATTGAAATATCACTGTCCTGGTCGCAAAGCAAAGTTCGTGGGGAATAATAGCCATTTTCTGTACTTTTGAGGCATTCGCAATTAGGAAATAACACTTACTACCCAGGAACTATTTTTTTTGTTATACAGTGTTATCTGACCCGGTCCTGGGCCACCCTTAGGTCGACTCAGCCTCAAATGGGGAATCTTTACTTTTTAAGGCGGTATATATTTGTGTGTGCGTGTGTTTGAGTGCGCGCTATAATGGAGAGCACATGAGCGACGCTCACAACAACGAGCGGAGCGCCGGGTGGATAAAATGCAGCGAGTTGGAACAGTATGGGGTACAACTGGAGGTGCATCTACTGGTAATCTCAGTCAGTCAACCTATGGCATCTGATGGGTCTGTCCCGAGACCTCCTGCACCTAACTTGGCAGAGTAGGGGGTATAGCTGGTGGTGTATCTACTGGTCATCTCAATAAGCCAACCCATGGCACCTGCAGGGTCTCTCCCGAGACTTCTTGTCAGCAGCGAGCCTTCGACACTTCACGTGGCCTCAAAGTGCACCTCGCCTGGCACAGGTGCCGTGGTGACGTCACCGTCACTTTGTGGCTAATGGCGGGTACTGGAATTGACTATAACCCTGCCCATCCCATGTCAAAAGTCGCCACACACAGTGGGGTGGATGTGAATGGGTGTCAGTGCTGAGCTGGATGTAATGTTCACATGAATCATCCCGCTTGAAAAGTGATCTAGGGCGCTGCGAGGTGCTGGGGGGCAATTGATGAGCCCAAAAAAATATTCCTGGTGGCCACATTGTTGTTTGCACCTTACCTCTTGTAGCCCATTGCTGATCGTCGCACTTTCAGAGAGAAGTATCTGCAGAGCACAGGAAAAGTAAAAAAAACACTATGGGCACGCGTCCATCAACACGTTCTCAAAATACGCAATTCAAATTAAAACTACGTCCATTTCAAATTCTAAAGATACCAATTTTGTACAAAAATGCACAATGGTAAATGAGGAAATGGTGAATCCGTAGAGAGATCTATCGAGACCTATAGAGATAGTTAGAGACTCATAAACTAAACTTAAATATGTATTTGTTTAACCAGATGGTAGGCCCCCACCACTGAGCTATGTTTGTTCATCAGCAACCCCTGGCGACCGCACCCAATGATATCAGCTCAACCAAGTGGGCTGATATCATCACCGCATAGACATTCATAGCGGCGGCCAAATAATGCAGACGCATAGAGACATATAGAGACCCATGGAGCCATATTGGGACCCACGGAGATTTATAGTTACCAGTAGAGGCATATAGAGGTCTATAGACTAAAATAAAACTTGTTTTCATTTACCAGATAGGGCCCTTCTTAAGTGAGCAGCACATGTACGGCCATGGCCTTCAGATGAACCACGTACATCAATCACTTAGTTTTTTTTTGGTTCTTTCGGTAAAGTCACGTATAAAGATAAAATAAATTAAATAATAGCATACGACGTTTCGATTGCAACACAAGCAATCATCATCAGGTATAAATGAAATAGAAACAAAAAATCTAACTAGAAAACTATAGACAGACATATAAGCAGACAGATATCACCAAGATACATAGAGAGAGAGAGAGTAACACAGGCACAGAGAGTGGGATCGTTTCTGTGGTGAGGCCTTAAATAGACAGAGGGGGGCGGAGGCAGAGAGAAGGAGGAGTTAGAGAAAAAATTAACATATGTTTAAGCTCTCGGTTAAGATTGAATCACTTTGTTCCTGTGCAGTTTGGGGACCGAGGGGGTGGGGGAGCTTATACGCAAGTGCAGCAAAAAGCGATTGCCCTGTCGAGGGAGGGAGGAATGTGATGAGCTATGAAGCGCTTTGTCACAGATGTCCAGCAGTGTGGCACGGGGCTCAGCAAGTTACAACACCCCACACAATACACACACACCGATAGGGGTGCAGAGTAGTGAAAAAGGTAAGCATGCCACTAAATATGAATAAATAAATATAAATAAAGTATTTAAGCTCTCGGTTATCCACGTGCAGGTGTACGCAAAATTTAGATGTAAATTAATAACTCGTGGATTTTTCCCTTCAGCCCAAATGTCTAATCTAAAAACAGTCATACACTTTTGTGTCTTGGAAATGTGTATACTGGTAGGAACCCACTGGTTCCACCAGCTCACAGGGGATGATTGTGTCCGTCCGTCCGTCGTGCAGGGAGGGGCTGGGTGGGGAGGGGAGGGTGGGGAAGGGCTGGGTGGGAGGGGAGGGTGGGGAGGGGCTGGGTGGGAAGGGTGGGGCTGGGTGGGAGGGGTGGGGCTGGGTGGTGGGTGGGAGGTGTGGGGCTGGGTGGGGAGGGGCTGGTCACCCCGTGGTGCCCTTATAAAACTTAACGTTTAACCTACTCACGCCAGCTTGTGCCCACCCTCACAGTCGGGCATATTTGCGGAATACACCACGCCGCCGTTGACCCTGGCCATTGACCGAGCAACCCAACGTTCCTACTAGCTCCCTCCGCAGGAATGTGTTTTACAGGTCACATGCTGCTTAATCCCGAACATATGGGTTGCTCTGGTTAATCAGAAATTCGCATGATTTCCTCTATAGTATAGTAGTTGCAATATATTCTTGGTTCTTTCGGTAAAGTCACGTAGAAGGTAAATAATAAAATTTAAAAAATTAAACATAATAAAATACAATTCTCACGACGTTTCAGCGTCTGAAGTGACGCTGTTTTTCCGACAGACCTGTTCTTCACCTGAGGACGGCTGCTTGCGTTGAATGAGCTCATTCAGACGCTGTCTTTCCGACAGACCTGTTCTTCACCTGAGGACGGCTGCTTGCGTTGTGGCCGAAACGTCATGAGAATTGTATTTTATTATGTTTTATTTTTATTATTTCCCTTCTACGTGACTTTACCGAAAGAACCAAGAAGATAAATCCCTGCAGTCACGAAAGCTTTAAATCGAAATTTAGTTGCAATATCTTTACACATAGGAGGCTGAGTTTGATTGATGTTGATTGGCTGTGGCTCTGCTATCATCCAATTAGTGGGGCTGAGTTTGATTGATGCTGATTGGCTGTAGCTCTGCTATCATCCAATTAGTGGGGCTGAGTTTGATTGATGTTGATTGGCTGTGGCTCTGCTATCATCCAATTAGTGGGGCTGAGTTTGATTGATGCTGATTGGCTGTGGCTCTGCTAGCATCGACTTCTGCTGGACGAAAGTGATATTATCACTGAGCACACGCAGTGACAATAATTGAATTGTGCTTCATTGTGAGCGACGTATCCGATCATTCAATTGGTGAGTTTTATTAAATTTATACCCCTAAATTAGTTTATTTTTGACATAGACATCCGGGGAAAATTCGCGCGAAGAAACAAGATTCTTCTGGACATAAATTCGTGGCGGTTTATCAACACTAAATGCAAGCTTTGGGGCAAGGCAAAAAAAACAGTCCCAGACCACACCAAGACAACAACAACAGTCGCAGACCACAACAATACAACTGAAGTATTGGAAAATGACGGCAGGAAACTCCTTGACGGGAACACACTTCTTTTATTAAATCTTGACTTGTAACAATACAACGCGTGGCCTCTCTTCTTCACACCGCACTTCTCTTGACTCAGGATTCTGTGCTGCCGGCTCTCTGTGCCTCGTGTAGACTCCGCGCCTCGGCTACACTCCTCTCTCGCCTCGTGTAGACTTTGCCTCTCTCTCGCTGGCTACACCGTATGCATACTCGGCTCGTGCAGACCGTTCTCTCTCGCTGGCTACACCGTATGCATACTCGGCTCGTGCAGACCGTTCTCTCTCGCTGGCTACACACTACACATTACTCAGCTCGTGTAGACCGTTCTATCTCGCTGGCTACACACTATACATTACTCAGCTCGTGTAGACCGTTCTATCTCGCTGGCTACACACTATACATTACTCAGCTCGTGTAGACCGTTCTATCTCGCTGGCTACACACTATACCTTACTCAGCTCGTGTAGACCTTTCTCTCTCTCTGGCTACACACTATACCTTACTCTCTTCTACTCTCCATTACTCTCCTCTCCGGGCTCTATCTCTACACCTTCGTCTTCATTCTTAGATGGTTCCACTTCTGCCCCTTGCTCCTCTGTGCATCACCTTATATACCCCTTCTTCCCGGGAGACGGAGCGGATGCGGACCTCAACGTCGGCACCGCTCCTCCGTTACCCAATCCCCACGCGCTATCCCCACGATCCGGTTCCGCTCAGCGCGTGTTTCCACTCTCCGACCAATCACACCGCGCTGCTACCCGATCACTCCCTCTGGGCGCGTCACCGGCACACAGCCAATCAGCAGCACTACCCCCACCCGCGCACTGACGCCTGCTCCTCCCCGTCAGCGCGCGTCACCACACACACACCCGTACATACGCGCTGGCACACGACATATACACCCAGCGCGTATCACCACTACATCACCCCCTCCCACATAGCTCGCAGCCGGCCCGGCTGCTAACAACAACCAACCACGACGATAAAACGACAACCAACAAAAAAAAACCCCATAACCCCCCGAGTGTGCCCCGTAACATAACACAACAACAACAACAACAAGAATAACTATGTACAGATTGACAATGAACGCGAAAAGTCAACAATAACACGATACGAGCAAATTCGAAACGAACGCGCCCCACGTCCCTGCGACTACACGCAGTGACGAGGCGCTCCAACTGCCCCGACTCCTCACGAGGCAGGTCATGCAAAGTAGCACGACCTGGCGCGAGTCCGTCTGGCTGGTCCATCGTATGGGGCGGGACACTGACGACCGTCCGGCGGTTCCGGCCGCTCCAGACGGCGCGGAACGGGCCTGAAAGGGCCGGCCCCGCCGCGGAGATCCGGCCGCCGGTGATCGGCAGCTGTCAGTTCCGAGACACCTGGGAGCAGATCAGGCGACAATACGTGTGGATCAGGCAGAGACATTTCCCCCTCTGGGTCGCCGGTCACGTCACACGCCCGGCCATCACGACACAAGGGGAGGCCATATGGAGGCGAGAACGGTTTCAGTCGGGAGGGGTGAACGTACCACCGGCGCTTTCCCCACTTTATCTGAACGCACTGGGGCCGTGCAACGCGCACGACCTCCACGGGTCCCCTCCACGGTCTCAACAATTTAGGCGACGTAGCCAAGGGTGCCTGAGGGCAATGCAGCCAGGCCCTGTCACCTGGTTTCCATTCGTGCATGGACACCTTCCGTGCCCGCAACCGTTCATTAGCAATTTGGCGAGCCCGCGAATTAAGCCGTGCGGCCTCCCTCGCCTCTGTCAGCTTATGAATATTAAACTTAATATGTTCTGCCAAATTAGAATTAGTTCGTGGAGCGGACAGGCCAAGTTGCGTTTCTATTGGCGGGTCAGCTTCCCGACCGTACATCAAATAGAATGGGGAAAACCCCGTAGCTGCATGGGGGGCCATTCTATACGCGGCAAGGACTCCCGGGACCTGCAGGTCCCAATCTACATGTGCCTCGCACACCTGCTGGCACAGCATGGAAGTCAAGGTTTTGTGGAGTCTCTCCACCATCCCGTCAGTCTGCGGGTGGTACGGGGAGGTACGCACCTTCTTGGTACCCAACAGATCGCACACCTCTTGCAACAATTTACTCGAAAAATTTTTACCTTGGTCGGTCAGCAGGCGTTCGGGAGCCCCCTTGTCCAGGACATAGCCCTGGACGAAGGCATCCGTCACAGCCGCTGCCGACTGGTTAGCGAGAGGCCACGCCATAGGCCATCGGGTAAAGTATTCGACCCCCACTAACAAATATTTATTTCCTCTCGGCGTGACTGGGAAGGGCCCCAAAATATCGAGTGCAACGAGCTCGTTGGTACGCGAGACCTGAATAGATTGCAGCGGTGGATTAGCTGCCACGGCCGGTGGTTTACGCCTGGCGCACTCAACGCACCCCTTCAGAATATGCACCACATCACTTCCCATTCCCGGCCAGTAATAGTCACGCTGAAGCAGGGCAAGCGTCTTGTTAACTCCCAAGTGCAAGAGGCGTTCGTGTGCCGCCAAGACAACCCTCCCCCTCACAGCGGAAGGCACCACGAGTGCGTTCCGCCGGGACAAACTGTCCCATTTCAATAACACGCCCCGCTCAAGTACATAAGAGCCGGTACGCTCCTGGTCCCCCTCGGGACCCCCAACCTTGCGGCGCAATGCTAGCAGCGAGCTGTCCGCCATCTGGAGGCGGCCCCATTCGCTGAGCGACAGCGAGAGCAGCGAGTCCCGACCCTGAGAGGCAGTGGAATCATCCCCACTCGGTGCGCCCGCTGTCGCAGCCAGTGCCCCCATCTCCCCCGCAAGCGTCGGTTTACAGCGCGCTGATCCCGACAAACACGCGCATTCATCACAAGGCAACAACCGCGACAAGCAATCGGCATTCGTGTGTCGCAACCCCTTACGGTACGTAGTCGTAAACTGATAGTCCTGGAGGACTTCCAACCAATGCGACAACTGGCCCGAGGGCTGGGCGACCCTCAATGAATACTGTAGCGCCGCGTGGTCCGTTCGGACTGTAAAGTGACGACCATACAGATATGGCCTAAACTGCTGCACAAAAAAAACAATGGCAAGCAGCTCGCGACGGGTGACACAGTAGCGCTGCTCCGCCGGAGACAACACCCTACTACCGTAGGCGACAACTCTTTCGACACCCCCAACGACTTGGGATAGCACCCCCCCAATGCCCGTGTTGCTAGCATCCGTGTCCAGCAAAAAGGGACTGGCAAAATCGGGATAACACAAGGGTGGGGCACCCACCAAGGCGTCCCGGAGGGAGCGAAACGCGGCCTCCTCCTCCGGTCCCCATTTGAACTTCACTCCCTTCGCCGTTAGAGCGTGCAAGGGTTTTGCAATAGTGGCGAAGTGCTCAACGAACCGCCGATAATAAGAAGCAAACCCGATGAAACTACGCACGTCGGAAACGGACGTAGGTGTCGGCCACGAACCGACACAATCCGTCTTCGCGGGATCGGTGGAGATCCCCGAAGAATCGACAATGTGACCCAAGTATCTAACGGACCTACGAAGGAGGTGACATTTGGCCGGTTTAAATTTCAACTTAGCCGATCGCATTCGCAAGAACACCCCTCTCAATCGCCGGAGGTGTTCCTCAAACGTTTTACTGAAAACAATGACATCGTCCATATAAATCAAGCATGTATCCCACTGCAAGCCCGACAAAACCAGCTCCATAAGTCGCTGAAACGTCGCTGGAGAGGAGTGAAGTCCCATGGGTAACCGGTTAAACTGGAACAGCCCCCCTGGAGTCCGAAATGCTGTCTTAGGTTTCGACTCTTCGTCGAGCGGCAACTGCCAAAACCCCGATAACAAATCAAGAGTCGAAAAATATCGCGCACCAGACAATGCATCGAGGGACTCATCCATCCTGGGGAGCGGATACGCGTCAGCCACAGAGATCTTATTCAGGCGACGGAAATCAACGCAGAATCGCAGGGACCCGTCCTGCTTCTTAACCAGCACAATAGGCGCTCCCCACGGGCTAGAGGAGGGTGAAATAATATCGGCTTCTAGCATATCGTTAACAGCCGACTGAACATGTTCCTTCTTCACGGGACTCAGTCGGAAGGGATTTAGCCTGACCGGCGCCGCATCGCCCGTTTCAATGTGATGGTGCAACAAATCCGTGCACCCAATGTCATACTTATGTTTACTGAATACATCAGAGAATTCAATGAGCAACTCGCGCAGCGCACCCAACTGCGCCGCCGACAAATCGTCCGAGGCGGCACATAACGAATGGACCCACTCAAGGTCTTCCCTTGGCTCAACGTTCCGCGCGGGGCTCGAGCCCACCTGCGCAACCAACCCATCATCCCCAGGAACCTGCGCCGCGTGAGCCAGCACGGTGCCCTGCGGGATGACAGCTGGTCGCGACCCCGCGTTCAAAACCATCACAAACGGATCCCTGTCAGCCCGCACCAAAGTGTGAGCCACCGATAAATCAAGACCCCCGACAGCCTTGTTAGAAGGACCCAAAAGCATACTCTGTCCCGAAGCCTCCCTCACCCATGGTTTTCGCAACCGGAGGGGAATCAACATCTGTGAACCCGGGGGCACTTGCACTGTCTGCGTCGCCACCGCTTGTATCGTAGCGCACGCCGTCCGAATGTCAGTAGGGCCCGTCAAAAATGAAATCCGGCGACCCGATGGCAGTTCAATGCATCGTTGATCGATAAGAATTTTAATGGGCATTTTAGCCAAAAAGTCAGTGCCCAAAAGACACGGAACTGCCAAAGAAGACGAAACGAAAACGGGTCCCGATAATTTGATATCTCCAATGCAAATGGACGCCCTAACCTGACCGATAATGCCCAACGATCCCCCATTAGCGGCGTAAAATGGCACATCCACTGGAAGCAGCGGACGACATTGGACTGGAAGAATATTATAAATGAGGTCCGATATAATAGTTGCCGATGCCCCCGTGTCCACTAACACCCTAATCTCAACCCCATCAATAGATCCCGTAACAACGGACGAACCCGCCGAAGCAGCCACAATTCTATGCCCCAATTCCGCCCATTCAATGTCTCCCTGGTCCCGGCCGAACCCCCCTCGCCGAACCGAATCCCCGAACCTTAACCGGCCCTCCTCCGCCGCAACGCGGCGTCCCATGTGTGCCGAATAAACAGGCCGAGCGTGTGAGGTGCCGCGACTTGCCGGGGATTGTAGAGATGACTTGGGCTCTCGGTCGTCGTCCAGCCGAGCTCCTATGGCGCGCTGCCGCGGAGCGCGGCACCCGGACGCCACGTGGCCCCGGAGGCCGCAGTTATAGCACGTGACGAGGGTCGGAGTAGATCTTGGTTGCTCCGACTTTCGGCCCGATCGCAGAGGCGACCGGGCCCCCGGCCTCCAGTCCCCTGGTCGTCCCGTGGCGAACGCCTCCTCTCGTGGGCTGACGACTTGGGGTTCGGCGACCACCAACCCCGGGGCTGCGACGACAGCAGCGTTGCAACCAACGCCTTGCTTCCGTTGTAGGGCCTCGTGCGCTTGAATACTCGTGGCGACTCTCAAAGAAGAAATATCAATGTCGTCAGCTGTGTTGATAGGGACCCCCAGGTCCTGCGCCAACTTGAGCAGCTGCTCCAAAACCATCGCGTCTTGGCCCTCCTCGTCCATCCGAGGGAACGCAGCATCAGCAAGAGCCAGCAACGCCGTGCGATAGGCCAGCGCGGTCTCCGTGGCCGCTTTCCGTCTTGCGTAGAACTGATGGCGGCATGTAGAGGGAGGCCCGTAGACCCTGGCCAACAAACCCAGCGCATCCTTCAGCGTGGAGCGGTCCGACTTCCGTGCAGCCCTGAAGGCCGCGAGCGCATCGTCGTCCAGCATGGCGGGCAATGCCCGCAGCGCCGTAGCATCGGACCACGCTGACATCTCTTGATGCGCCAAAAACCTTCGCTGAAATTGGCCCCAGTCTCCGCCTTCCGCCTTGAAGGCTGACAACGTGGGCAGGCGCTGCTGAAAAATGAAGTCATCCGCCTCGTGGTTCCTCTCCGCCTGTCCGTCGGTGTCTAAGATGGCGGCTCCAGCAGCAGACGTAAGATGGCGGACCCCCTCGCGCGCTGATGACGTCGATGCGCGCGCTTGGGAACCCACCACCACGTGGCGCTCGCCGTTCCCGCCAAAAGTAGGCCCAGGCGCAATGGCGGGAATCCCCCATTCGTTTTGGCGGGAATCTGCGGGGCGACCTTGTAAAATGTCCCCCACCGTCCCCGCTCCTCCCGACGAGCTGATCTCCGCCAAGATGGACGCGGCGGCGAGCAGCAGCTCCGCCAGTCGGGAGTGCGCCTCACGAAGCCCGGCGTCTGTCCCCGGTCGCTCGGCCGGCGCCGTCGACGGACCCTGCAGCGTGGGCAAGTCCTCTTCCTCACCCCCCGCCACCAGCGGCTCCGAGTCGTCCAGGTCTTCCTCGCGGTCAATCCCGTGGGTCCTACGGGTCTTCCTCGTCTCCATACTTGGAAGCCCGTTTCACTTCTGACGCCAGATGAAGTATTGGAAAATGACGGCAGGAAACTCCTTGACGGGAACACACTTCTTTTATTAAATCTTGACTTGTAACAATACAACGCGTGGCCTCTCTTCTTCACACCGCACTTCTCTTGACTCAGGATTCTGTGCTGCCGGCTCTCTGTGCCTCGTGTAGACTCCGCGCCTCGGCTACACTCCTCTCTCGCCTCGTGTAGACTTTGCCTCTCTCTCGCTGGCTACACCGTATGCATACTCGGCTCGTGCAGACCGTTCTCTCTCGCTGGCTACACCGTATGCATACTCGGCTCGTGCAGACCGTTCTCTCTCGCTGGCTACACACTACACATTACTCAGCTCGTGTAGACCGTTCTATCTCGCTGGCTACACACTATACATTACTCAGCTCGTGTAGACCGTTCTATCTCGCTGGCTACACACTATACATTACTCAGCTCGTGTAGACCGTTCTATCTCGCTGGCTACACACTATACCTTACTCAGCTCGTGTAGACCTTTCTCTCTCTCTGGCTACACACTATACCTTACTCTCTTCTACTCTCCATTACTCTCCTCTCCGGGCTCTATCTCTACACCTTCGTCTTCATTCTTAGATGGTTCCACTTCTGCCCCTTGCTCCTCTGTGCATCACCTTATATACCCCTTCTTCCCGGGAGACGGAGCGGATGCGGACCTCAACGTCGGCACCGCTCCTCCGTTACCCAATCCCCACGCGCTATCCCCACGATCCGGTTCCGCTCAGCGCGTGTTTCCACTCTCCGACCAATCACACCGCGCTGCTACCCGATCACTCCCTCTGGGCGCGTCACCGGCACACAGCCAATCAGCAGCACTACCCCCACCCGCGCACTGACGCCTGCTCCTCCCCGTCAGCGCGCGTCACCACACACACACCCGTACATACGCGCTGGCACACGACATATACACCCAGCGCGTATCACCACTACACAACAACAGTCGGAGACCACACCATCCCGCTTGAAAAGTGATCTAGGGCGCTGCGAGGTGCTGGGGGGCAATTGATGAGCCCAAAAAAATATTCCTGGTGGCCACATTGTTGTTTGCACCTTACCTCTTGTAGCCCATTGCTGATCGTCGCACTTTCAGAGAGAAGTATCTGCAGAGCACAGGAAAAGTAAAAAAAAAAACACTATGGGCACGCGTCCATCAACACGTTCTCAAAATACGCAATTCAAATTAAAACTACGTCCATTTCAAATTCTAAAGATACCAATTTTGTACAAAAATGCACAATGGTAAATGAGGAAATGGTGAATCCGTAGAGAGATCTATCGAGACCTATAGAGATAGTTAGAGACTCATAAACTAAACTTAAATATGTATTTGTTTAACCAGATGGTAGGCCCCCACCACTGAGCTATGTTTGTTCATCAGCAACCCCTGGCGACCGCACCCAATGATATCAGCTCAACCAAGTGGGCTGATATCATCACCGCATAGACATTCATAGCGGCGGCCAAATAATGCAGACGCATAGAGACATATAGAGACCCATGGAGCCATATTGGGACCCACGGAGATTTATAGTTACCAGTAGAGGCATATAGAGGTCTATAGACTAAAATAAAACTTGTTTTCATTTACCAGATAGGGCCCTTCTTAAGTGAGCAGCACATGTACGGCCATGGCCTTCAGATGAACCACGTACATCAATCACTTTGTTTTTTTTTGGTTCTTTCGGTAAAGTCACGTATAAAGATAAAATAAATTAAATAATAGCATACGACGTTTCGATTGCAACACAAGCAATCATCATCAGGTATAAATGAAATAGAAACAAAAAATCTAACCAGAAAACTATAGACAGACATATAAGCAGACAGATATCACCAAGATACATGGAGAGAGAGTAACACAGGCACAGAGAGTGGGATCGTTTCTGTGGTGAGGCCTTAAATAGACAGAGGGGGGCGGAGGCAGAGAGAAGGAGGAGTTAGAGAAAAAATTAACATATGTTTAAGCTCTCGGTTAAGATTGAATCACTTTGTTCCTGTGCAGTTTGGGGACCGAGGGGGTGGGGGAGCTTATACGCAAGTGCAGCAAAAAGCGATTGCCCTGTCGAGGGAGGGAGGAATGTGATGAGCTATGAAGCGCTTTGTCACAGATGTCCAGCAGTGGGGCACGGGGCTCAGCAAGTTACAACACCCCACACAATACACACACACCGATAGGGGTGCAGAGTAGTGAAAAAGGTAAGCATGCCACTAAATATGAATAAATAAATATAAATAAAGTATTTAAGCTCTCGGTTATCCACGTGCAGGTGTACGCAAAATTTAGATGTAAATTAATAACTCGTGGATTTTTCCCTTCAGCCCAAATGTCTAATCTAAAAACAGTCATACACTTTTGTGTCTTGGAAATGTGTATACTGGTAGGAACCCACTGGTTCCACCAGCTCACAGGGGATGATTGTGTCCGTCCGTCCGTCGTGCAGGGAGGGGCTGGGTGGGGAGGGGAGGGTGGGGAAGGGCTGGGTGGGAGGGGAGGGTGGGGAGGGGCTGGGTGGGAAGGGTGGGGCTGGGTGGGAGGGGTGGGGCTGGGTGGTGGGTGGGAGGTGTGGGGCTGGGTGGGGAGGGGCTGGTCACCCCGTGGTGCCCTTATAAAACTTAACGTTTAACCTACTCACGCCAGCTTGTGCCCACCCTCACAGTCGGGCATATTTGCGGAATACACCACGCCGCCGTTGACCCTGGCCATTGACCGAGCAACCCAACGTTCCTACTAGCTCCCTCCGCAGGAATGTGTTTTACAGGTCACATGCTGCTTAATCCCGAACATATGGGTTGCTCTGGTTAATCAGAAATTCGCATGATTTCCTCTATAGTATAGTAGTTGCAATATCTTCTTGGTTCTTTCGGTAAAGTCACGTAGAAGGTAAATAATAAAATTTAAAAAATTAAACATAATAAAATACAATTCTCACGACGTTTCAGCGTCTGAAGTGACGCTGTTTTTCCGACAGACCTGTTCTTCACCTGAGGACGGCTGCTTGCGTTGAATGAGCTCATTCAGACGCTGTCTTTCCGACAGACCTGTTCTTCACCTGAGGACGGCTGCTTGCGTTGTGGCCGAAACGTCATGAGAATTGTATTTTATTATGTTTTATTTTTATTATTTCCCTTCTACGTGACTTTACCGAAAGAACCAAGAAGATAAATCCCTGCAGTCACGAAAGCTTTAAATCGAAATTTAGTTGCAATATCTTTACACACAGGAGGCTGAGTTTGATTGATGTTGATTGGCTGTGGCTCTGCTATCATCGACTTCTGCTGGACGGGTGCCAGGAAAGTGATATTATCACTGAGCACACGCAGTGACAATAATTGAATTGTGCTTCATTGTGAGCGACGTATCCGATCATTCAATTGGTGAGTTTTATTAAATTTATACCCCTAAATTAGTTTATTTTTGACATAGACATCCGGGGAAAATTCGCGCGAAGAAACAAGAGTCTTCTGGACATAAATTCGTGGCGGTTTATCAACACTAAATGCAAGCTTTGGGGCAAGGCAAAAAAAACAGTCCCAGACCACACCAAGACAACAACAACAGTCGCAGACCACAACAATACAACAACAGTCGGAGACCACACCAGGAGTCCACTCACCAGCGTCGCGAACAAAAGGGCAATGAAATACGACGGAAGATTCATGTTTTACGCCCTTCCGCCGTCGGTGATTTTCCTTCATCTGCGGTGCGGCTTCTCCGCTGTCGGTCGCGCCAAACCGCTCTGGGACACTCCCCGTGAGGTCGCTTAAGCGGCGCCGACTGAAGAGAGAGCTGAAAGAACGAGCGAAGTGGATAAGTCATCGGTATCGTCTGAGACCTTTAAAACGGAAGGCAGCGATTGAGGCGTTGCATAATCACAGAAACACACGAGCAAGAGAGTGTGATCTCACGGTGTTTGATCAGCACCGCAGTGTGTTGTAAAACCATTCAAGTTGCGTTCTAGGTCCGCGTCCCTGCCCTATGGTGTGAGGTGCGGCTACCCCCGCCTCCTACAACGTCGTTGGCGCAGCGTGGAAGAGGAAACCCAAAAATGCCCACTGGAGGGCCTCTCTCGTGATGCTCCCTCTCGTGCAGGCTGTTGTGACGAGATGTTGACTACCTCGCCTGGTATACAGGAGGTCGTGAGTTCGATCCCTACCCTGAAGATGCCTGATGCTGTATATTTGCAGTCTGCGTGTCAATCCCTTATCATCGCTGTGCTGAGATGTTGACTACTTCGCCTTGTATACAGGAGGTCGTGAGTTCGATCCCTACCCTGAAGATGCCTGATGCAGTATATTTGCAGTCTGCGTGTCAATCCTTTATCATCGCTGTGCTGAGATGTTGACTACCTCGCCTGGTATACAGGAGGTCGTGAGTTCGATCCCTACCCTGAAGATGCCTGATGCGGTATATTTGCAGTCTGCGTGTCAATCCCTTATCATCGCTGTGCTGAGATGTTGACTACTTCGCCTTGTATACAGGAGGTCGTGAGTTCGATCCCTACCCTGCAGATGCCTGATGCTGTATATTTGCAGTCTGCGTGTCAATCCCTTATCATCGCTGTGCTGAGATGTTGACTACCTCGCCTGGTATACAGGAGGTCGTGGGTTCGATACGGACCCTGACGACAGAGGTCGCAAACGGGTTTTGATTCCTTACCCGTACCCGTACCTGGCCGCACCAGGGTCGCAAACGGGTACCCGGCCGGGTACGGGTAGCCGGTTAGCCGGGTATCGGGTACCCGATTGCAACCTCTGCCTGACGATGCCTGCTGCTGTATATGTGGAGTCTGCGTCTCTCTCTTCCCGTGATCGCGTGGGATTTTAATCCGGATCCTCCCGATTCCCCCTCTACATTTACAATAAACATCTGCTGTAAGTTTCCACAACGATGATGATGATGACGATGTCAGCCATTGTCGTTGAGCTCCCATTCGTGGCCAGGTGGCTTTTGAAAAAGAGCCACGTAGCTCAGCGGGTTCTCACCTGGTAACATAATAATAGCTTCGTAAATAGTTTATAGATTACATTTTGAGTTAAACCTTTATTGACTGCAGGAATTCATATTATTTTGTTCTTTCGGTAAAGTCACGTAGATAGAAAAAAATTTTAAATAAAAAAACACCAATGTAGACTGTATTATTTTAATTTCATTTTTTTTATTTTAATTCTTATTCAACTTATTTATTATTATTAATTTTCTATCTTCATGACTTTACCGTAAGAACCAAAGAATAGTTTATAGATTGTTTATAGTCACCCGTCCCAGATTAGTGGTTACACGGCGGTGTCAAGAGCGACCTCTGTGGAGGAGGCTCGTGAAGGATGCCACTAGGCAGTGCCATGCTAGGTGCACGTTGAGGAAGCTACTGGGAAGTTGGAGGCAGTCGCCCTCCAGCAACAATAGTGTAGGGCAGAGGAGCGACGCTGACAACAACGAGCGTAGCACCGGGTCGATAGGCAGACAAACAGGCAGACGGACAAACACGTAGGCGTGGAGTTGATTCACAACAACAAAAAGCAGATGTGATGGGTAACTTCACTTCACATGTTATGGCCGCGACAAAGATCCCACGTGTAACCTTAAACAGACTCGAAGCGGGCAAGTACTCTTAGCATGCAGACACACATACGCAACGACGCACACACAGATACACACAGACACAGAGATAAAGACACACAGAAACACACAGACACAGAGACAAAGACACACACAGACACAAATACACACAGATACACCGACACACACAGTCACAGATACACAGAAACACACACAGACACACACAGGTACACAGACACACGCAGATACAGATACACAGACAGACACGCTCAGATACAAATACACAAAGACACATAGGTACACAGAAACACACAAATACACAGACACACACATATAAACAGACACGCCCACAAACCTCCGCTGTGATGCTCTCGATTAAACTCCCGCGTCTCACCCGTGCCACTTGGATGACGACTCACGGTCTTAACCACGCTCAAGCCTGGTCCAAACAGACACAGCCTCAGACAGACACAGAGACAGCCTCGGTGTGTCTCTTAACAACCCCCCGAGGTCACCGAGCTCCTTGCTTCCCGTTCGCGCGGTTTGGAAGACTTCCCTATCCTTGAGTTTCGGTTTAACGATGCTGCTGATTCTTATCGCTCTCGCTGCCAGCCTATAGCGGCAGGCGGTGACACGGATTTCCTTTTGTGAGAGACAGGATGTGGAGATGACCCAAATGTGAACTCCCTCGTCTGGTCTATAGGAGGTCGTGGATTCAATCCCGACCCTGACGAAGCCCGTTGTAGATGTGAAGTCTGTGTGTGTCTCTCTCACTCTCTCTCGTCATCATCATCACGGTGGTGAAATGTTAACACCCTCGCCTGCTCTACAGGAGGGCGTGCATTCGATCCCGACCCTGACAATGCCTGCTGCTGTATATTTTGAGTCTGCATTTCTCTCTCTAATCATCATCATGGTGGCTAGGGAGATGTTAACAACCTCGCCTGGTATACCGGAGGGCGTGGGTTCGATCCCGACCCTAACGATGTCTGCTGCTGTATATTTGGAGTCAGCGTGTTTCTCTCTCATCATCACGGTGGTGAAATGTTCACTACCTCGCCTGGTCTACCAGAGGTCGTGGGTTCCATCCCGACCCTGACGATGCCTGTTGTCTATGTGAAGTCTGTGTGTGTGTGGATGAGTGGGCGGACGGGTGAGTGGGCGAGTGAGTGGGCGAGTGAGTTGGTGAGTGGGTGAGTGGGCGAGTGAGTTGGTGAGTTGTGGGTGAGTGGCTGAGTGGGTGGCTCTGGTTACTCTGGGACAATGATCACAAGACAGAATGAATCAATTATGTTAATGTCACAACTCTTATATTGATGTGTTGGTTGTGGTGACTCTGGGACAATGATCACAAAGACAGAAGGAATAAATTATGTTAATGTTACGACCCTTATATGGATATGTTGGGTGTGGTTACTTGATGGCAATGATCATAAGACGAAATTAATCAATTACGTTAATGTTACGACCCTTATATGGATGTGTGGGTTGTGGTTACTCTGGGACAATGATCACAAGACATAATTAATTAATTATGTTAATATCTTGACTTAAAGCTTTCGTGACTGCAGGAATTCATATGCTTTGGGTCTTTCGGTAAAGTCACGTAGATAGGTACAAATTAATACAAATAATACATATAAAATAAACAAAAAACTACGACGTTTCGATCACAACACAAGTGATCGTCATCAGGAGGAAAAGGGGGGGAAGCTGCTGAGTGTAGCCCATGCGGTGGCCTCACACGAAATTGATTTCTCCAAGACGAAGTTACTCTGCAAATCCACTGGCTATCAACAAAGATTAGTTCATGAAGCCATCCAGATATATAGATAGAGACACAATTTCAACCGAGAAGATGGGTATAAACTGAGCAATCATTGTAAGGACGTTATTAACCAGTTTAAGTCAAAACTGGCTATGATGTTGCCATCCTACCTTCTGATGTTAGCAGTTATTTTCGACTCTCTGATTTTACATTAACAGGTTCACACTAACAAAGCCGCCGTTTACATTGACATGCTAATCTCTTACATTGACATGCTAATCTCTCTCACATTAACGTCACTAGCCCTGCCCACTTCGTTTATGACCCGAGGACTACACTTATGTTAAACCTATTCAGCAGCTTTCCCCCTCTTTCCTCCTGATGACAATCACTTGTGTTGTGATCGAAACGTCGTCATTTTATTTTATTTTATATTTTTTTATTTTTTATTAATTTGTACCTATCTACGTGACTTTACCGAAAGACCCAAAGAATATCATAACAACAGTCTTGACCACTGGATGGGTTCTGCAGGATTGGAAGGATTCCCTGGTGGTCCCCCTATTTAAGAAGGGGGACCGCACAGACTGTAACAACTGCAGGGTCATCTCACTCCTCAGTGTGCTGCGAAAGGTCCTGGCAAGGATTATTCAACATCGCCTTGCTCGGTACGCTGAGGAGAGGCTTGCGGAGCCCCAATGCGGTTTCAGGAAAGGGTGGTCCTGCACGGATGCCATATTTTCTGTCCGTCTGCTACAGCAGAGGTGTAGGGAATTCCAACAAAACCTACATCTCTGCTTTATTGACCTGGTCAAGGCCTATGATACCATCAGTAAGCCTGGGCTCTGGGTTGTTCTTCGTGCTTTCAGAGTCCCTGACCCTCTGCTCACGATCATTAAGAACCTTCATGATGGTAAGCGGGCCCGGGTAAAACTACGTGGCCGGGAGTCAGAGCCATTCCCTGTACACCTTGGGGTGCGACAGGGATGTCCTCTGGCTCCCACATTATTTATATCTATTTTGACCACGTAGTTCATGAAGCCTTCAATAGCTGTACCGGGGAAATTTCCATTTAGTACAGATATAATGGGAGGCTGATCGATGCCTGGATGCGGTCAAGGGATGGCTCCCTATTGGTCAACCACGTTATGTATGCCGATGATTTGGTAATTGCTGCTCATTAAGAGGAGGAGTTGGAGATGCTGCTGCTGAAACTGGAGCGTGCCACTAAGAGGTGGGGCCTTACCTTCAGCCCCACCAAAACTATCACCTGCCTGGGTATTTTGTACCATCGGACACTCCACCCCCACAACTCCCAATCGGTGATGGGGCAGTTGTGGAGAGAGTGGAGAGTTTCCCATACCTGGGCAGTGTGCTCATGACCGGCTCCGGTTTAAAAGCAGAGGTCTCACTCCGAATCAGTCGAGCGGCAATGTATTTTCATCGGTTGCGTAACGCTGTGTGGAAGCTACCTGGTCTGTCGCTCCACACAAAGCTTCAGGTCTTCTCGGCCACGGTCATTCCCTCCCTTCTCTACGCTTGCGAAACGTGGACCCCCCTAATGGAGCATTTTCACCAGTTAGAAACATTTAACCAGGCTGGATTGTGTGAGGTGCTCACAAATCCTTGAAAGATCTGGGCAAAGTCCCATCGGTGAGCTCCTCCAGCAGACAAAGCTGCGTTGGCTGGGTCATGTAGCCCGCATGCCCAGCCACCGCATGCCTAAACAGCTTTTGTTCGGCCGGATCGAGCGGGCTAAATGGGGGCGGCACGGGCTAAAAAAGAGATGGAGTGATGTGGTACAGGAGGACGGGGAGCTGAGTGGACTTGCCGATGACTGGTACCAGCGGTGTCAAGATCGGCCTCAGTGGAGGAGGCTCGTGAAGGACGCTACTAAGCAGTTGGAGGCAGTCGCCCTCCAACAACAACGGAGGGCGGAGGAGCGACGCTCACAACAACGAGCGGAGCGCCGGGTGGCTAAAGCACAGTAAGTTGGCACAGTAGGGGGCACAGGTGATGCATCAGCCAGTCATCTCGGTTATCTCAGTCAGTCTACCCGTGGCATCTGGGTCTGCCCCGTGACCTCTTACCAGCGCTGATGTGTTCCCTGCACTGGAAATGACTCAGCAGCGTCGTACGGCTGCTGATGCAGATGCAGAGCCAACGGCTGCAATTTCACACTCAGCTTGGTCAAGCCACAGAGAACAAAAAGGAGACAGCCACAGAGTCACAAGGGGGAGCCACAGAGTCACAAGTGTCGTGATTAGGGGCCGCCCATAAATGACGTCACGCACCTAGGGTGGGATGGGGGTCAGACATTTGTGACGATGTGTGACGAGGAGGGGGGGATTGAGAAATGTGACGTTACATAAAAATGCGCAACTTTAAATACATATAGGCAACACATTCTACTTAATTAAATATACTTCTTTTTATGAATGTTTTCTCCTACATCAGAGCTTTTTAACGTCATATTTGAGGGGGGGTCTGATTTTTTGTGACACCGTGTGACGAAGGAGGGGGGGGTAAAAAATCGTCCAAAATCGCGTAACGTCATTTATGGACGGCCCCTTAGTAGTATAGTGTATAGTGTAGTGTATAGGATGAACGTTGTGATATTCAAGGGGCACAGTGTGACCAATGAGGTCTGAATTGGTCTGTAATGAGGTAGGGTACTGAGGAGGTGTTGACAGCTCTGTAGTAGTGCAGTGTATAGGGTAGTGTATAATGTAGCGTAGTGTGTAGTGTATAGTGTAGTTTATAGTGTAGCATGTAGTGTAGTGCATAGCAGAGGTGTGGACTCGAGTCATGTGACTTGGACTCGAGTCAGACTCGAGTCATGAATTTGATGACTTGCGACTCGACTTGGACTTGCATAACAATGACTTTGTCCCACCTATGAGATGTGGACTCGAGTCATGTGACTTGGACTCGAGTCAGACTCGAGTCATGAATTTGATGACTTGCGACTCGACTTGGACTTGCATAACAATGACTTTGTCCCACCTCTGGTGCATAGTGTATGGTAGTGTAGTGGAAAGTGTAGTGCATCGTGTAGTGTATAGTAGAATAGGGTAGTGTATCGTGTAGTGTACAGTAGTATAGTGTATAGTGTAATTTTTGAGTGTAGTGTATAGCAGAGGTGTGGACTCGAGTCATGTGACTTGGACTCGAGTCAGACTCGAGTCATGAATTTGATGACTTGCGACTCGACTTGGACTTGCATAACAATGACTTTGTCCCACCTATGAGATGTGGACTCGAGTCATGTGACTTGGACTCGAGTCAGACTCGAGTCATGAATTTGATGACTTGCGACTCGACTTGGACTTGCATAACAATGACTTTGTCCCACCTCTGGTGTATAGTGTAGTGCTTAGTGTAGTGTATAGTAGTGTAGAGTGTAGTGTATAGTCTTTATTGTATTACATTTTAATTTATTCAGTTTAGGAAACAGGCTACAGTCTACATTATAGACTGCCAGTACACTCACCAAACTTAATAACCTGGCTACAGTCTACATTATAGACTGCCAGTACACTCACCAAACATAATAACCAGGCTACAGTCTACATTATAGACTGCCAGTACACTCAGCAAACATAATAACCAGGCTACAGTCTACATTATAGACTGCTAGTACACTCAGCAAAGATAATAACCAGGCTACAGTCTACATTATAGACTGCCAATACACTCACCCAGCTTAATAACCAGGCTACAGTCTACATTATAGACTGTCAGTACACTTAATCAGATTTAGAACCAGGCTACAGTCTTAATAAGTGTTTTTTTTTATTTTCATTTTTTTTAATTCACTTTATTTATTTTTATTTTCCTATTTATGTGACTTTACCGAAAGAACCAAAGAATATAGTGTGTAGTATATTGTAGTGTATAGTGTAGTGTAAAGTAGTTTAATGAGTGGCTCCGACACGGAAAAAGACTTCAAGTTATTTATTAATAAAGCTTGGTACAGCCACGTATCTCTCTCTTCTCTCTTCGCGGATGTCTGCCGCTCCTGGAACTTTCGAGAACGTTCCAGAGGCCTCCCTGGTATATCTGCCCCATCACTTTTACCCCAGTATAATCCCTACTATGGATAAGCCGTAGCTGTATAAACAATGTACGCCCCACAATAATCCAGGAGATGGCGCTCTTATTACATCACCTCGCCCGTGATGAAAAAAGGATAAAGCGTAATACGGAGCGCCATCAGCCACCAAGCACAACACAACTGGACTTGGATAGAAGGAACGGAATGTCGAACAATCAATGCATGACAACAACACTTTGGAATTAGGAACGATACACAATTCAGAACCCAGAATGGCTCAAGAAAACCGCGACGTTTTGGAGCGTGTCCGCATCGCCGGCCCATACGCCTGCTGTGGAATAAGCTCAGGAACACCGGCCGGTGGAAGCAGCGGTCCAGCAGAGGGCGACACAGCCGGATTCGGCGCAGGTGAGGACGGCGGAACAGCGACATCCTCCAGTCCCGCTCAATGACGCTGTCGGCGGCAAAGAAACAGACTTCGTAAGATCACCTTGCCCAGGGGCAGCAGCAGGCCTGTTGGCCACGTCAGGCACCGGGATTTGGAGATGACGATGTCCCACGGGAGCAACAAACGGTTTGAATCGCACTCTTAGGTTTTTTTCGGTAAAGTCACGTAGGTAAAAAATAATCAAATAAAATAATAATAATAAATGAAAATAAATCAATTAAATCACGACGTGTCGGAGGCAACACAAGTCTCCGTCTTCAGGTGGGACCGTCACAGCCAAATTTACTGTATCGGTGAAGAGAAATCCAAGAGACAAGATCTTAAATACCAGACAAGATCCTAAATACCATCATGTCTCTTGGATATCTTCTCACTTGATACAGTAAATTTAGCTGTGACGGTCCCACCTGAAGACGGAAAGACGGAGACTTGTGTTGCCTCCGACACGTCGTGATTTATTGATTTATTTTCATTTATTATTATTTTATTTTATTATGTTTTACCTACGTGACTTTACCGAAAAAACCTAAGAGTATGAATCCTTGCAGTCACGAAAGCTTCAAATCTCGGTTTCAATCGCGACGGGTGAACGAAACAATGCTGGCGACCGTGACGAACGCGGACACCCCGAGGACGCAAAACCTCAACAATTGTCATGGGCCCTTGCCATGGTTTGTGGAGCTTGGGAGAGGTGCCAACGGGCACCTGCGGGCAATGAAGCCACACACCGCATCCCCAACCGACCATGGAATGTCCGCTTTTGACCTCCGCGCACAACGCTCATCCCGAGCCTGGGTCTTAGACAGTGGCGGCTCCTGCAAAATCTCTCACGGGGGGCCAATGTCTGGATGATTGATAAGGATAAGGTCCACCCATGCAATGGATAAATTAACAGCTTAAGCATGTAAAGGCAACTTCACTTCTTTAATATTAATGAAAAATAAAGTGACTCTTACAATACATCTTGTTTGTTTCTATACTCACTATTAATACAATCCACTCAAGTTCCTTTTATTAAAGATTCCACTAGGTGGCGACAAATTATATTGTTGGATGAAACGTGCTTACGTATGATGACGTAAGCACGTTAGGGCGAGCCCTCCCGGAAGCCATAGAGAATGCATTGCAGCGCCCCCGTTCGAAGAAAAACATCTTTGAATGTAAGTCTATGGGACCACTCGGGGCGATTCTCAGCCGGAGGGAAATCGCCCAAAAAGAGGCGGTACTCCACAGAACGTAGCATGACGCTGATTGGACTATATCCAGAGGCACAGTGACGGCGAGCGTGACTCTGTGGTTGAATGACATTGGTGGTGCGTCGCCCAATCGCCCTAATGAAGAAACCGCCCCTGGTCTTAGAGGTATTCAAACTGGCATCCTCCTGCGCCTCCGAAACCCGACTAAGGGACTTTTGGATGTGTTCAGCAGGGACGATTTCGACTTGGGTCGGACGTCCTTGTTGTCTGATCACGTAGACACGGGGGATGCCAGCCCCATTCGCTTGAACCCGCATCGTATGGGGCTGCCGATGACATGTTGGCTGCGGACATTATTTCGCCGTCCACTCGCCCGTGGGGCACCCCAGTAGTTTTGTTGGAGAAAAATGATGGCAACCTCCGGTTTTGTGTGGACTGTCGGCGTCTTCATAAGGTTTCCGTGTAGTGTAGGGTATAGTGTAATGTATATTAGTGTAGTGTATGTGCGTGTAGTGTATAGTGTAGTGTATAATGTAGTGTATTTCGATTTAAAGCTTTCGTGACTGCAGGGATTCATCTTCTTGGTTCTTTCGGTAAAGTCACGTAGAAGGGAAGTAATAAAATAATAAAGATAAAACATAATAAAATAAAATAATTATGTTTTATCTTTATTATTTTATTACTTCCCTTCTACGTGACTTTACCGAAAGAACCAAGAAGATGTAGTGTATTGTGTAGTGTATAGTGTAATATATATGAGTGTAGTGTATATGAGTGTAGTGTATAGTGTAGTGTATAGTGTAATGTATAGTGTAGTGTATAGTGTAGTGTATATGAGTGTAGTGTATAGTGTAGTGTATAGTGTAGCGGATAATGTGGTGTACTGTATAGTGTGGTGTAGTGGATAGTGTAGTATGTTGTAGTGTAGTGTAAAATGTAGTGTTAAGTGTAGTGTAGCGTATAGTGTCGTGTATAGAGTAATGTATGGTAGTGAATAGTGTAGTGTATAGTAGAGTATTGTATAGTGTACTGGATAGTAGTATAGTGTATTGTTTCGTAGTGTATAGTGTAATGTATAGTGTAGTGTATAGTGTATAGTAGTGTATTGTGTAGTGTATATGAGTGTAGTGTATAGTAGTGTATAGTAGTGTATAGTCTAGTGCAGGGGTCTGCAACCTTTAAGACATAAAGAGCCACTTGGACCCGTTTCCGAAGGAAAAAATAGACTGGGAGCCGCAAAACCATTGCAACATTTAAAACAAATATAACACTGCATATATTGTTTCTTACCTTATTGCTATATACAGGATCGTGCAGTCAGCTGTCAATCTGAATAAAAAAAGGACTTTTTCACTTAACAATGTAAAATATATTTTTGCAAATTAATAGCTAAATTACCTGGTTAATGGGATTTTTGCTCCTGAACCTCAGTGCACAGTGTCTGCACATCAGGGCTGTAAGACGTCACCTTCATTTTCACACAGGCTTGCAAGCTGTCATCTGTGAGGCGTGATCGATGTTTGTTTTTAATATAGTTCATGTTGGAGAAGACCTGCTCACATACATATGTGGAGCCGAAGATCGACAGGACTCCAAATGCATACTTTTTCATGTTTATATAAGTGTTGGGGATGGCATTCCATGTTTCGAATACAAGTTTGTCCTGTTTGGGAAGGTTTTCAATATCACTCCATTTATGATTCTGAGCCAGAATGGCCTTCTGACGGGCAACATCCTCAAGAGTAGCGGTCAAGCATTTGAACTTGGACACCCATATATCTTTGTCGGCTATATCGGCCAGTTCCATCTCAAGATCAGGTTGACTTACACCTGCAAATGCAGTCATATTCAATAGGGATGGATCGATCGCCAGGGGAGTGACAGGGAAGGATAATGTCGTTTTTTCCTCTCTGAACTCACAGAATCGTTTCCCAAACGAACTTTGCATTGTGGTGATTGCAGACTTGAAATATTCCAAATTTATCGTATCATGACTTTGTTTGAACTCTCTCAAAGAGGGAAAGTGAGACAGTGTACCTCTCTGTAAATCTTTGACAAACACTGTCAACTTGCGCTCGAATGCCAAAACCTCCTCCAGCATGTGCAGGGCTGTGCCTCCTTTCCCCTGAAGGGTTGTATTTAGCGTGTTTAGATGTGCTGTCATGTCTACCATAAAATGTAATTTTTCCAGCCACTCTGGCTGTTCCAGCTCAGCAAAGGTGAGCTCTTTGCTGCCCAGGAAGGTTTTTACTTCTTCCAAACATGTGACAAAGCAACGGCAACGTTATTGCCTGTCACCGGGCGGGCAGTGTGGAGCGGAGCGGCGACCTGTCAGCAGCGGCAACGCCACAGCAGGTGTCACAGTGCGCCTCCTCCCCTCGCTAGCATCCGCCCCGGAGCCGCGGTCAAGGTTCAAAAGAGCCGCATGCGGCTCCGGAGCCGCAGGTTGCCGACCCCTGGTCTAGTGTATAGTGTAGTGCAGAGGTGGGACAAAGTCATTGTTATGCAAGTCCAAGTCGAGTCGCAAGTCATCAAATTCATGACTCGAGTCTGACTCGAGTCCAAGTCACATGACTCGAGTCCACATCTCATAGGTGGGACAAAGTCATTGTTATGCAAGTCCAAGTCGAGTCGCAAGTCATCAAATTCATGACTCGAGTCTGACTCGAGTCCAAGTCACATGACTCGAGTCCACACCTCTGCTATACACTACACTAAAAAATGACACTATACACTATACTACTGTACACTACACGATACACTACCCTATTCTACTATACACTACACGATGCACTACACTTTCCACTACACTACCATACACTATGCACCAGAGGTGGGACAAAGTCATTGTTATGCAAGTCCAAGTCGAGTCGCAAGTCATCAAATTCATGACTCGAGTCTGACTCGAGTCCAAGTCACATGACTCGAGTCCACACCTCTGGTGTAGTGTATATGAGTGTAGTGTATAGTGTAGTGTATAGTAGTGTATAGTGTAGTATATAGTGTAGTGTATAGTGTAGTGTATAGTATAGTGTATAGTGTAGTGTATAGTGTAGTGTATCGCGCAGCGTACAGAATAAACGTTAAGATTCACAAGTATCACGGTGTGACCAGTAGAGTCTCCATTGGCCTGTAATAAGCCAGGGCACCGACAAGGGCTTGGCAGGGAACGCGATGCGTGGGTGGGTGTGAGGACGCTCGCTAGCCGCATGGCGTGGGGGATGCCGCTTTAACAACCTAAAAGTTGCAGGTGTCCAGAATTCAGATCCTGCGAGCACTCGGAGGCTCGCAGCTGAGTGAACCACCACGAGATGTGTGAGGAATTTGTGCCCCGATGTCTCCCCCGACTTGTCTGCCATCAATGTTCCGGGCGATTGCCATACCCTGTCAACCCCTTGACAAGCCCGCATTGAAATAGCTGAACGCCATGGGGACCTGAACACTCTGGACATCAACACGGGGTGAACCGTATGGGTTGACAGAGATAGGTGAGTCTATGGGTCTCTATGAGGCGAGTCTGTGGTTTCCTTGTGTGTTGAGTCTGTGGGTCTCTCTGTGTGGTGAGTCTATGGGTCTCTGTGTGGTGAGTCTATAGATATTTGTGTAGTGAGTCTGTGGGTTTCTGTGTGGTGAGTCTGTGGGTCTCTGTGTGGTGAGTCTGTGGGTCTATGTGTGGTGAGTCTATAAGTCTTTGTGTGGTGAGTCTGTGGGTTTCTGTGTGGTGAGTCTATGGATCTATGTGTGGTGAGTCTATGGGTCTCTGTGTGGTGAGTCTATGGGTTTCTGCGTGGTGAGTCTATGGGTCACTCTGTGTGGTGAGTCTGTGGGTTTCTGTGTGGTGAGTCTATGGGTCACTCTGTGTGGTGAGTCTATGGGTATCTGTGTTGTGAGTCGATGGGTCTCTGTGTGGTGAGTCTATGGGTCACTCTGTGTGGTGAGTCTATGGGTATCTGTGTGGTGAGTCTATGGGTCTCTGTGTGGTAAGTCTATGGGTTTCTGCGTGGTGAGTCTGTGGGTCTCTGTGTGGTGAGTCTGTGGGTTTCTGTGTGGTGAGTCTATGGGTCACTCTGTGTGGTGAGTCTCTGGGTATCTGTGTTGTGAGTCTATGGGTCTCTGTGTGGTGAGTCTATGGGTCACTCTGTGTGGTGAGTCTATGGGTATCTGTGTGGTGAGTCTATGGGTCACTCTGTGTGGTGAGTCTATGGGTATCTGTGTGGTGAGTCTATGGGTCTCTGTGTGGTGAGTCTATGGGTCACTCTGTGTGGTGAGTCTATGGGTCTCTGTGTGGTGAGTCTATGGGTCACTCTGTGTGGTGAGTCTATGGGTATCTGTGTGGTGAGTCTATGGGTCTCTGTGTGGTGAGTCTGTGGATCTCTCTGTGGCGACGCTCACGATTATTCATTCTTGAATTTGTATTTGTAAATTAAACTCTGTCCACTAATATCGGTCAACGCATCCCAAACTTAATCATTCTCTTTTGCCCGAAGCCTCGGTGCCTCGATGGGCATTAACTCACCTGGAACGCGCTGCCTCACGCGTTCTGTATCCGCTGTTTGCCTCATTTGCGTTGACTTCCATGATAGAGTTTTTTTAGGTTAGATCACCGCATGAATGTGTAAATGTTGTGTCGTTAAAACCCACCACCACCCGACACAGCCAACTGGTAAGGGTTGTGTCACGTAAACAGAACGTGCCATTTCGTCACTAGTACAGCACTAGTGTGTAGTGTATTGTATAGTATGGTGCAGTGTGTAGAGTATAGTAGTGTAGTGTATAGTGTAGTATACTAATACAGTACACCGGTGTGTTGGAGAGCTAAGCCACAACAAATGTTGTGTATAGTAGTGTATAGTGTAGTGTATAGTGTAGTGTATAGTGTAGTGTATAGTATAGTGCAATGTGTAGTGTATAATAGTAGGAGCTCCCGAAGATCCAGATGGAGGAGATCAAGTCCATCAGCTACAAGAACCGGGGCTCCGTCCCGCAAACCTACAAGGTGGAGACCTCCAAGACGCTGACCAAGACCTCGTCGTGGTCGATCGCGAACAAGCTCGAGGCGACCGTCAGCATCAGCGTCAAGGCCGGCATCCCCGACGTCGTCGAGGTGCAGAGCGGCTTCAGCTTCACGGTGGGCACCGAGAGCACCCGCAGCATCGAGAACTCCGAGTCGAAGACCGAGCTCCTCTCGTTCGACGTCATCGTGCCCCCGGGCAAGACGGTGTCCATCGACATCAACATCGGCCGCGCGGAAATCGACCTCCCCTACAAGGGCACGGTGCGCATGACCCTGTTGAACGGCGCCACCTTCGACGTCCCCATGGAGGGGGTCTACAAGGGCCTCGCCTACACCAAGGCGACGGCCGAAACGCGGGAGAAGTGACGAGGGCCGCCCCCCCCCCTCCCGCGAGGGCTTCCGCGCTTCGCCAGCGGCACCGCCGCCACATGCCTACCTGCTCCCTGCGGAGGTCGAGCGTCGCAAAAAAAAACGGTGCCGAGGGAGAGAGGGGAGTTTGTTCGATGGGCTGCCGGCAATGATGAACGTCGGAGGAGCTGAGGAAAATTCCCAGCGGCAAAAGCGAAAACGAAGAGAGGAAGTAAAAAAGTGACTACGACGTTGACAACGACCTATAGCGCAGAATCAATCGGTGGACTCTGTCCCTGCAAATGAGGGGGGGGGGACGTTCGACCAAAATCGGAGAGCAACGGCCACCACCACAACCACCGCCCCCGCCACCATCGCCACCACCACCGCCACTAAGCGGCGGTGAAGTCACCACAGCAATTGTACCAGGCTAGGTGCACCACATCGAGGCCACGTGAAGTGTCGAATGCCCGCCGGCAGGAGGTCACATGTGTGTGTGCGAGTGTGTGCATGGACTTGCCTTCAACTTCACACCGCAAAGCGCAAATCAAGAGGAAGGTGGTGGCCTCAAATTGGCGACAGCTCCTCCGACGCTGACATCCAAAACAAGGGGGGGGGGGGGGATCCCCCCCAGACCCCCCCCACCCACCCCCTCTTATCGCGTCTGTCGCCACCAATTCACGTTATGAGTCGCGTGATCTTTGAATCGTGGGAAAGTGCATGCAAGCAGAAAGGGGGTCGCGCACGTTTGACTGCGCGTAAATCGGTGCTACGGGATGGCTGTGCAGGGTGAGAAATAAATAAAATGTTTCGATTTAAAGCTTTCGTAACTGCAGGGATTCATCTTCTTGGTTCTTTCGGTAAAGTCACGTAGAAGGGAAATAATAAAATAATACAAATAACATAAATGTATGTTTTATTTTAATTTTAATAATAAAATAAAACTAAAATACCTTTGTTTTATTTTTAATCTTTTAATAAAAAAATAACAATAAAATATTATAAATGTTTATTTTATTATTTTATTATTTCCCTTCTACGTGACTTTACCGAGCGAACCAAGAGAAATAAAAAGTCCTCGAAAGAGAACGCCGGAACCGCGGTCGCGTGCTCTGGGTGGAAGGGCGGCATCTCCAAAAAAAAAAAACACCACCTGGGTTCGATTCCAGACGCGGTTAAGTCGGGACTCACGGCCGCGGCGAGTTGGTGGCCATGGGAAGAAAAAAAGAACATAATAAAATTATCATAAGAAAAAAAAGATTTTTTTTTTATAATATAAAAAACATAAGAAATAAAAAACCTGGTTAGCTGTGGCGGAGAACTCACGTGGCGCTGCTGACATCACGGGTTTTGCATTTTTTTTATTCATTAGATTTTCAATCGCACGTGATTAAGACAGAATTCTCGGTTCTCCGAGTCTCTCCCTCTCTGCCGAGTGATCGACACCGTCGCTTTGAAGGGCAAAATGCGGGCTCAGAAGTCCCATTTGGGGCCGTCCATGAATGACGTCATGCACCTGGGGGGGGGGGGGTCAGATATTTGTGACGATGTGTGACGACGGAAGGGGGGGGGTTTGAGAAATGTGACGACACAACAAAATGCGCAACTTTAAACATAGAATTGTTGAGTGCGGCACCACATTAAAAACGCACTACAATGACATTAGTTTAAAGCGATTTGAAGCATCTTTTATTTTCAAAAGGTAAATATGGTTTTGGGGGGGGAAGGGGGCAGAGCTTTGTGACGTCATATTTGAGGGGGGGGGTCTGACTTTTTGTGACGAAGGGGGGGGTCAAAAATCGTCAAAAATCGCGTGACGCCATTTATGGACGGCCAATTTCCGACGAACCGCTCACACAGCGCAAGTGCTCAACGTACGTTGATGACCGTACGAGGAACCCACGGTGATTTAAAGGCATTAATCCCCTCCAAAATCGCCCAAAGAAGCGCTCACAAGTGGTGCCATCACGTCTATCCCCTCTTATTCATTCAGCAAAGCAGGAGGAGGATTTCTCCACAAATCCGCGGCTGTCGCCTGATGAAGCCGGTCGTTGTGATTACCGGCGAAACGTCACGGGGCTCGGATTGTAAATGTCGTGGCTTTGCTCTCCAACATACAACCGGTGTGCTGTACTAGTGTACTACACTATACACTACCATACACTACACTATACTACACACTACACTATTAACTAGTTTACACTACACTATACACACTATACATGACACTATGCACTACGATACACTACACTATACACTACACTATAATCTTCTTGGTTCTTTCGGAAAAGTCACGTAGAAGGGAAATAATAAAATAAAATAAATAATTGTATTATTTCCCTTCTACGTGACTTTACCGAAAGAAACAACAAGATGAATCCCTGCAGTCACGAAAGCTTTAAATCGAAACTACACTAGAAACTATACACTACACTGCACTACTATACACTACACTATACACTATAAACTATACACTACACTATACACTACACTGTGCACTACACAATAAACTATACACTACACTATGCACTACTATACACTACACTATAAACTATACACTACACTATACACTACACTGTGCACTACACAATAAACTATACACTACACTATGCACTACTATACACTACACTATGCACTATACACTACACTATAAACTACACACTACACTATAAACTATACACTACACTATACACTACTATATACCACTATACACTACACTATACACTATTATACACCACTATACCCTACACTACACTATAAACTAGTATACACTACACTATACATGACACTATACACTACGATACACTACACTATACACTACACTAGAAACTATACACTACACTGCACTACACAATAAACTATACACTACACTATGCACTACTATACACTACCCTATGCACTATACACTACACTATACACTACACTATGCACTACTATACACTACACTATGCACTATACACTACACACGAGTGCTGTACTCGTCACGAACTGAGTGAGCTCTGTTCCCGTGACACCGAAGCTCACCGATTGGCTGCGTCGGGCGGTGGGCGGGGCTCTAACGACATCGACGCGGTCACGCGACCTGAACTTGATCTTAGCATGACGACAAGAGAGCGACGACAGTGGGGGTGGTGGTGGTGTGACGGTGGTGGTGTAGGGGTGGTGGTGTAGGGGTGGTGGTGTAGTGGTGGTGTAGGGGTGGTGGTGTGGCGGTGGTGGTGGTGTAGTGGTGGTGGTGTAATGGTGTAGGGGGGGTGGTGTAGTGGCGGTGTAGTGATGGTGGTGGTGGTGTGGTGGTGGTGTGAAGGTGGTGGTGTGGTGGGGGTGGTGGTGGTGGGACGGACGTCGAAATTCGTCCCGAGGGATTTGCCGGTGGGCGAGCGTTCGCCATGAGAACGCGTTTGAGAAGCAAGGCTGTGTGTTTGTGTGTCTGTGTGTCTATGTTTGTGTGACTGTGTGTGTCTGCATCTACCTGTGTGTGTCTACCTGTGTGTGTCTTTGTGTGTGTGTCGTTGTGTGTGTGTCTTTGTGTGTGTGGGTCTTTGTGTCTGTGTCTTTTGTGTGTGTGCATCTTTGTGTGTGTGCATCTTTGTGTGTGTGCATCTTTGTGTGTGTGTGTCTTTGTGCGTGTGTATCTTTGTGTGTGTGTCTTTGTGTGTGTGTACCGATGTCTCTGTGTGTGTGTCTGTGTGTGTGCGCGCGTGCGTCAACGACGATGAGATCATTGGCGGGGGGGACGAGCGCTGCCGTGACGTTGCCGGCCACGTTGTCGGTGACGTCACCGGCGATGACGTCACTGCGGGGGGGGCGTCACCGGCGATGACGTCACTGCGGGGGCGAGTGCAGCTGGACCAGCACGGCCGTGACGTTGTCGGCGCTCCCCCGGCGCACCGCCTCGGTGGTGACGCGGACGCACGAACTCGCCCAGCGCTCGGCACGCGCAGACGAGGAGGAGGACGAGGAGGACGAGGAGGACCCCTCGGGAACCTGAGACAACACAGAGACACAGACACACATAGACACAGACGCACAGAGACACAGAAAGATAAAGAGACAAAGATCCCCCGTGTAATAATTGGTGTTTTACCCTTTCATCTGGCAACAAAACTGACACCTTTTTTACGAGGAGTCATGTTTGCATTGACCACAATACCTGCAGCCATAATGCAAACAAAAAACATAACTCTGATAATGTATGCACTGTCCTTGAAGTTGATTGGTCCACACCTGAGACAGCTTTCCTTAGAGCCTAGTCTCATATGGTGTTCGACCAGATGACGCCAAAAGGCGCACAACTCAAAGACAATGCACCATTAGAGTATGAGAGCTCGGGGTAAGCATTTACACCATTGGAACCTCATTTGCCAGTAGAAAAATATGATAATTGTTTTTTTACCCTTTTATCTGGCAACAAAACTGACACCTTTTTTCCCCCGTGTAGCCTGTAACAGACTGTTTGGGGCAAGTGCTGTTAGCGAGCGGCACCGATGCAAACCGGCACGGCACACGAGGGGGTGGGTGGCCAGCACCACGCCTGGCCGCCTTTGTCTCCCCAGTGCTAGCGATGTTTACTACACACCGCTATACCAGGTACTCATTTGAGGCCGAGTCGACCTCGGGGAGGCCCAGGACCAGTTTAAGTAATCGTCACTGCTGGTGGCCATGAGCGGGAATCGAACTCAGGTCGCCGGGTTCGTAGCGCAGCGTAGCGCTGACCACTACTACACTACCGCTCCCCACTAGAGACACAGACACAAATACAGAGACACATACACAGAGACAGACACAGAGAAACAGAAAGACAGAGAGAGAGACACAGATACACAGACACGGAGACAGAGAGAGACAGAGACACAGACACAGAGAGACAGAAAGACAGAGACACAGAGAGACGGAGACACAGACACGGAGACAGAGAGACACAGAGACAAAGACTCAGAGAGAGAGACACAGAGAGACAGAGACACAGAGACAAAGACTCAGAGAGAGAAAGACAGAGAGGGAGACACAGAGACACAGACACACAAAGGTCACCACCAACGTCATCCCATCAATTAATATATTTAATATATTTATTAATTGATGAATGTATTCATATATTAATTGATTAATGTATTAACGTATTAATGTATTCATGTATTAATTGATTAATGTATGAATAGATGAATGTATGAATGTACTCTTTGGTTCTTTCGGTTAAAGTCACGTAGTTAGAAAAATAATACAACCACAGCAAGAAAAAACTGATGAAGTAAGGTTTTTTCCTTATTTTGTTCTTGCTGTGGTTGTCCCACCTGATGACGATTGCTTGTGTTGCGATCGAAACGTCGTGATCTGTTATTTTTCTACCTATGTGACTGAACCGAAAGAACCAAAGAGTATGGATTCCTGCAGTCACGAAAGCTTCAAATCAAGAATGTATTAATGTGTTTGTACCTCCAGGCTCTTGTTGATGAAGGAGACCGCCTCATCAGTGGTGAACGCCTTGAAGAGACCGTCACACGCCAGCAGAAGGAACCTGGGACACACACAACAACAACACAACAACAACCGCCATTCGCCACTAAGTGGCGGTGACGTCACCACGACGCTGGTGCCAGGCCATGTGCACCCTGAGGCCACGTGAAGTGTCGAACGCCCGCTGGCAGGAGGTCACGGGGCAGACCCAGGTGCCACGGGTCGACTGACCGAGATGACCGAGATGACTGGCTGATGCACCACCTGTGCCCCCTACCTTGCCAACTTGCTGTGCCCTAGCCACCCGGCGCTCCGCTCGTTGTTGTGAGCGTCGCTCCTCCGCCCTCCGTTGTTGTTGGAGGGCGACTGCCTCCAACTGCCCAGTAGCGTCCTTCACGAGCCTCCTCCACTGAGGCCGATCTTGACACCGCTGGTACCAGTCATAGGCAAGTCCACTCAGCTCCACGTCCTCCTGTACCACATCACTCCATCTCTTCTCTAGCCCGTGCCGCGCCCGTTTAGCCCCCTGGATCCGGCCGAACAAAAGCTGTTTAGGCATGCGGTGGCTGGGCATGCGGGCTACATGACCCAGCCAACGCAGCCTTGCCTGCCGGAGGAGCTCACTGATGGGACTTTGCCCAGATCTTTCAAGGACTTGTGAGCTCCTCACACAATCCAGCCTGGTTAAACCCAGGATGGATCGTAGGCAGGCCAGCCTAAATGTTTCCAACCGGCGAAGATGCTCCACTAGGGGGGTCCACGTTTCGCAAGCGTAGAGAAGGGAGGGAATGACCGTGGCCGAGAAGACCTGAAGCTTCGTGCGGAGCGACAGACCAGGTAGCTTCCACACAGCGTTACGCAACCGATGAAAAGATATTGCCGCTCGACTGATTCGGAGTGAGACCTCTGCTGATAAACTGGAGCCGGTCATGAGCACACTGCCCAGGTATGGGAAACTCTCCACTCTCTCCACTACTGCCCCATCACCGATTGGGAGTTGTGGGGGTGGAGTGCCCGATGGTACAAAATACCCAGGCAGGTGCTTAGTTTTGGTGGGGCTGATGGTAAGGCCCCACCTCTTAGTGGCACACTCCAGTCTCAGCAGCAGCGTCTCCAACTCCTCTTCTGAATGAGCAGCTATTACCAAATCATCGGCATACATAACGTGATTGACCAATAGGGAGCCATCCCTTGATCGCACCCGGGCGTCGATCAGCCTCCCATTATATCTGTACCAAATGGTAATTCCCCCGGTACAGCTATTGAAGGCTTCACGAACTACGCAGTCGAAATAGATGTTAAATAATGTGGGAGCCAGAGGACATCCCTGTCGCACCCCAAGGTGTACAGGGAAAGGCTCCGACTCCCGGCCACGTAGTTTTACCCGGGCCCGCTCACCATCATGCACACACAGACACACACACACAGACACACACAGACACACACAGACACATAAAGACACATACAGACACACAAAGACACATACAGACACACAAAGACACATACAGACACACAGACACACACAAAGACACACAAAGACACACAGACACACAGAGACACACACACACAGACATACACACACAGACACACGTCCGATCAGCACGACTGGACTACATACGGCACAATAATCAGTTCAACATACGCACGGAAATAAAAACTGCTGTTCTAGTACGTGCGTGTGCTGTGTGTCTCTGGGTGTCTCTGGGTGTCTCTGGGTGTCTCTGGGTGTCTCTGGGTGTCTCTGGGTGTCTCTGGGTGTCATGTGTGTCTCTGTGTGTTTTGTATGTTTCTGTGTGTTCTGTATGTCTCTGGGTGTCTCTGTGTGTCTCTGTGTGCTAAGTGTCTCTGTGTGTCCTAAGTGTCTCTGTGTGCCTCTGCATGTGCCGAGTGTCTGTGTGTCTCTGTGTGTCTCTGTGTGTGCTAAATGTCTCTGTGTGTCTCTGTGTGTCTCTGTGTGTTCCGTATGTTTCTGGGTGTCTCTGTGTGTGCTAAGTGTCTCTGTGTGTGCTGAGTGTCTCTGTGTCTCTGTGTGTGCTAAATGTCTCTGTGTGTCTCTGTGTGTTCCGTATGTCTCTGGGTGTCCCTGTGTGTCTCTGTGTGTGCTAAGTGTCTCTGTGTGTCTCTGTGTGTTCTGTATGTCTGTGTGTCTGTGTGTTCTGTATGTCTGTGTGTCTCTGTGTGTCTCTGTGTGTGCTAAGTGTCTCTGTGTGTCTCTGTGTGTGCTAAGTGTCTCTGTATCTCTGAGTGTCTGCGTGTGCTGTGTGGCTCCGCGTGTCTGCGCGTGCTGCGTGTCTGCACGTGTCTCTGTGTCCCTGCGTGTCTGCACATGCAACGTGTCTACGCGTGTCTGCGCGTGCTGCATGTCTGTGCGTGTCGTCTCCGCGTGTCTCCGCGCGTGCTGCACCTGTCGTTGGCCGTGAGCTGGCATCGCCTGATGTCGGGCGTCGAGATGACGCCGCACCGCTTGTACTGCCCGTCGCCGATCGACCGAGACACCTCGAGCACGCCCAGCACTCTACCGTCCCTGCGTTCACCGCCGTTCGCAAGGACACACGCACAGTACACAACGCTCGCCCCACTCCACAATCTCAACATAGGGGGCAGCAGCAGTGACCTGGGAGATGTTGACTCCCTTGCCTTGTATGCGGGAGGTTCGTGGGTTCGATCCCGGAACCTAGCGATGCCTTGCTGCTGCTGTATATTTGGAGTTTACGTCTCTCTCTCTCTCTCATCATCATCACGGTGGCCGGGAAATGTTGGCTACCTCGCCTGGTACGCGGGAGGCGGTGGGTCCCACCCTGAACCCTGACGATGCTTGCTGCTGTATATGAGGAGTTAGCGTACACAACAACAACGAACATTGTCCACTAAGTTGCGATGACATCATCTCGACGCTTATGCCAGGCTCTGTGCACATTGAGGCCACGTGAAGTGTTGAACGCCCGCTGGCAGGAGGTCACGGGACAGACCCAGGTGCCACGGGTCGACTGACTGGCTGATGCACCACCTGTGCCCCCTACTGTGCCAACTTGTTGTGCTTTATCCACCTGGCGCGCCGCTCATTGTTGTGAGCGTCACTCCTCTGCCCTCCATTGTTGTTGGAGGGTGACTGCCTCCAACTGCCCAGTAGCGTCCTTCACGAGCCTCCTCCACAGAAGCCGATCTTGACACCGCTGGTATCAGTCATCGGTAAAGGCCACTCAGCTCCACATCCTCCTGTACCACATCACTCCAACTCTTCTCTAGCCCGTGCCACGCCCATTTAGCTCCTTCTATCCAGCCGAACAAAAGCTGTTTAGGCATGCGGTGACTGGGCATGCCGGCTACATGACCAGCCAATGCAGCCTTGCCTGCGCCGGAGGTGCTCACCGATGGGACTTTGTCCAGATCTTTCAAGGATTTGTGAGCTCCTCATACAATCCAGCCTGGTTAAACACAGGATGGATCGTAGGCAGGCCAGCCTAGCATAGAGAAAGGAGGGAATGACCGTGGCCGAGAAGACCTGAAGCTTCGTGCGGAGCGACAGACCAGGTAGCTTCCACACAGCGTTACGCAACCAGTGAAACGATAATGCCTTTCGACTGATTCTGAGTGAGACCTCTGCTGTCAAACCGGAGTCGGTCATGAGTACACTGCCCAGGTATGGCAAACTCTCCACTCTCTCCACAACTGCCCTATCACCAATTGAGAGTTGTGGGGGTGGAGTGTCCGATAGTACAAAATACCCAGGCAGGTGCTTAGTTTTGGTGGGGCTGCTGGTAAGGCCCCACCTCTTAGTGGCACGCTCCAGGTTCAGCAGCAGCGCCTCTAACTCCTCCTCTGAGTGAGCAGCAGTTACCAGATCATCGGCATACGTAACATGGTTTTGTGGTAATTAATTGAAGGTGGAGGAGTTACCAGCCCCTTGCACCCATCCACAGCCCCCATTTGGCCGCTGTGGTGGTTATAAACGCCATGAGGGGAATAGCCAATCTAAATTGGCACTCCCCCCACGGCACTGCCCTCCACAGCGTTGTCGTCCGGCACCACGAGGAGGTAGGGGGTTGTTTTTGCGTACACACACACACACACACGTGCGCAAACACGTGCGCAAACACGTACGTCACCAGAGGTCAACATTGAAACCACCACCACCGCTGCCACCACCCCCACCACCACCACCATCCCCACCACCATCCCCACAACCACCACCCCCACGACCACCACCATCCCCACCACCACCCCCACCACCCCTGCCACCCCCACCACCACCCCAACCACCACCCCCCCAACCACCACCCCCACCAGCCCAGCCACCACCCCCGCCACCACCACCACCCCCGCCACCACCACCACCCCCGCCACCATCCCCACCACCATCCCCACAACCACCACCCCCGCCACCACCACCACCCCCGCCACCCCCGCCCCCACCACCCCGACCACCACCCCCACCATCCCCAACACCACCCCCACCACCCCCGCCACCACCCCCGCCAGCCCAGCCACCACCCCCACCCCCAACACCACCCCCACCACCACCACCACCGCCACCACCACCACGTGAAGCTCCTCTGTCCAGGCCATACCTTACCGTGGCGCCGGCGCGCTGCAGCCGCATGCGCTCCTCGTACTGCACCGCGCTGTGCTCGCGGCTCAGCGGCACGGCGAGGACGGCGGAGCTCGCAGCGCGGCACAGCACGGCCTGGGGGGGCGCCACGCGCACGCGGGGACACACGCACACAGACACACACACACACACAGACACACACACAGAGACACACAGACATGCACACAGACAGACACACACACACAGACATACACACACAGACATACACACACACACACACAGACACACACACGGAGACACACAGAGACACACAGGCATACACACGCACACAGACAGACACACACAGAGACACACAGGCACACACAGACAGACACACACAGAGACACACACAGACACACAGACACACACACAGACACACACACACACAGACAGACACACAGACACGCACACAGACACACAGACATGCACAGACACACAGACACACACACAGACACATAGACATGCACAGACACACAGACACACGCACAGATGCACACACACAGACACACGCACAGACACACACACACACACAGACACACATAAGGAGACACACAGAGACACACAGGCATACACACGCACACAGACAGACACACACAGAGACACACAGGCACACGCAGACAGACACACACAGAGACACACACAGACACACACACACACAGACACACAGACACACAGACACACACACAGACACATAGACATGCACAGACACACAGACACACGCACAGATGCACACACACAGACACACACACACAGACACACACACACACACAGACACACACACAGAGACACACAGAGACACACAGGCATACACACGCACACAGACAGACACACACAGAGACACACAGGCACACACAGACAGACACACACAGAGACACACACAGACACACACACAGACACACAGACATGCACACAGACACACAGACATGCACAGACACACAGACACACAGACACACAGACACACACAAAGACACATAGACATGCACAGACACACAGACACAAGCACAGATGCACACACATAGACAGACGGACACACAGACACACACAGACACACACACACGCACAGACACACAGAGACACACAGGCACACACACGCACACAGACAGACACACACAGAGACACACACAGACTGCTGTGTTTACTCTGTGCTGTGTATACTCCGTGCCGTGTGCACTCTGTGCCGTGTGTACTTCGTGCCGTGTTAACTCCGTGCCGTGTGTACTAAGTGCCGTGTGTACTAAGTGCCATGTGTACTAAGTGCCGTGTGTACTCCGTGCCGTGTGTACTCCGTGCCGTGTGTACTAAGTGCCATGTGTACTAAGTGCCGTGTGTACTCCGTGCCGTGTGTACTCCGTGCCGTGTGTACTAAGTGCCATGTGTACTAAGTGCCGTGTGTACTCCGTGCCGTGTGTACTCCGTGCCGTGTGTACTCCGTGCCGTGTGTACTAAGTGTCGTGTGCACTCCGTGCCGTGTGTACTAAGTGTCGTGTGTACTCCGTGCCGTGTGTACTCCGTGCCGTGTGTACTCGGTACCCTGCTGTCCCCCAGGTTGGCCACGTAGGCGACGTTGTCGACGATCAGAGCACAGATAGCCGTCGTGCCGTCCTTCCACACCGGCTTCCTGCGGGCAGAAAACGCAACAACAACAATGGAGCGTCGCCTCCACGCACACGCATACACACACAAACAATCTTAAACACGCTCACACACTCACACAGGAACTCTCTCTCACAGACACCCTCAAGGTCACACACGCACTCACACGCTCACACGGACACCCTCACGCTCACACACACACGCTCACACACACTCTCACACGCTCACATGCTCACACTCACTCACAGACACCCTCACACTCTCACACACACGCTCACACACACACTCACACACACTCACATACACTCACACACACTCTCACACTCTCCCACTCACTCATACTCACATACTCTCTCACACTCACACCCTCACACTCGCACACACACGAGCTCACAAACACACGTGCTCACACACACACACGCGCTCACACACACACACACATGCTCACACACACACTATCTCTCTCTCTCTCACACACTCTCACACACTCTCTCACACACTCTCTCACACACACACAGACAGACACACAGACAGACACACACACAGACCTACACACTGACATACACACTGACACAGACACACACACAGACACACTCAGACACTGGCACTCACACACTAACACACTCACACTTTCTCACACACACACAGACATACACACTGACACAGACACACACAGACAAACACATACACACAGACACTGACACTCACACACTAGCACACTCACACACTCTCTCACACTCTCACACACTCTCTCACACTCTCTCACACTCTCTCACACACTCACACTCTCCCACACTCTCTCACACACTCACACACGCTCACACGGGGACTCACTGGCTGGATGCCAGCTTGAGGAAAGCGGCGTCCGTCTGCTTAAATGCGTCCCTGAGGCTCCTCCTGATCTCCTTGTCCAGGTCGGAGACGGCTCCTGCAACTCAGCAAGAGACCCACAGAGATACACAGAGATACACAGAGATCCATAGAGATCCATATAGACACATCACATAGAGACCCACAGAGACACACAGAGATCCATAGAGACCCACAGAGACACACAAAGACCCACAGAGACACACAGAGATACACAGAGATCCATAGAGATCCATATAGACACATCACATAGAGACCCACAGAGACACAGCGAGATCCAGAGACCCACAGAGACACATCACAAAGAGACCCACAGAGACACAGCGAGATCCATAGAGACCCACAGAGATCCACAGAGATCCATAGATACAGACAGAGATACACAGAGATCCATAGAGACCCACAGAGACACATCACATAGAGACCCACAGAGACACACAGAGACCCATAGATACCGACAGAGATACACAGAGACCCACGGAGACCCATAGAGATCCATATAGATCCATATAGACACACAGAGACACAGCGAGATCCATATAGACACACAGAGACACAGCGAGATCCATAGAGACCCACTGAGACACACAGAGTCCCATAGAGATCCATATAGACACATAGAGACACAGCGAGATCCACAGAGAGATCCACAGAGACACACAGAGACACACAGAGACCCACAGAGACCCACAGAGAGGTGACGCGCGGCAAAGGAGGATTGTTGTTGTGATATTATACTTATTATTTTACGTCTTATTCGTAATGTTATTTGAATTCTTATCATTCATTCTTTCTTCTTCTTATTATTATTTTACTTATTATAAATGTTACTTTTACTCTTATTATTTTCCTTATTTTTATTATTTGCAATTATTCCGTAGTGGCTGTGCGTGGGCCTCACCCTGGGGCAGGCACAGCATCAGCTGCTGGTGGAGGTGACGTGCGGCGAAGGAGGAGGCACGGGAGCCGCCGTGGCCGTCGAAGACGGCAAAGTAGGCGAGGCGCGAGCTGGGACGGGGGCGGCATGGGCAGCGTCGTCATCATTGTCATCATCGTCATCATCATTATCGTCATAAACATAATCATCATCATCGTCGTCAACATAATCATCATCATCGTCGTCATCATCGTCGTCACCATCATCATCATCATCGTTATCATCAACGTTATCGTTATCATAATCATTATCATCATCGTCATCAATCATCACTACACTACTATACACTACACACTACACTACTATAGACTACACACTACACTACACTATACACTACACTATACACTACACACTACACTATACACTACACACTACACACTACACTATACACTACGCTACACTACACACTATACACTACACACTATACTACTACACACTACACTACACACTACTCTCACACTCCGTGGGGTAGTCGCTCCGTGAGAGACGGGATGACCGTGTGGGCGTCCTGCATCTCGTCACGTTCGCCCCTCCGCTCCGACACGAAGGCTCGCAGCTCCAGCAAGGCCGGCTCTGGGGGGGGCGGGGTGGGGGGGGGTACACACAAAGATAAAGGCAAAGATCCCCCACTGTGTAGCCTCTAGCAGGCTGTAGGGGCAAGTGCTGTTAGGAGTGGCTTTTGGCCGGTTATACACTCCACTATACACTAGACTATACACTACACACAACTTATACACTCCCCTATATACTACACTACACAATACACTACTATATACACTACACACCTATACACTACACACTACACTATACACTACACACTAGACTAAACTATACACTTCACGACTTTACACCATACACTACATTATACACTATGCTACCCTATAAACTACACGACTGTACACTATACGCGACACACTACGCAATACACTACACTATACACTACGCGACTATACACTACACTAAACATTACACGACTCTATACACTAACACACCAAACTACGACTCCACGCTACACTACACACTACACTACACACTACATGCTACACGCTACACTACACACTACACACTACACGCTACACTACACACTACACTACACACTACACGCTACACTACACACTACACTACACACTACACACACGCTACACTACAATACACAATACACTACACACTACACGCTACACACTACACTACACGCTACACTACACACTACACTACACACACGCTACACTACACACTACACTACACTAAACATTACACGACTCTATACACTAACACCAAACTACTACTACTACACACTACACTACACGCTACACACTACACTACACTACACGCTACACTACACTACACGCTACACTACACACTACACTACACACTACACACACGCTCCACTACACTACACGCGTACCTGTGTGGGGTTCGGGCTCGTCACGATCGTCAGCGTTGGCCTCCGCTTTCCTCTTCGCTCCGCGCTGCTCTTCCCGGGGTTCCGCGTCTTCGGCGGCGGGCGGCTCCTTAGCCCCTTCTACCCCACCCAGGCAGAGACATCGTGAGCATCACCTGATACGATACACTACACTATACACTACACTATACACTGCACTATACACTACACTATACACTACACTATACACACTATACTGTACACTACACTAAGCACTACACTACCATACAATACAATATACTATACACTACACTATACATTACACCTTACTATACACTACACAATACTACACCAAACACTACACTACCATTGACTATACACTACACTATACATTAAACTATACATTACACTATACACTACACTATACACCACTATCATAGACTATAAACTACACTTTCCACTACACTATACACAAAATCCACTACATAATCCACTACTATACACTATACACTACAATATAAGTGTAAATGCTGCAGTGGGCTGTTGCTCTCCAAGACACCGGTTTAGTGCTGTACAAGTAACGAATTGGCACCTGAGCTCGATTCCCTCGTCCCCTAGGTCGACTCAGCCTCAAATGAGGTGGTGGTGGTGTAGCGGTGGTGTAGTGGTGTAGCGGTGGTGGTATAGCGGTGGTGGTGTGGTGGTGGTGGTGGTAGTGTAGCGGTGGTGGTGGGTGTAGTGGTGTAGTGCTGGTGGTGTAGTGAACATCGCTGGCACTGGGGGAGAGACAAAGGCGGCCGGGCGTGGTGGTGCTGGCCACACCACCTCCTGTGTGTGTAGCTAGTGCCGGTAGCCTTCATAGGTGCTGCTGCTACTCGCTACTAGCAGCACTTGCCCCAACAGTTTGTAACAGGCTGTCTGTGTATCCGTGTCTGTCAGTGTGTCTGTGTGTGTCAGTGTGTCTGTGTGTGTCTTTGTGTGTATTTGTGTCTGTGTGTGTGTCTGTGTGTGTGTCAGTGTGTCTGTGTGTGTGTCAGTGTATCTGTGTGTCAGTGTGTCTGTGTGTGTCAGTGTGTCTGTGTGTCTTTGTGTGTGTGTGTCTGTGTGTGTGAGTGTATGTCTGTGTGTGTCTGTGTGTCTGTCTGTGTCTTTGAGTCTGTGTGTGTCTGTGTGTGTCAGCGTGTGTGAGTGTGTCTGTCTGTGTATCTGTGTGTCTGTGTGTGTCTTTGTGTCTGTGTGTCTGTCTGTCTTTGTGTCTGTGTGTGTCTGTGTGTGTCAGCGTGTGTGTGTGTCTGTCTGTGTCTTTGTGTCTGTGTATCTGTGTGTGTATCTGTGTGTGTGTCTGTCTGTGTGTATGTGTGTCTGTGTGTATGTGTGTCTGTGTGTGTCTGTCTGTGTCTTTGTGTCTGTCTGTGTGTGTCTGTCTGTGTGTGTCTGTGAGTGTGCCTGTCTGTCTGTGTCTTTGTGTCTGTGTGTCAGTGTCTATGTGTATGTCTCTGTGTGTGTCTGTGTCTATTATGGATATTGGTCGCGAAATTCTCCTACTACGTGTTAAATTAACGCTAAATCGATGATAAATCGACGATAAATTGACGTTAAATTAACTTTAAATCGATGTTAAATTGACGTTAAATTGACGTTAAGCCTTTTGGCGTTCTGTCGTACCGTAAATGCATTGCAAGGCGCCAGCACTAAACAGTTTAATATAATCCATATCTAAAATGGAATCGTGGAAAGGGGGGGGGGATTAAACATATATATTGTAATTTTAATAGTATCGCGATTTGCAACATTTTTATTTTAATAAAAAAATATTTTTTAAAAAGTCATGTGTTAGGCCGAAGCCTTCGGCTTCGCCTGGCCACCTCGGGCGGCCAGTGGAGTCGCTGGACCCCGGCCGGGGGTTCTATCCGAGCACGGTAACCTCGAGCGTGAGGCCTAGTCAACTTGCAAAATAATGTAAAGATTTCTTCGCTATCGTCGTTTCATTGCGCTAAATGCACCTCGCAGTCATCAAAAGTAAAAAAAAACCCTCGTGATTATTCGTTGTTATCGTTATTGTTCAGAATAAAATACAAATTATCACTGTACCTGCCGCCGGCTCTGGTAAGTCTCCGAACAGATCCATGCTTTGTATTCTTTATTTATTTTGTTGTTAGCTCAGCTTAAAGGCGCCTGTTCCGGAATTGGGTTTGCACCGCGTTCGTTTTACACTCGGTGCTGTCTCTGCCGCGTTCTAGAACTGGGTCCGGTGTAGAGTTGGGCCGGACCCGAATTCTGGTGCAGATCTCTGTTCCAAAGTCGAATGAAGTCACTCACTCATCCACTCACTCATCCACTCAGTGATGTATCCACTCACTCATTAATCCACTCACTCATTCATCCACTCATTCATCCACTCACTCATTCATCCACTCACTCATTCATCCACTCACTCATTCATCCACTCACTCATTCATCCACTCACTCATCCACTCATCCACTCACCCATCCACTCACTCACCCACTCACTCATCCACTCACTCACTCACTCATCCACTCACCCATCCACTCATCCACTCACTCACTCACTCATCCACTCACTCACTCATCCACTCACTCACTCATCCACTCACTCACTCATCCACTCACTCACTCATCCACTCACTCACTCATCCACTCACTCACTCATCCACTCACTCACTCATCCACTCACTCACCCATCCACTCACTCACCCATCCACTCACTCACCCATTCACTCACTCACCCACTCACTCACCCACTCACTCATCCACTCACTCACTCATCCACTCACTCACTCATCCACTCACTCACTCATCCACTCACTCACTCATCCACTCACTCATCCACTCACCCATCCACTCACTCACCCATCCACTCACTCACCCATTCACTCACTCACCCACTCACTCACCCACTCACTCATCCACTCACTCACTCATCCACTCACTCACTCATCCACTCACTCACTCATCCACTCACTCACTCATCCACTCACCCACTCATCCACTCACTCACTCATCCACCCACTCACTCACCCATCCACTCACTCATCCACTCACTCCTCATCCACTCACTCACTCATCCACTCACCCATCCACTCACTCACCCATCCACTCACTCACCCATTCACTCACTCACTCACCCATCCACTCACTCACCCATCCACTCACTCACCCATTCACTCACTCACTCACTCACCCATCCACTCACTCACCCATCCACTCACTCATCCACTCGCGTAAATATATAAACGTGGTGTCGTTCAACCCGGGCACCACCTGACACAGCCAACTAGTAAGGTTTAGTGCCACATAAACAGAACGTGGCCATTTTGTTACTAGTACAACACTACTGCACAGTGTAGTGTGTAGTGTCGTATGTAGTGTAGTGTGCAATGTAGTGTCGTGTGTAGTGTAGTGTGTATTTGTTCGTGTAGTGTCGTGTGTAGTGTAGTGTATAGTGCGCTATACACTGCACTATAATTGTAAATGTCGTGAATTTACTCTCAAACACACCGGGTTAGTGCTATACCAGCAACGAACTGGCACAGCACGTTCTGTTTACGTGGCAAACCCCCTTACGAATTGGCTTACTTTGGGTGGTGGTGGGGTTTAACGAGACAAAACACTACTACACTTCTATTCATGCGATCTAACACAAAAATGCAACATCTATTGTGGACAAACACTCGTAGATGCATGTATTGTGAGTGTAAGAAATTACTTTAATCAATGCAATGCTACTTGATTAAATCTTTTAATCAATGCAACCAAGACCAATTAAGGGTCAGATGGTGATAGTCTGAGAAGTGCAATTTAACAGTTACAATGATGCACAAATCAACAGGGCATTGAATGCCAAAACCAAATCAAATAACTGCCCAAGTAATTAAAACGATCAAAATACCGCACATCGCGGGAATAACTGATAAATTAGCCAGATGTTTGGAAAAACAAAACATCCCAGTCAGATTTGGCACGGTACATAAAATACAGAAATTAATTTCTGGTACAAAAGATGTGTTATCGAAGCTATCGACAGAAGGTTTGTACAGGATTAACTGCGCGTGGTAATTCATCTTCTTGGTTCTTTCGGTAAAGTCACGTAGAAGGGAAGTAATAAAATAATAAAAATAAAACATAATAAAATTATTCTCACGACGTCATTCAGACTCTGTCGCCTCGACGGACCTGGTTTTCACCTGAGGACGGCTGCTTGCGTTGTGGCCGAAACGTCGTGAGAATTATTTTATTATGTTTTATTTTTATTATTGTATTACTTCCCTTCTACGTGACTTTACCGAAAGAACCAAGAAGATGAATCCCTGCAGTCACGAAAGCTTTAAATCGAAAAATACAAAAGATGTGTTATCGAAGCTATCGACAGAAGGTTTGTAAAGGATTAACTGCACGTGGTAAATTAACGAGGCGCGTGCCAGTAGCTCGGCTCATGAACGGCGCCTCACACACAATGGGCGCGCGTGCAATGAGCGAATCTTCACTGTGATTGGCTCCCGATGATGGGCCTAGAGGGGAAAATGGTCGGAGGCACGTGCGCGTAATTACGTCACGTGATGTGAGCTCCCTCAATGGACTCTCAACATACTCACTTGGGGGCCGTGATTGCGTCTATGAGGCCCTAGCGCGCGTGGCTGGGCTCGTTAACGGAGTCTCACGCAAAATAGGAACGAGTGCAGGAAGCGCCACCCATCCAATTAGTGAATCATCATGCTGATTGTCTCGCGATGATTGCCTTCTCCCTCCGACCCCCATGATTGGCCAGGGATGGGAAGGCAAACCCGCGTGATTGTTCCACGTGACGTGCGCTCCCTCGATATAAAGGAGGGAGCAGACGGCACACCGCATCTGCTCTTCACGGGACTGACTGCTTTTGTAAGTGGTGAGTGGGGTGGTTACTTTGCTGTAGGATTTGCTGTAGGATTTGCTGTAGGATTTGCTGTAGGATTTGCTGTAGGATTTGCTGTAGGATTTGCTGTAGGATTTGCTGTAGGATTTGCTGTAGGATTTGCTGTAGGATTTGCTGTAGGATTTGCTGTAGTGCCCCTTTCCATGCCATGTTGGGTGCATGTTTTTTTTCATTCTTTTATATTAACTTTCTGCGTTGTCAGTTTTCTTTTTTAGCTCTGAGGCTTAATGGCTTCGTAGGTACTAAGCCGAACGAGCTGACACTCCTACACGCACTCGCCGCGCATGACAATTCAATATTTCCTTATGACCTGTCCAGGTCCCGTATATTTTGCTCCTTATTGCGTTTTAACATAATCCATGTAACCTTCCATTTTGACATTTTATGCAAGATAACATCTCATTAAAGAGAATTTTGGTCAAGTTTTATGCTGCAAGTAAAAGCATGCATTAACTTGTTTACCTAAATTTTCCCTTCCCAACATCAGCAATGGGCTTGTTTGAACAATATTTTTCCAGTATTGGCTGGGTTGATCTCCCCGTAATTTTCTAAAACAATGTCTGTTCTGTACCTTTTCAAAGTCTCGCCTGCCAAAATTCTGGCTGAATCCCATGTTTTAAAAATGGATTCGTAGCATAGGGCCCGCACTACTTCCGTTTTTATTGACCTGAAATCTGAGGGTTGTATGGCAGAAGCTGAAAACTCTTAAGTTTGAAACGCAGCTAATGGAATGTCTGAAATTAATTTTATTTGTCCTGCAACCTAATTTTTTTTTCTATCTAAAGAAGGGTATAATTTGACCCCCTTTTCAAACGGTGCTGTCATAAATTTCTCCACCCTGACATGATGCAACACCTAATGACCACTGCATTATGCCTGCGCTCTAAAAAACCTCTGCTGTTTATTTTTTGGTCAGGATGGTTCTTACCTGGGCGATTTGCATATGCAAACATCTTTGCCTTGGATTATAGGGTTAATCTGGTTTTCCCACACTACCTTAACCCAACTGCTTCTGTTCATATGACACGTCTAGGTCGCCTTCAGACAAGTCCCTGGATCGTCTATCCGAGCTTTTCATTGTTCGTGGAAAGAAAAAGGTATTTGTGCTCTTGCAACTTGACACGTGCATCCCTCTTGCGTTGCCCCACTGCATGATGGTCTACTGTGGCTGAGTGGATCGAGGGTTGTGGAATGGGAACATACTCTAGCCTGTTTGTAGGGAGAAAAATGTATGGGAATTTAGTTTTGATACTCTGCCACCAACAATGCCCGCAGTTCCATGAGCACGCACGCTTGTGCTTGGACTAATTGTTCATTGATCAGCAGAGTTCATTGTGTTGTGCACTTTTTGCTTTAATATTGATTCCACAAATTTAAATCTTAAAACGGTAGTCGTTTTGACTAGGGTTAGTTTTGCTTGTGTTGCATACTTGCCAAAGATTGAAAACATGATTTAACATGTAAAATGGCTTGAGCACTATTTGGTGCCCACTTTTTCAGTCCTTCCGAAGTATTTTAACACACATATGGTACACTGAACTATAGTCCTGATTTTCAGTTTTTTTGTAAATGATAGTACGGCAGGACTACTTGGCTTGAACCATGCTTTCCCTTCTGTCTCCATCCAGGTTGACATAATGTCGTACCCACTTACGCTGCACATCATTGGAGGCCAAGGTGGAAATGCGTTCTCGTTTGATGGGAGGAGCAATGCGGCCACGCTGCAGAAACTCTCCGTGAGCGTTGGAGGCTGGCAAGTGAGGGGAGTGGAGGTGTGGCTGACTGATGGGCGAAGGCAGAAATTCGGCACCGTGGACTCCTCTGCTCAGCAGTTTGAATTCCAGTCGGGCGAGTTCATGTCGCAGCTCTCCCTGTGGGGCAATGGGGCTGGCACGCGTCTGGGTGCCATCAAGTTCAGAACGAGCCGCAACCGAGAGTTCTTTGCCAAGATGACGGACTGGGGGCTCAAGACCGAGTACAAGATCGAGGTGGGCTCCGGCATCTGCTTGGGCGTTCAGGGCCGAGCGGGGGCTGACATCGACTCCATGGGCTTCCTTTTCATCAATGCTGTCAAGTCGTCTGTGATCCAGAACATGAAGTACCCAACTATGCACCAGGTTCGGCCTAACGTGCAGATGGAGGAGATTAAAGAAATGGAGTACATAAACGCCACCAGCATCGTGCAGTCTCACACCTTCCAGAGCTCCAAGAAGATAACCAAAACGTCATCGTGGTCTACGACCAACAAGATCGAGTTCACCTTCAGCCTGACCGTCTCGGCAGGCATCCCTGAGGTCGTGGAGGTGGAGACCGGGTTCAGCTTCACCGTGAGCTCTGAGACCACGCACGCATTGGAGAACTCTGAGGAGCGGACGGAAACTCTCACGTTCCCCGTCTCGGTTCCTCCGCACAAGACCGTCACCGTTGTTGCCAAAATCGGGCGTGCAAACATCGACCTCCCGTACACGGCCCTGCTGCGCATCACCTGCATGAACGGCGCTCTCTTTGACGTTCCCCTGAGTGGCGTCTACAAGGGGCTCACCTACACCAAAATGACCGCCCGTGCTACTGAGAAATAGAGCAGCATTTTGTACCGTTTTTGATCAAATGTTCTGAGAAGAATAATTGTGGCTGACTACGAATAAAAGCCTTCTGCATTGCACTGCAATTTTCTCTTTACATGTTTGTGGTTGCATGTAAGGAATTTATATTTTTACGAGTTTCTAATGTTTATAGACATGGATATTTCACCATTAGCAGGGATTTTTGTAGTTGAGCTTCATCCTAGATTTTAAGTTTTTGTGACTACAAGGATCCACTCCTTTTTTTCACCATGACTTACCGAAAGAACCAGAGTGTCAGGCTTCATATCCTCCATTCTGCATTGCATGGCTATTATTGAAACGGTGGGTTAGTGGCATGGTATGTTTTACAGGTGGCAACAACAGGCTTCCCGCCAGGGATTCTTTATCTGTTGTGCACGAATGCACTATCAAACTAAGTTCCTACCTGCCCACTCCGAAGGAACGTGTTTTGCCACGGTTATCGCTTGAGTGCTGTCGGAGTGTTTTTATCATTTTAAGGTTTAATTTTTTTAGTTGCCTATCTACGCAACTTTACCGAAAGAACCAAGAATATGAATTCCTGCAGTCGCGAACGTTTTAAGTCGCATTTTAAGCTCGTTCCCTTGTTAAGCCCTCTCCAAACACAACTCACCTCGGTCACCACCACAACTCGCTCACACCTACAGATTAAAACTCTGATAATAGATGCATTGTCTTTGAAACTGGGCCACACCAGAGACTGCTTTCGAGCCGAGTCTCAAACGGTGTAAGACAAGAGGACGTCGAAGACGATGCATCATATGCGATCAGTGTTTTTGCATTCTGTGGTTAATGCAGACATGATTTTGTCAAAGGCTTCAGTTTGGTGTTTTAACGTCTTAACAACTGTTTAATTGCCAGAAAAAAAGTGGAAAACATATTCTCATATTTTTGTACTGGAAAAGAAGATCCCATGATCTATAGGATGATCATGTTTTTACCAACATCACAAACGATTAAAGAACAGGCGTCCTTCTTTGCCTCAACCCCATCCTTTCTGGCAGCAAAACACGAGTTGTGGCAATACTTCCAAACGACAAATAGATTACACGTTAATGCACTAAAGACCCTCATGTAACAGTGCAGGGTGGGGGGCGGCACACGAGGGGATGGGGTGGGTGGCCAGCACCACACGCAAGCCCAGCCCTCCAAGTGACGATAGCTCGCTATGTAACACGATTTTTGTTCCTGGGTAGTATATGTTATTTTCTAATTGCTTATGCCTCAAAAGTATAGAAAATGGCTATTATTTCCCACAAACTTTGCTGGGTGCTGTACTAGTATCCTACACTATACACTACTCTGGGCGATGGTGATTGAGTGCCTCCACCAAGACGTTGAGGGGTAACTTGGTGACGTCACCACGTTAGGGGGAGGAGCGTGCGTGGTGACGTCACAGGCATCGATGACGCAGCAGATAACTTGAACTGCGTGGATATTGTTGTCGCCTTTTGTGTTTGTCGCTTCGTGTTTAATGAATGGGCAGCGTTGCGGGATGCAGCGAGCACGAATGACGCTGTACACAACTACGTTGCTGTTTGTGTTCTGTATTTTTTATTGTAGAATCGACGATACAAGCCACTCGTACGTGAATATTTCTACTTTTTAAAATTTATATTAATGTTGTATATCTCCCACAACCCATGACACCACAAGAGTAAAATACATCCCAGTTACTATTGCTAGTCACTGCACCCCTATCAATTACACCCCCAGTGGAAAACACATTCCAGTTCACCATTGCTAATCACTGCACCCCTATCAATTACACCACCAGTGTATAAACACATCCCAGTTTACCATTGCCAATCACTGCACCCCTATCAATTACACCCCCAGTGTATAAACACATCCCAGTTCACCATTGCTAATCACTGCACCCCTTTCAATTACACCCCCAGTGTATAAACACATCCCAGTTCACCATTGCCAATCACTGCACCCCTACACTTCAGTCACACTCCTCTGGCAGGGTGAATACATCCACGTTGGCTTCACACACACACAGAGCAGTACTTATTTTATCAACCCCCCTCTATCCCCTAAAAAGGTTGTGATTATTGTTTACGCTCAGACCCCCCTCCCCCCCATTCTGACGGACAGCCACCAGCCAGTCGAGTGACGGTGATGAGGGTGGCGAGCGCCGCGAGGCGTGGCATCTGCCCTCTGCGCTGTTCGCGTTCACCTCTCAGCACGCACCACTGAGATCCACGATCCTCACTGACTGACCAAATGTATAGTACGACGTCGCACGCCCCATAAACCCCAAATGCCCTACTCCCAGCCCAGGATGTAGGGGCTGAGCGAAGGTTTGATGGAACGAGTGCAGCAGCGCCATGGCGTCGGCGTTGTAAAACGACAGCAGCCCCGCGTCCCAGTCCAGGTGAACCCCGACTCTCCGCGGAGGCTCCGGCACCGTCAGTGAGGTCTCTACCCCGCCATGCCACACTGAGAAGCTGGAGCCACGTTTCTCTAGACACCAGGAAACGTCGCTCCCTCCCAGGCAGCACTCATCATCATCCGTTCTCCGTGGGATCGACCCGTACGCGACTCCAACCCGACACTGCCTCGCGCCCCCCACGTCCACCTCCCAGTAGTGCTGACCCGACGAGAAGCTCTCAGAGCACAGGGCTTGTGGCCGGTACTGAAAGTAGTGTGAGCGTTGGTAATGGGAGTGAACGATCATCACACCGTAACACGTCACTGTCCTGAGATCCGAGGAAATTAGGAGGAGGATGTGGGCTGAGGTCGTGTCCAGAGTCGGTGAGCATCCATCTGTGGTGAGGACAGCGACGACGCTCGTACAGCGGTCACGGCGACACGTGCGCAGTAGCGGCACGAGCAGTGCACATGGCGAGTACACACACAGACACGTGGTGTGTACACACACACACAGACACGTGGTGTGTACACACACACAGACACGTGGTGTGTACACACACACACAGACACGTGGCGTGTACACACACACATACACGTTGCGTGTACACACACACAGACACGTGGTGTGTGTAAACATACAGACACGTGGTATGTACACACACACAGACACGTGGTGTGTACACAAACACAGATACGTGGTGTGTACACACACAGACACGTGGCGTGTATAACAACAACCGCCATTCACTACGAAGTGGCGGTGACGTCACCACGACGATTGTGCCAGGCCATGTGCACATTGAGGCCACGTGAAGTGTCGATCGCCCGCTGGCCGGAGGTCACGGGGCAGACCCAGGTGCCACGGGTCGACTGACTGAGATGACCGAAATGACTGGCTGATGCACCACCCGTGCCCCCTACTGTGCCAACTTGCTGTGCTTTATCCACCCGGTGCTCCGCTCGTTGTTGTGAGCGTCGCTCCTCCGCCCTCTGTTGTTGTTGGAGGGCGACTGCTTTCAACTGCCCAGTAGCAGCGTCCTTCACGAGCCTCCTCCACAGAGGCCGATCTTGACACCGCTGGTACCAGTCATCGGCAAGTCCACTCAGGTCCACGTCCTCCTGTACCACATCACTCCATCTCTTCTCTAGCCTGTGCCGCGCCCGTTTAGCCCCCTCTATCCGGCCGAACAAAAACTGTTTAGGCATGCGGTGGCTGGGCATGCGGGCTACATGACCTAGCCAACGCAGCATTGCCTACCGGAGGAGCTCACCGATGGGACTTTTCTCAGATCTTTCAAGGATTTGTGAGCTCCTCACACAATCCAGCCTGATTAAACCCAGGATGGATCGTAGGCAGGCCAGCCTAAATGTTTCTAATCGGCGAAAATGCTCCATTAGGGGGGTCCACGTTTCCCAAGCTTAGAGAAGGGAGGGAATGACCGTGGCCGAGAAGACCTGAAGCTTCGTGCGGAGCGACAGACCAGATAGCTTCCACACAGCATTACGCAACCGATGAAAATATATTGCCGCTCGACTGATTCGGAGTGAGACCTCTGCTGTTAAACCGGATCCGGTCATGAGCACACTGCCCAGGTATGGGAAACCGATGAAAATATATTGCCGCTTGACTGATTCGGAGTGAGACCTCTGCTGTTAAACCGGATCCGGTCATGAGCACACTGCCCAGGTATGGGAAACTCTGTCCCATCACCGATTGGGAGTTGTAGGGGTGGAGTGTCCGATGGTACAAAATACCCAGGCAGGTGGTAAGGCCCCACCTCTTAGTGGCACGCTCCAGCTTCAGCAGCAGTGTCTCCAACTCCTCCTCTGAGTGAGCAGCAATTACCAGATCATCGGCATACATAACGTGGTTGAGCAATAGGGAGCCATCCCTTGACCGCACCCGGGCATCGATCAGCCTCCCATTATATCTGTACCAAATGGAAATTCATCCAGTACAGCTATTGAAGGCTTCACGAACTACGTGTTCAAAATAGATGTTAAATAATGTGGGAGCCAGAGGATATCCCTGTCGCACCCCAAGGTGTACAGGGAATGGCTCTGACTCCCGGCCACGTAGTTTTACCTGGGCCTGCTCACCATCATCAAGGTCCTGAATGAGCGTGAGCAGAGGGTCAGGGACTCCGAAAGCACAAAGAACAACCCAGAGCCCAGGCCTACTGATGGTATCATAGGCCTTGACCAGGTCAATAAAGCAGAGATGTAGGTCTTGTTGGTATTCCCTACACCTCTGCTGTAGCAGACGGACAGAAAATATGGCATCTGTGCAGGACTGCCCTTTCCTTAAACCGCATTGGGGCTCCGCAAGCCTCCCCTTAGCGTGCCTAGCAAGGCGATGTTGAATAATTCTTGCCAGGACACTCACATCCACACACAGACATTTTGTCACTCCGCTGCTGGATGAGCGCCTCCCTGCGCCGTGCGCGTCCTGGGGGGTGGGGGGGGGGTTATTTTACCATACTTCACCGCTGTCGTCAGTGCGCGTTGGCGATGGTGGAGATGGTGACTGTAGAAGCTTAGAGGTGTAATTCAACAGTGGTTCACGCTGCGCTGCCCTCTGCTGCCCACCCCGTTTTTACTTTATTTAAATTAATTTCGATGCCCGAATATCTCCAGGTCCTCTGCTTTTGCCCCTCCGCATTTCGGAACGCGCGTTCAGAGTACTCGGCTGCCGCTATAAATGTCCACACGACCATGACGATGACAATGATGACGACGATATCAGCCTCTGCGTAGCGATAGGCGCACTGCGCTACGAACCAGGCAACCTGAGTTCGATTCACGCTCACGGCCAACACCGGTGACGATCATCTGAAACAGTCCTGGGCTTCGTTAGGTCGACTCAGCCTCAAATGAGTAATCGGTGTGGTCTGTAAACGTCGCCACTGGGGAGACAAAGGCGGCCGGGTGTGGTGCTGGCCTGCATAGATGCTCGCAAACAGCACTGGCCCAAAAAGTCTGTTAAGGCTACACGGGCTACACGGGGGTCTTTGCTTTTGGGTTAGTAGGTGATCGAATGGTTGAGTAGATGAGTGGGGGAGAAACTGAGTGGGTGAGGTAGTGAGAGTGTGTGAGTGGGTGGGCGAGTAAGATGGCGGCGTGTGAGTTGTGTGTGAGTTGAGATGCGTGAGTGTGAGTGAGCTGTGTGTGTTTAAATTGAGATTGGCGGGTGCAGGGGGGTTTAATCATGTGTTTTTTCTCCATCTGTCATCATCATCTCTTTTCTTCATCTCTATCGTCAGTGTAAATATAAATGTACGTGTCTGTATTCATTACAATACAAATGCACGTTTATTTATTATAACTGAAGATTCATTAACTTCGTTAATCGAATTTTATTGAGTTTAAATGTGATTAAGGCCTAGTCCGTTAGCGCCTTGCCTAAAGCCCACGGCTTTTTATATATTATTTTTAAGTTTAATTTGTGTAAATGTATGTGTCTATTTATTATAATTCAAATGCACGGATATGTATTCAAATGTATGATTTATTTACTTTGTTTATTGAGTTAAACATTATCAAGGCCTAGTTCGCCAGCACCTCGTCTTCAGGCTTTTAGTATTGTGTATTTATCCTTTACGGTTTATGAATAAATATGAGGAAACCACTGAGGCAGATTGAAAACTACTTTCTTTAGAACAGTTTTTTTGGGTGTTTAGTTTGTTGTCCTTCCCCAACACCTCCGATTATCGCGGTCGGCTGTGTACGGTGCGAAAGAAGTTCAATGTAGGTCTGTGAGCTGCTCACACTAGAAGGCCTGGTGACACCCAAGACGGGTCGTAGGCAGGCCACGTTTAAAACCACACAGATATTCAAATCAACACTCACACACATCCACACACAAACACACAGACGGTGACAACAACCGCAATTTGCTGCTAAGTGGCGGAGGCATCACCACAACGCTTGCGCCAAGCCATGTGCACGACCCAGGTGCCACGGGTCGACTGACACACAAACACACTCAGACGAAGACCCCCATTTAGCCTTAACGTGCTTTTGGGGTAAGTGCTGTTCCCCAGCAGCATAAATGGGGGCCGGCATGGCACAGGAGGAGGTGTGTGGGTGGGTAGCACCAGGCCCGGCCGCCTTTGTCTCCTGAAGTCACAGGCAGGTGAGGAGTGACGTGTCGCTCATGCTCGTGTGAAGTGCACGGAGAGTCTGTGGCGGAGTGCTTGAGCAGACCGAGAGAGCCAAGGTAGGACTACGACGCCATAGCGGAGGTGACGGTGGTGAAGGGGGGCTGGCTCTACAGGCGTGCTGCAAGCATATGACTCGGGGGATGAGAAATCAGGCGCACAGGCCGGCAAAGAGGGAACTGCAGACCACGCTCCGCTTGCTGTCCTCCAAGCTCGAGGATATGAGCACATGCAACGACCTGATCGGCAAGCACGGAGCCACCCTCCAGCGCTCACTCAACGACCTGGAAACCCTTAAGCTGCCACCCGAGTGTAGCGAGAAGCAATGAGCACGCCACCTTCTTCCGCGTCACCTCCAATGCTATGATCAATAGTGATCTCTTGCTCTGATGTCACATTGAGGGCGGTGCTCATCTCTAAAAACTCAAGCACACGAGCGAGAAGCCGTGCATGTGTGACGAGTGTGGCAAGACGTTTCTCGCGCTCGGCCTACAAGTATTTTTTTTCGCTTGTGTGTTAAACTGTATACCCTTGATATTTTAAAAATGGCAATTGTCCTCTTATCGTCCATACTTGTTGCTCAATATGCCACTACACCTGCTAATGAAACAGCTTATAGACATTTTGATTTAAAGCTTTCGTGACTGCAGGGATCCATATTCTTGGTTATTTCGGTAAAGTCACGTTGTCTTGCCTCACGGCAGATGGGGAGCGTACGTTCACAGGAAGTTCCTGTTTTTTGATGCTAATGTTGGTCACGTGACCAGGAAGTGACGATGTTAGATTTCCACTGTACCACGCGGGCGTCAGCCATTACACAGATAAGTCAAGATGGCGGCACGCATCGCATCTCAGTGAGACCACAGCCGCACTTGTCCATTGTGGGAGCTTAAGAAGCATTATCTGTAAGTTATTTATATTCCTATAATATTGGAAATGCTGTTGTAATGTTGGAATGACCGTTATAGCAATGTAAATGCCTTTATGGTGCCGTTAAGTTGTTGTAGTAAATACGAGGCCTAGTTAGTAACGAAGCCTGTGACTTTTCTTATTGTGGATGTTACTTGTGATTTAGTAGGTCGAGTCAGACTTGTGCCTATGTTGCGATCCTGAGAGTGATGACGAAGTATCTCATCCACAGTTTAGTGTTAAGTGTAATGCTGTACATTTGGGGTGCAGTGGGATGAATACACTATGTGCCTGTATGCAACGCACCAGCTTGTGCCTTTGTCTAGTTGTTCAGGGGTAATGTGGGGGCCTGGTCCTTCCAGGATCTATTGTTATCTGAGACAATGTTCTGATGCTGTGGTGTTCATTGTGTGGGTGTTTCCGAATTATAACAGATGCTGTATCTGTGTTTTCTCACCAGTTTTACCTGTTACAATCAATAAATGACGATCGGAGTTGGACGGTCATCCTGGCTCCGAGGGTTTATTGAACACATGGTTATCTACTCGACTAGCGGTGCAACGCAGCGCACGGCGAGGCCGAGATACACGTAGAAGGGAAAGAACCATTAATATTGCTTATAGACACTTCTACACTCCATCCTTGTATGCTTTTAAACCATATCTCTGTCCCATTACTTCACCAGCACTCCTTCCAAACTTAATTCTACTCTTAAAAATATCGCCATCTGTGAGCTGCTGCTATTCGTCAAAGGATCGCCGCTCTTCATCCCTTCACAGAAAATACCTGTGCAAACTATTCATTTTACTTTTCTTATTTCTGGGAGGTATTGAGCTTCAACCTGGCCCAAATGTAAAGAACTCGTATAATTCTGTAGATTTTTCTGGCAGAAAAGATGTTGGTGTTCTACATGTCAACATCAGAGGGCTTGTGATTAAATTAAGTCAACTAAAACTAGAAGTGTCAAATCTGGACCCGGACATATTTTCGCCTTACAGAAACATTTCTCACTCATGCCGTAAATGACTTGCAGATTACGATTGACAACTACAACCTTTTTCGGCTTGACCGAGGGTCTAAAGGAGGTGGAATTGCCACCTATGTTCAGAATACTATTGCATGTTCACCAGCTCACTCCTTGTTAAAAAATGTTGCTTTGAAGGTCTGGCTCTCAGAATAACTCTCCCAAATAATCAACAGATATTGGTAGTGTGCTGCTATAGACCGCCTACTGGTAAGGATGTTGAAGCTGCGTCTGCACTGAGAGAGCTTCTTGGGGGCCTCCCTAAAGGTGAAATAGTTTTAGTGGGTGATTTAAATTGGAATTGGCTAAACCCCCCGCTTGTGGCCACAATTTTTTCTGATGAATTTAACTTATTTAAATTAATAAATGCTCTCACAAGACCCAACCTAAAATATCCGGGACAGTCATCTCTGCTTGTCCTATTGACAAATGTCCCTCACAATTTCACACTGACTGGTGTTTTGGGTAATAAGCTTAGTGATCACTCCTTCATATTTGGGGTGAGATCATCAGCCAGACCCAAAGCCCCCCCTAAATTGGTTGAGAAGCACTCCATGAGACACTTCAGCACTCAGGCATTTACTAATGATGTGCTTCACTCGGATATTGACAAGGTCTGTGATATCCCCAACCTGACTACGGCTTGGGAGACCAGGAACACGTTTCTCCAAATTATTAACAAACATGCTCCGCTGGTTAGATTTAAAATTAAAGGCAACCGCCCACCATGGTTTTATCCTTTGATTACCAAGCTCATGAAATCTAGGGACAAGGCTTGGGCATGTGCTCAGAAAAGTAATTTGGTCAATGACTGGCTAGAATACAGGATTTTAAGGAATAATTGCGTTAAAAAAATACGGCATGCAAAAAATGCTTACTTTTCTTCCACTCTCTTGGAATCACATGGCAATGCCAGGATCTTCTGGAAAACAATCAAATGTATCGAAAAGGCATCCAAACAGATAATCTGCCTGTTGCGCTTAACCAAAATGTGGACTATTTTTCAGAGCCCCAAAAAATAGTCTACAATTTTAACCTTCATTTTTTTGAAGCTGGTGACCTTTATGATAATGTATTGGGAGTCACCCCAGCTCATGCAATTTCCTACACCCCTGTCCAAACATTAAACGAATTTAGTTTCCAGCCTATCCACGAAAGTAATGTTCTGAAACAACTGTCCTACTTCAAAGGGTCCTCCTCTACCGGAGCGGATAGTATTCCCGTCTTTGCTCTGCTAACTGTTGGTCACCTAATATACAAACCTATAGCCCATATTTTCAATCTGTCCATCAAAGAAGCATCAGTACCTCTAGAATGGAAACATTCCTATATTCTTCCACTTTACAAAGGGGGCCCTAAAGATGATCCAAATAACTACCGACCTTATGGGAACTTCATTTGCCAGTAAAAATATGATAATTGGTTTCTTACCCTTCTATCTGGCAACAAAACTGACACCTTTTTACAAGGGGTCATGTTTGCATAGACCGCAATACCTGCAGTCATAATACAAACAAAAGAACATAACTCTGATAATGTGCACTGTCCTTGAAGTTGATTGGTCCACACCCGAGACAGCTTTCCTTTGGACCAATCAACTTCAAGGACAGTGCACATTATCAGAGTTATGTTCTTTTGTTTGTATTATGACTGCAGGTATTGCGGTCTATGCAAACCTGACCCCTTGTAAAAAGGTGTCAGTTTTGTTGCCAGATAGAAGGGTAAAAAAACAATTATCAACTACCGACCTATCTCAATTTTGTCCCCGTTGATGAACATTTTTGAAAAATTATTGAACTACCAAATTAGCAGTTTCCTTTCGATTTAAAGCTTTCGTGACTGCAGGGATTTATCTTCTTGGTTCTTTCGGCATCAGTAATAAAATAATAAAAATAAAACATAATAAAATGATGTTTTATTTTTATTATTTTATTACTTCCCTTCTACGTGACTTTACCGAAAGAACCAAGAAGATAGCAGTTTCCTGTCCGACAACAATCTATTACATCTAAACCAATCTGGATTCCGAAAAAAATACAGCACCACATCTGCTGCATTAGACTCTCTGAATCACATTTACAGTAGCCTTGATAATAAGCAGTACTGCCCCAGTCTTTTTCTTGACTTGTCCAAAGCCTTTGATACAGTGGACCACAACACCCTGCTTAGTAAACTTATTTGCCTCCATTTCTCCAAACACGCAGTAGAATGGTTAAAAGTACATCTCTTCTCGCACCCAAACTGTATTAACAGATGGTTGGAGGTCAAACAGTGTGAAGATAACAAAAGGGGTTCCACAGGGTTCCATCCTCGGCCCCCTCTTGTTCTCTCTTCTTGTCAATGACTTGGGCACTGACCTGGATCATTCCAGGGTAAAGCTGTTTTCAGATGACACGATACTGATTACTGCTGGCCGCTCTCCGGATGACGTGATTGCTCAGCTCCAGGGTGATTTCAACAAACTACAACATCAGCTAGTTACTCTTAAACTAGTCCTGAATACCTCCAAAACCAAGGTGCTATGCTTCTCACCAGGACTAAAGCAAGAAGTTATTTCCCCCCAATTATATTCCGTTATTAATCATCAAATAGAGCAAGTCAAGATCTATAAGTATCTTAGGGTCATCTTTGATTCAAAACTGAATTTTCAAGATCACATTGATTATATTGGTAAAAAGACAAAAATATAAATGGTTTTCTGTATCGACACAAGCACTGCTTCCCCCCTATGTTCCGCTTGGAATTGATAAAAGCTACCATACTGCCTCTACTTGCTTACTGTGACATCGTATATAAATCAGCCCCCAGTGCTTTACTGAAGAAGCTTGACTCAATTCATCACTCGGCCTTAAGATTTGTATTGAACTGCCATATAGGACCGACCACTGCGATCTCTACATTGGGTCAAACTTAACTTATCTTAATGATCGACAGCTTGTGCATCAGATCGTATTTATTTACGATGTACTTCCAAAAAAATCAGCAGACTACCTGCTGGATCTCCTCATTGTTTCGAAGAACAAATGTGACCTAAGGTCTTCGCTCATTTGCCAGCTTCACATTCCTAATTGCCATACAAATACTGAAGGAAGGGCCTTTTCTATTGATGCCCCTAGGGTCTGGAATGCTATCGCCAATAAACTGCAACTTGGATCACTACCTGTGAGATCTTCACTCAAAACTGCTCTAGAGGAGTTGTACAACCCTAGCTGCCACTGCTATTCAGAATGGACTGAAATCAAATGTATCATTCCAAATGACCACTGCAAAGTATGGTCTTCAGTTTTGATTATAGTGTGCCTATCATTAAAGGTGTATTGAAAATGGTAGATTGTGCTACTGATACTCCAGCTGTTATGGAGTGACTCATGCAGTCAACTATGGCTGCAAAGTTTGGTCATACATGTTATGTATATCGTTTATTGTTAAATTTGAATCACAGTTCCTATGATCACTCTTACATTGTTTTTATAGATTTATTTTGGTGATTTTGAAAACGTTTTGGTTTAACCATGTCAGTTTTTTGTAGTACAGAGTTAGTCTGATAACTTTCATCTACATTGTCTTATGGTTGTTATTGTTTGACTTGCATCCCACTGGGATTTTTTGCACACAGCGTTGAAATGCGGTGTTTTTTTCTGGAAGACTTTGCTGTTTTTTCCAGGATTTTTCTGTTGCGTGTAGTCACTTCAAGATATTTCTTGTTCATGTTTTTGTTTTGAGTCGCATGGCTCACAGGGTTATACCTAATAAATGAAATGAGAGTGTGAGTGGATAGGTGGGTGAGTGGGTGGGTTTTGGGTGGATGGGTGGGTAAGTGAGTGGGGGAGTGATTGGGTGGGTGGGTAAGAGTGTGAGTGGATGGATGGGTGGGGAATCTTACAGTGGAACTCTGGGACCCAATCACTTACATTCCCAATGCACCTTTTTAATTTTAATTACCTGAATGTACGCAGGTCTCCCTTGCCAAGGGGATCACGCTTCATGAATGCACTCATGCCAGGGGTAAAATAAAGGACGACCTCCAAATGGGTAGTATTTGTCGGCAATCCGGAGTCTGTAATGGAGTCTAACGAAGATCGACGTGGCAGAGGAACGTACCGAGAAAAGGCAGAAGTTTAGTTTGGACGCCGCCCACTGAGATGAATTTTGCGAGGTTCAAACTGCGGGAGACGGGGGCTGGGTCATCCTGAGTCTCCTGGGAGACGGAGCTCTCGCTGCACTCACACCACAGGACACACACAGAGTCTCATGAGGGTCCATGTCTCTACACTCACAGCACAGGAAACACACAGTCTCATGAGGGCTGCAATGTCTCTCTACACACGGGCAAAACAGGCAGTCATCGACTAGTAAACAGCCCTTACTTATGAACCACATTCCATTAAATATTTTAAAAAATAACATTGACTTAAAACGCGAACTCGCAATTGCAAACTGAACCCCAGAACTAATTTGTTCGAATGAGTGATCCTCCATGAAACGTAATGAGTCGGACTCGCACTGGGAGTGAGTGTTTACGTGGGGTGTGTGCGTGCGGACATTGTGTGTGTGTGAAACTATGAGTTTGTGGGGGGCGGTAGTGTAGCGGTGAGTGCACTGAGCGATGAAAGCGGCGACCCAAGTTCGATTCCTGCTCACGGTCAACACCAGTGACGATTATCTGAACCGGTCCCGGGCCTCCCCTTAGGTCGACTCAGCCTGAAATGAGTACCTGGTGTAGCGATGTAGTGTAGTAAACATCGCTAGCACTGGGCATTGTATTAGCCACGCACCCCCTCGTGTGCCGTACCGGCCTTCATAAGTGCTACTCGCGAACAGCACTTGCTCCTGCAGACTGTTAAGGCTATGCACGGGTATTTTTATTCGTGTGTGGGGGGGGGGTTAATGGTTAGAGCGCAATGCTACAAACGTGGCGAATAAAGTTAATTCCCGCTCACGATCAACACCGGCGACAATTATATCTGAATGGTGACCCGGGCGTCCACCGAAGTCGACTCAGCCTCAAATCAGGAACTGGTGTGGGGGTGCAGTAAACAACGCCACTAAGGCGACCCTTGAAATGAACTTGAACTTGAATGGCCGACCACCCACCCCGATCGTGTGTCACAGTGGCGGCCTTCTTTGGCGCTGTTCGCTCACAGCACTTGCCCCAAACAGCCTGTTAAGGCTACACGGGAGATTGTTGTCTTTGGGCCGTGTGTGTGTCTTTGTCCGTGTGTGTGTGCATGCGCGCCTGCCCCGTTTGTTGTGGTGACTAATACCCCCCCCCCCGCTTCCAACTACAAGCTCGCATAAATGTAATCGAAAATAAAATGTTTTCTATTTATGTTCATTTACTGTACGTTTAATTTCCTATACTGTATTTTTTTACAGTGTTAGATGAAAATGTGCAACACTTCTTCCTAATTATGAGTTTAACAATGCTTCCTTATTTGTTGAACCGTAACACATTTTATAACACTGACCATGTCGGCATTTAAATACCATTTTTTTCTGACTTACGAACGAGTCTCAGCAACAAATTACGTGCGTAACCTGAGGACTGCCTCTATGGGATATACAATTGACCATACGGGATTACAACTCATAAGACCGGGAGCAAGAGCAGAGCCTCACCATTCTGGCGAATTGCCCGATGATGCTGGATGCAATTACCAGCGAAACGTCGTACTACTCAAATATTGTAAATGTTTTGGTTTCACGCTTCAACACACCGGTGGGCTAAAGCAGTGAACTATTTGTCTTTTGTCAACGTGACACTTTTTTGCTGATTGGCCGTGTCGGGTGGTGGAGGGTTACGACACATTTATAAATAACGCGATCTAACCCAAAAACGTTAATTATGAATAATATTGGTCGCGAAAGCCTACGTGTTAAACTGGGATTACAACTGCATACATTTGGTTTATTAGGATTCAAATCGCGACCGTTCGCTGATTTGTCCACCAGGTGGCAGACAGAGCTCGAGTTTGAGTCTGGGTTGGCACTGACCTGAGACTTATGCACGGGATCCTGAAAAACACAAAACCCACATTTCAAATTAACATTGACATCCTAAAGTCCTAAACAGACGCCTTACCTCTACACAGTCACCTCCTGTTTACTGTAGAGCCTGACATCAAGGAATTAACAAATACCCACAAACGGAGAATGGTGCACAAACAGGGTTATCTATGGAACCTATTTGCCAAATATCGAAATTATAAAACAATTAAGAAGAGGCTTTATCCTTTTTGGAAGTTAAAATAAAATAGGAGATGTTTAGATGTTCAAACACCAAACAGATATCTATTGCAAGGCATCACTGCTCAACCAGAACTATTAATACTTTGATATTTGTATTGTCTTTGTACTGTTAAGCCTATTCCTATTTTTATTACACGCTTTTTATTAACTCACTGTCTTTTGTTGTCGTTGTTGTTGTATCCTCAAATTTAGTAACTAAATTTTAACCCACTTCCCAATGTTGTATCGACTGCAAACTTGGTATACTTATATGTCATACTGATGACAATACTATATTCTATCATTAAAAAATTTAAATATATTTTAAAACATTATTTTTTATACGTTATGTTTCGACTTGGGTGTAATTGTCCATGGTCAACTGACGTTGGCTGTAAACGGCCACGGTCCGTTACGTTATGGCAAGCTTCGGGGCCATTACTAGTACATTTCATGAAAGCATGTTTTACAATTTTTTTTTTATATGACTTATTTCATCAAAAACAGGGTTCGTTTAACTGGACACGGACAGACCCCAACAAATGACAAAGCCACTCTGCAGGTCTAGTCTAGCACCTAAACAAATGGTTAAATAATCTTCAACAATTACAGTTTTTGAACTCTGAATAAGCTCAACTTTGTATTTTACAAGGTAAGGCCTACTTGGCTATGTCGCTCTTGTTCAGTAGCGAGCCGCCTATCACAAATGACAGCTCAATGGAATGGCTCACGTGGACATTTATAATAGCGGCCCAAATACTCTGAATGTGGGGGGAAAACCCCAGAGGACCCGGAGAATAATCCTCGCATCCACGAGGAGAGAGACAGAGAGACACGCAAACTCCAAATATACAGCAGGCGTCAGGGTTGGTATCGAACCCACGACCTCCTGCATCCCAGGCGAGGTAGTTAACATCTCCTAGCCACCGCGACGAGTGAATGGAGGCGGTGCCACCTTCAGGAATGTGAAAGGGTCCTTCACGGCGAGTGCGGCGAGCAGCTGGTTGATCTCCTGCTCCAGATCCTGTGCTCTGCTCTCGTAGCGATCGATGTCCGCCTGGATGCGGGACAGCACGGAGCGGCCCTCCTCGTCCACGCACTCCAGCGCCTCCGTCTCCTCCTGCCTCAGCCGCTCCCTCCGGCGCTCAAACTCTCGGCTGATCCGCGTCCTGGTCCCGCTCAGAGACTCCTGCACGGGGATATTCGCGGCGCGCTCTCGAAACGCAATGCGACACAGCGCGATGCCATTTTGTGAAGGACTTCGACACAGCCACGATCTCGTGACTCCGTACGAAGAGGCAGATGATGTAATGTTTGAGAACGAAAGAAGGAGGATTTAGCGAGAACATTCATGGGAACCGTTATGCCAAAGTATCTTAAGTACCCATACTGTTTGCATGTCTGTCTAAATCTGCACGTGTCTGTGTGTCTCTCTGTACCTGCACGCGATTGTAGTCACCCCTGAGCTGCTCTATCCGTGATTCTGCCGTAGTCTTCTTCTCCTCTCTCCCCGTCATCTCGCGTCTGAGCGCCTTCTATACACGGGGTAGACAAATACGCGGTGTTTGGTGACTCCCATCATTGTCATCATCATCATTTGGCCCATGTCTTTAACCCGGAGCCTTGCAGGCAGGTTTTCTGGATCGCCCAGAGATAATAATCATCTCCCCTTTGAAACGTCCAACCTCGCAGGCTACGAGGTGGTCTTCGGTGAGCAGCATAATAGTCCTGTCCCAGGTAGGTGGCTGGATCACAGCGAGGTTTATTGAAGGGGTGCCCCACTCGCACGCTCGAGTTTTCTCCAGTTTTGTCAAACAATGGAATCTCGCGGAACCGATAACCCCCCCCCTGCCCGAGATATACACAGCGCACTTTGCATGCCAACGTTCTGTCACGGAATGCAAATACGCGGCGTCTATGTTAGAGGCGGTGTTTCGTTTTTTACACGAACTCTTGTAACAGAATAATATCTAAATCTGCCCAAATCGACGATCAAACCGTGCCCGACGGCCTCTCCTCTCCCACTGGAGTGGCCTTATGTTTGCCTCTTTTTAAGTCCACGGTCAGTGCACTTTTGAAGCGTCTCGAGTGTGAAGCGTCTCGCGTTACTCCACATTTCTCTCATTGCTATTCTCCGCGTACGAATCTTATCACGCCAAGTGTATTTTACATCTTTGCCAGTCATGCCACAAAGCGCTCTGTCTTATGACTAAACCATGGAACACCCAGCTTTGCCATCCGTTCCAATAAACATGGCCACCTTCCGTGTCTGTGCTGTCTATCGTGTGCCAGTTTTTCACACTCAGTGTTGAACAAAGTGATTTGATTAGCCGTCACAATGCTGACACAACAGGACTTACCTAATAATGTGCAAATATAAATAATAACATACAGACGCTATTGTTTAACAATACACATAGTTCTACAGTTACACTGTGGGATATTGGATGATAGCAGCGATTTATATCTCACCTGTTTTTCCCGCTGTACATCTTGCACTGGATTGCACTCATGCCCTTTATGTTTATGAGCAACGATGCAGAGTAGGCAGACCAGGCGCTTGTCCTGTTCACAGTAAATAATTCGCTCCATATGGTGTATCTTGCACTGTTGCTTCGCCAGGTTCGCGGTGGGACCCATCAGGACGTGGTCTCTGAACTCGGGATTCTCCACGTGAGGCCTCAAGTGCGTCACACAGAAGGACAGCATACATGTCTTGCAGGTCTTCACTGCAGGGGTCTGGTCATCACCGCAATTGCCGCACACGACGGACTCGGCCATCCCGACTCCAGCTCTGAGCTGCTCAGCCAGGTTCAGCGAGCCGCTGTTGTTGCAGCAGCGGCTCGCTATCCACGCTCTCGCCAGGAGTCGCGCTCGTCGTGACCAATCGGCTGCGCTGGGATCGCTCGCTGTGTGGCTCAAAGAGACGCTGATCCAGGACGTCTCTCTTATAGCGACGGTGAAAAAGGAAGTAAAATTGCTTTCATTGTCGTCATTGACATTGCGAGACACTCCCTGGAATGTGAACCCACTCACCCCAAGGTGCATCCGTAACCCCTTGCGAAGTTGATCTTCTTTGGAGAGCTCCTGTACCACACAAGTTGGTGGCTCAAAGATATTTATCTGCCTCGTCTGATATACAGGAGGGTGTTGGTTCAGTCCCGACCCTGATGCCTGCTGTATATTTGGAATTTGCGTATCTCTCTCCCCGTGGTGGCGTGGATATCCCACCGGGTCCTCCGGTGTTTCCCTTCACATTTATAAACAGGTGCTTAAGGGCATTTGGCTTCTGTACATCTCCACGTGTTAATCCACTTTGTTGAGCTATCATTTGTTATAGCTAGGTCGCTTCTGAAAAAGATATATACAGCTCAGTGGGCCTTACATGGTACAGTTAAATTTGGTTAATTGGTGTTAGTTTAAGTGGTCCGATCTTTGCTCATCAGCAAAAAATAAGGCCAGACGGCAGCCCCTAAAGACTTTTCAGAAGAACTAGGAGCTTGTTTCCCCGAATAAAGCCTGTAGAGTTAAGAAGCTCTTGTTCAAGTGCGGCAGACATTAACGCATTCCACACTTACACTCGCCACGCACACGAGCGCACTCACCCCACTCACCCATACACCCACTCACCCACTGTCCTTCTCACTCACACATACACCCACCCACCGTCCCACTCACTCACTCACACATACAACCACCCACTCACCCACCCACTGTCCCACTCACTCACACATACACCCACGCACTCACCCGTCCACCGTGCCACTCACGCACTTCACAAACAGAAGTTAGTATTTCCCCCTCGAGTAAAGTCCAATGAGCTAAGAAGTAGCCCGGTCGGCAAACATCATAAAAGCATTCCACAATTACACTCACACCCTCACACCTCACCCACACACTCATCGGCCACTCACTTGCTCACTCAGCCACTCACTCACTCGCCCACTCACTCACTCGCTCACCCACACACTCACTCGCTCGTCCACACACTCACTCGCTCACCCATGCACTCACTCGCTCACCCATGCACTCACTCAGCCCCCTACTCACTCGGCCACTCACTCGCTCATCCACCCTCTCAACCACTCACCCACCCACTCTCCCACTGTCACCCACTCAACCAACCACCGGCTCGCCCACTCGCCCACGAACTTCAGAATCACAAGAACCAGAAAGTGTATTTACCCACTGAGCTAAGAGGCTCTTTTTTTCAAGGGCAAACCCCAGACCGTCAGATGTGGGCGAGGTTTGTCGTTGATGGGCTTGGGCCTCGCCAACAGGTCTGCCCGCCACGAGAGACCCATTCGTTGCCTCTACCCTCCAGTTGGGGTTAGGGGTCGGCAACCCCGAAGTAACAAGAAGAAAAGGCTTCATTTTTTGTTCGAATTCGTAAAAAAAAAAGACAACTACAATCGATCATCGATAATTAGTTTTGTATAACTTTAGTGTAAATACATGTTAATTTTGATTCATATGTTGTTTTTTGCTGACTTTATGTGAACCCAAAGACACAAATTCGCCCGTTTTCTCATTGAAACTAGGTAAATTTCAAAATATCACTCTTCTGGTCACAAAAGCAAAGTTTGTGGGTAATAATAGACACTTTCTGTACTTTTGAAGCATAAGCTATTAAAAAATAACACTTACTACCCAGAAACAAGAAAATAATTGTTTTTGTTACACAGTGAATTACTACTGTGATAAAAAAACAGAAAATGTATACGGTGCGATCTTGGCGAAAAGTGTGCATGTAATTCACCGGTCTGAAGGCAGAGCCTTCGAGATTGTAGTGGTAAGTACGGTACAGTAAAAACGGCAACCTTTTACATTGGGATATTTATTTTAATCTATTTGTACGTTTAATTACACCAATTTGATGCAGTAAACTCATCTTAAACATACACACAAAACATAAACACACAACACATGTAAACATAACATTACGCAAGAATGTGCAAAAAGAAGCAATTTTTTATTATGATTTAGTAGTGATAATTATCCGGCGTTTTATTAACTGGAGCTGTAATAGAGCGATGAAAGCTGGACACGTAAAAAAAAAGCAGACAAATCTTGACTTAAAGCTTTCGTGACTGTAGGAATTAATATTCTTTGGGTCTTTCGGTAAAATCACATTGATAGGTTGAAAGAAATAAAAATTTTTTTACAAAAAACTACGACGATTTTTGTTATCTTTTTACTCTCTTTGAACCTATCTTCGTGATTTTACCGAAAGACCCAAAGCATATAAAAGCAGACATTTGGAAGTGGGCATGTCTTTGCCCACCTATGGTGTCGAAAAAACTGGCGTCTTAGCCGATCAAAGAAAGGGAAATGAGGGAGCGTGCCACTCGACCATGACGTGACCTACTCGACTCGCGCCCCACTCTTAAGCAGAAACGTATTTTTGTAAGTTTAAATACTTGCTTGCTCTTAAACAGCTATTTTTGTTACGTTTAAGCACTGGCTTTTCGGTTTATTTGATGTCCGTTTATAGGTTAATCAATTCAGGGTACAGGGCATCTTTAATGCGTAGGCTTTCGCGACCAATATCCATAAACGTTTTTTTTGGTTAGATTGCATTAATATATAAATGTTGTGTTGTTAAAACGCGCCACCACCTGACACAGCCAACTAGTAAGGATTGTCAAGTAAACAGAACATGCAAATTCGTCACTAGTGTAATAAAGGTCGTGGAAGCGACTTCTGGAATCTGGTCTTAATTTGCCTTTCTTTTATAACACTCCTTCACGCTGCTGACAGACAGCGTGAGAGGGATAGAGAGACGCGCAGCCACGTGGCAGCCTGGACCCCCGCTCCAGCGTGGCCTCACCCTCTGTTCGTTCCAGATCTGACCACGTGTTGTTCGTCTCCACCCCTTTTAATACCTGGGTCACGTGGTACCTTTCCACTAATCCTGGTTAACCTCTATGGAATCTTCTAGACTCCATCCTACGCTCCCAGGACCACGCCCCTGACTCGTCCCCCCATTGGGTGTGGCTAAAGCCAGCAGTACCAATCCTCTACTTACAGATGTCACCTTCCCATTACGTCAGGGCCACGCCCCTAGGCTTCTCCCCATTGGCTATGGGCCAGGACCGGCAGAGCCAATCATCGTACGAGGTGTAATCCAACAGCAACCCGGATATGTCCTCACATTACACTAGTACAGCACTAGTGTATAGTGTAGTGTATAGTGTAGTAGTGTATAGTGTAGTGGTGTATAGTAGTGTAGTGTAAAGTAGTGTAGTGTATAGTGTAGTATACTAGTACAGCACACCGGTTTGTTGGAGAGCCAAGCCACAACATTTACAATCTGAGTACGATGTTTCACCAGTAATTACAACTGGCTTCATCAGGCTGTGTCGGGTGGTGGCAGGTTTTAACGGCACAGCATTTATATATTTTCGCAATCTAACCCCCAAAAAACCCCTTTATTATACAGGGCATCTATTCAGATTCGGATATACGCTGGTCCCAGGGATTGAGCAGTGAGGTGTTGTGTAACGTGGGGTTGAGTTGGTGTGCATATGGTCATAATTACAGATGCATGAATGCTCCTCGGAGCACTTTGAAATAAAGAGTTGCCGTTACCCAAACCTCTGGTGTCCCCTCGGCAATGGAGTCACTCGATCCTCAAGAGGAGGGCAGAACACGACACAGAAGTATCGCCTCCAGACTCATTGTTGTTGCCTCTGTTAACTGGCCCGTCCCCTCGTTACGATCATGAGCGGAGATGGACTGGGCGAGATGGTTACACGATCCAAAACACCTATAGCACGCCGTCATTGACGCCATTGCACCATATACGGGCAAAGACGCCCACTTACAAATGTTCGCTTTTATTGTATTATGCCCCCCAACCTCCCGAAGCCACCGGATAACACTACGTAACACGATTTTTGTCCCTGGGTAGTAAGTGTTATATTTTTTAAATCGTTATGCCTCAAACGTATAGAAAATGGCCATTATTCCCCACAAACTTTGCTTTTGTGACCAGGACTTCACGTGAAAGAATGACACAAATGCACAAGTTTTCTGTTTGAAAATAGGTACATTTCAAAATATCACTGTCAATTAGGAAATAACACTTACTACCCAGGGGAAAAAAACGATGTTTTTGTTACACAGTGATCGATGATCGACTGTAGCTCAGCATCTCGAGAGCCGCCCACAATGGATGCGGTGAATAGGAGAATTTGGTGACCTTTGGTGAGTAACGCGATGGAGGGGGTCCCTCCTCTGGAGAGCCACGTGAGGGGCTCCTAAGCCACAGGTCGCCGACCAACCCCTGCGTTGCGTTGTGGAGAGGTTTGTCACTGTGGGATGTGCGTTGAGCTTCTTGGGCGCCGTACGTAGTCAACCGTGCTATGTATGTGGAAAGTCTTTGGCACCGTACGTAGAAAACTGTGCTATGTGGAACTTCTTTGGCACCGTTCATAGCCAGCATTGCTATGTATGTGTAGTGAGTTCAACTGAGTCGTAGACACACTTCTTGGAGGCAACATTATTAATATCAACACACGGGGTAACTGCCCCTTAACAAGATAACAATCTATGGTGGTGGACCACCAGGCTAACTACACTAGTTATACCATAACTAGCTACAACAGGCCGGACCACAGCTTTGGTCAAGGTCCACGTGTTGGAGCCTCTGCAGGATGTAGACGTAGAACGTGGAGTCTTCAGGATGAACAGCAGCAGCCGGTCCCTCTGGGGCACCCGGCTTATATCCTCTGTGGTGTGGCTGGCTCCGCCCTTAGCCACGACCACCTTCTAGAATCCTCGAGCAGGATCTCGACCCTGACACGTAACCACCCCTAGCCCCCACCTGGGGCCTCTGTGTAGACTTTACTGGTCACGTGTCCTCTGGGGTCAACCAGAGTGCCACGGCCCTTTGTAACCCCATCTCCGTGGCCGGCACTCCCACACCCTATCCTGCAGGGGCAGGCACTGCACGCAGAGCGTGGTGCCATCCAGCGCTGTCAGTCAGCGCTCACCGAGCCCCTCTAGGGCCGGTACTGCACCCACATGTAAGTGGTGTCCACGATGGCAATACATTGCACGCAGTGCCTCTCTAGGGCCAGCATTACACAGTAACATCCGTGATGTTACTACATCACCCCCCCCCCTCCCCCCTTCGTAGCACTCAGCTATCCTGGCTGTCAACTCCACAATTTAAAAACAAACAAGTAACAAAGTGAATAACACCCCAATGTGTGCCTCAACAATAACAAGTAACAATAAATAGCCCAGCCCACCCATACAATATATACACTATCTACAAATGTACAGTAACGGACGGGGAAAAGGTTGAAAGTCCAGAACAACAAGCAAAGGGAGAGAGAGAGAAAAAAAATGCAGTAAAACGCGAACATTCAGAAGCCCCTCCATCACCAACATCTCCCAACCTCACCGTGTAACAACACTCGCAAGCACAATAAAGGCCACGTTCAGCCAATAACCAATATGGCCTGCCAAGTGCGACAACCAACAGGCGGTGTGGGAGTTTGTGTGTGTGGGGATCACGAAAACCAACAACGCACCTGCGATCAGCCACGGTTGGCTACAAGAAGTTCAACAAACCTACATTAAAACCTTTCGATGGTGGTATTTGAGTCAGGCCTTTTGGTCTGTGAGCATTACCTGCTTGGCAGAGCTCACAACAGATGCCACTGCTTGACAAGTAGTGAGTCTTTGCTTCACATCCGACATTGATAACCTGATTGGAAAACAACTTTCAAGACGAGGAAAATGTAACAACCAAAGTAATTTATGTTACCAGGTGTAACGAAGCCCAACTGAGCTGCTGTGTAGTGGCTCTTTTGTTCAGAAGCGACCCTGACCATCAGAAATGACAACTCAACGAAATGGGTGATGTCATCATCACTTAGGAATTTATATCAGCAAACAAAGACTCTGAACACATGGTGATGTTGATTCTAAATGTGGGAGGGATAAACCGGAGGACCCCGGAGAAAAATCCTCGCAACCACGGGGAGAGAGACACAGATTTCAAATATATAGCAGCAGGCGTCAGGGGCTGGGATCAAACCCACGACCTCCTGTATACCGGGCGAGGGAGTTAACATATCCTAGCCACCATGATGTCAGGGTCAGGATCAAAACCACGAGCTCCTGCGTATCAGTGGAGGTCGTTAACATCTCCTAGCCACCGTGATGATGATAAGAGAGAGAGAGACGCAGACTCCAAATATACAGCAGCAGTAGGCGTTGTTAGGGTCGGGATGGAACCCACCCCCTCCTGCATACCTGGCGAGGTAGTCAACATCTCCTTAGCCACCACCGGGACGCCCCAATGATGAGCGTCCTTGCTCACCGTGAATTAATGCATCAACAGGGGCCGCTTTGTGTGGGGACAACCCGCAGACCTCCCAGCCACACTCCGCACTCTCGGCTTCACGTTATTCGTTCTGCCATCACCCGTGCCATCAAGTTACAGGACGAGGATCTACACCCCGGGAGCTGAGGGGTTCCCCAAGGTCGACCCAGCATCAAATGGGGGAATCTTTGCTTTTGAAGGCGGTATATGTCTGTGTGTATGTGTGTGCTATAACCGAGGGCACAGGAGCGACGCTCACAACAACGAGCGGAGCGCCGGGCGGATAAAATACTGCTAGTTGGCACAGTGGGGGTACAGCTGGTGGTGCATCTACCTGTCATCAGAATCAGAATCAGAAACGGTTTTAATCGCCATGTAAGTTTGCACAGACAAGGAATTCACTATGGCAGGACGGTGCATACGTTTAACAAGTAGGAATCTTAAAAACTTATATAAAAGGTATATACTCTAACTATACTAACGTTACAAAGTATAAGTAATACTAAAGGGCTAAAATCTATAAAAAAAATTATGAATAAGTAGACCTTATAAAATGCGAAATGTAAAATGTTAATTAGCCGTATTAAACAATCTTAAAATATAAAAATACAAATAAGATTACACGTTGTAAGTATGGAAAGGTGTAATTATGTAGATAAAATGTTATAGTAAGTGTAAGAGTCATTTAAGTGTAAAAGTCATTTTAAGCCCTTGGCCTTGTTGAGGAGGCCAACAGCGGATGGGAAAAAACTGTTTTTATGACGTGAGGTTTTGGTCTTGATGGACCGCAGCCTTCTGCCGGAGGGGAGTAGCTGGAACAGAGAGTATCCAGGGTGCGAGGAATCGTCCACAATCTTCCTCGCTCGCATCAGGGTCCTCAAAGTGTGCAGGTCCTCAAGGGTTGGTAGATTACAGCCAATCACCTTCTCAGCAGTGCGAATGATACGCTGTAGTCTGCTCTTGTCCTTGGCAGTGGCAGCAGCGTACCAGACGGTGATGGAGGAGGTGAGGATGGACTCAATGATGGCTGTATAGAAGCACACCATCATTGTCTTTGGCAGATTAAATTTCTTCAGCTGCCGTAGGAAGTACATCCTCTGTTGAGCTCTCTTGATAAGGGAGCTGATATTCAGTTCCCATTTGAGGTCCTGGGAAAGAATAGTGCCCAGGAAGCGGAAGGACTTAACATTGGTGACTGGGGAGTCGCACAGGGTGATGGGGGTGAGTGTGGCTGTATTCTTGCTGAAGTCCACAACCATCTCCACGGTCTTAAGAGCAATAAGCTCCAGGTTGTTCTGGCTACACCAGGTCACCAGGTTGTGAGCTCCCCTCCTATAGTCAGACTCATCCCCATCAGAGATTAGCCCAATGTGGGTGGTTGTCGTCCGCAAACTTCAAGAGTTTGACGGACGGGTGACTGGAGGTGCAGCTGTTGGTGTACAGGGTAAATAGCAGAGGGGAAAGGACACAGCCCTGAGGAGACCCGGTGCTGATTGACCTGGAGGCAGAAACTTGTGATCCCAGCTTGACGCACTGCTTCCTGTCAGACAGGAAGTCTGTGATCCATCTGCAGGTGGAGTCTGGCACGTTCAGCAGGGAGAGCTTGTCCTGAAGCAGGCTAGGAATGATGGTGTTATAAGCCAAGCTAAAGTCCACAAACAGGATCCTGGCATAGGATGCTGTGGAGTCCAGATGCTGTAGGGTGAAGTGGAGGGCCATGTTAACTGCGTCATCCACAGACCTGTTGGCTCTGTAGGCAAACTGAAGGGGGTCCAGTAGAGGGTCTGTGATGGCTTTGAGGTGTGCCAGGACCAGGCGCTCAAAAGACTTCATTACCACGGAGGTAAGGGCGATAGGTCTGTAATCATTTAATCCTGTTGGTCTTGGCTTTTTGGGCACTGGAATGATGATGGAGGACTTGAGACAGGCTGGTACATGGCATGTCTCCATGGAGGTAGGAAAGATGTTGGTGAACACCGGAGACAGCTGGTCCGCGCAGTGCCTGAGGGTGGCTGGAGAGACAGAGTCCGGCCCAGCTGCTTTGCCTGGGTTCTGCCTCTTGAAAAGTATTTTAACTTCTCCCTCCTGAATGGAGATAGTTGTCTCTGTAGTGTGGGGTGGGATAGGTCATCTCAGTCAGCCAACCCATGGCACCTGCTGGGTCTCTCCCGAGACCTCCTGTCAGCAGTGAGCCTTCGACACTTCACGTGGCCTCAAAGTGCACCTGGCCTGGCACAGGCGCCGTGGTGACATCACCGTCACTTCGTGGCTAATGGCGGGTACTGGTATTGACTATAACCCTGCCCATCCCAGTTCAAAAGTCGCCGCACACAGTGGGGTGGATGTGAATGGGTGTCAGTGCTGAGCTGGATGTTCACGTGAATCATCCCGCTTGAAAAGTGATCTAGGGCGGCTTCGAGATGCTGTTGTGCAATTGATGAGCCATAAAATATTTCTGGTGGCCACACATTTTTGTTTGCACCTTACCTCTTGTAGCCTGTTGCTGATCATCGCACTTTCAGAGGGAAGTATCTGCAGACCCCAGGAAAAGTAAAGAAACATACTCTGCGCACGCGTCCGTCAACACGTTCTCAAAATATGCCATTTAAACTAAAACTGCGTCCATAAAAAAATGAGGACCATAAAAATGCACAACGGTAAATAAGAAAGTGGTGAATCCATAGAGAGATCTATAGAGACCTATTGAAATATATAGAGACTCATAAACTAAACCAACATATGCATTTATTTAACCACGTGTAAGGCTGCCACCACTGAACTGCTATGTTTGTTCAGAGGCGACCCTTGGTCACTACACCCAATTATAGCAGCTCAACCAATTGGCGTGGACATTTATAGCGGCAGCCAAATAATGTAGACGCATAGATATTCATGTAGATACATAGAGACCCACAGAGGCACATAGAGACCCACAGAGATACATCGATTAGCTATGGCTCTGCAATCATCCACTTAGTTGGGCTGAGTTTTATTGATGTTGATTGGGGTCACGGCATGGAGCGAGGATTGAACTCGGGCTCCGCCGGTAGGCTCGTCGTGGCGGTGGCAGCAACGGCAGCGGCGAAGGAGCTCACCATCGCCTGTCCACCGGTCACTCCCCACTGCCCAATCAGAGGAGCAATGGGACAGGGCGTCCTCCGGTTTGCGAAGGCGCCATGTGTAAGTTCACTCACCAGCGTCGCGAACAATTGAAGGGCGATGAAGCACGACTGAATATTCATTTTTTTACGCCCGCCAGCCCCACGTCGGTGATTTTCCTTCCTCTGCACTGCTGCTTCTTCGCTGTCAGTCGCGCCAAATCGCTCTGGAACGCTCCCCGTGAGGTGGCTTAAGCGACGCCGACTGAAGAGAGAGCTGAAAGAACGAGCGAAGTGGTTACGTGATGGGCGTCGTCGGAGACCTTTAAAACAGAAATAAGCGATCGAGGCGATGCGTAGTCACACAGTATGTTGCCAAAACATTCAAGTTGCATTCCAGGTCCGCGCTCCTGCATAGTGTGGTGTTACGTGTGGCCACCCCCATCTCTTACAACGTCGTTGGCGCAGCGTGGAAGAGGAGACCCAAAATTGCCCACTGGAGGGTCTCTCTCGATGCTCCCTCTTATGCGGTTTGTTGTGACGAGATGTTGACTACCTCGCCTGGCACGCAGGAGGTCGTGGGTTCGATCCCGACCCTGACGATACCTGCTGCTGTATAGTTGGCGTCTACTTGTCTCTCTCTCATCATCACCACGGTGACTAGGAGATGTTGACTCCCTCACCTGGTAGAAAGGAGGTCGTGGGAGGATTAACTGAGTGAGTGGCAGGCTAATTGTAAGGGTGAATGATTGACCGAGCGAGTGGCAGGCTGATTGTAAGGGTGAAGGATTGACTGAGTGGCAGGCTGATTATAAGGGTGAAAGATTGACTGAGTGAGTGGCAGGCTGATTGTAAGGGTGAAGGATTGACTGAGTGGCAGGCTGATTGTAAGGGTGAAGGAATGACTGAGTGAGTGGCAGGCTGATTGTAAGGGTGAATGATTGACCGAGTGAGTGACAGGCTAATTGTAAGGGTGAAGGATTGACTGAGTGGCAGGCTGATTGTAAGGGTGAAGGATTGACTGAGTGGCAGGCTGAATGTAGGGTGAAGGATTGACTGAGTGAGTGGCAGGCTGATTGTAATGTGAAGGAGTGACTGAGTGAGTGTGGCAGGCTGATTGTAAGGGTGAAGGATTGACTGAATGAGTGTGGCAGGCTGATTGTAAGGGTGAAGGATTGACTGAATGAGTGTGGCAGGCTGATTGTAATGTGAAGGATTGAATGAGTGAGTGGCAGGCTGATTGTAAGGGTGAAAGATTGACTGAGTGAGTGGCAGGCTGATTATAAGGGTGAAATATTGACTGAGTGAGTGGCAGGCTGATTGTAAGGGTGAAGGATTGACTGAGTGGCAGGCTGATTGTAAGGGTGAAGGAATGACTGAGTGAATGGCAGGCTGATTGTAAGGGTGAATGATTGACCGAGTGAGTGGCAGGCTAATTGTAAGGGTGAAGGATTGACTGAGTGGCAGGCTGATTGTAAGGGTGAAGGATTGACTGAGTGGCAGGCTGAATGTAAGGGTGAAGGATTGACTGAGTGAGTGGCAGGCTGATTGTAATGTGAAGGAGTGACTGAGTGAGTGTGGCAGGCTGATTGTAAGGGTGAAGGATTGACTGAATGAGTGTGGCAGGCTGATTGTAAGGGTGAAGGATTGACTGAATGAGTGTGGCAGGCTGATTGTAATGTGAAGGAGTGACTGAGTGAGTATGGCAGGCTGATTGTAAGGGTGAAGGATTGACTGAATGAGTGTGGCAGGCTGATTGTAAGGGTGAAGGATTGACTGAGTGAGTGGCAGGCTGATTGTAATGTGAAGGAGTGACTGAGTGAGTGTGGCAGGCTGATTGTAAGGGTGAAGGATTGACTGAATGAGTGTGGCAGGCTGATTGTAAGGGTGAAGGATTGACTGAATGAGTGTGGCAGGCTGATTGTAATGTGAAGGATTGAATGAGTGAGTGGCAGGCTGATTGTAAGGGTGAAGGATTGACTGAGTGAGTGGCAGGCTGATTATAAGGGTGAAATATTGACTGAGTGAGTGGCAGGCTGATTGTAAGGGTGAAGGATTGACTGAGTGGCAGGCTGATTGTAAGGGTGAAGGAATGACTGAGTGAGTGGCAGGCTGATTGTAAGGGTGAATGATTGACCGAGTGAGTGGCAGGCTAATTGTAAGGGTGAAGGATTGACTGAGTGGCAGGCTGATTGTAAGGGTGAAGGATTGACTGAGTGGCAGGCTGATTGTAAGGGTTAAGGATTGACTGAGTGGCAGGCTGATTGTAATGTGAAGGAGTGACTGAGTGAGTGTGGCAGGCTGATTGTAAGGGTGAAGGATTGACTGAATGAGTGTGGCAGGCTGATTGTAAGGGTGAAGGATTGACTGAATGAGTGTGGCAGGCTGATTGTAATGTAAAGGATTGAATGAGTGAGTGGCAGGCTGATTGTAAGGGTGAAGTATTGACTGAGAGAGTGACTGGCTTAGAATGAATCCACATCCGAGAGAATGCCGAACGTGGAGACAGAGCGATGAGACCGCTTCGTGTGGAGTTACCCGGTGGATTATTCACAACGCAAGTGTTGTGAGAGTTGTCAGCCAGCTTAAATAGCTCTTGTGTGTTTGTGTGTATGTTGAACTTCGTTCGCACTGTACGTAGCCAACCGTGGCTAACCAGAGGTGCAATGTTGAACCTGTGGGCAGTATTGAATATATATGGGTCGTGTTCGCCCATGGGCAGTCTTAAATCTATGTTGGTAGTGTTAGTCTATGGGCAGTGTGTATGAATGCGTGTTTGTTGAACTTCTTTCGCACCGTACGTAGCCAAACCGCGGGGGAAGGACAACAACACTCAACACAAAAAGCTCTTCCAAAGGGATTCGCTTTGAATCCAGATTTAGAAGTGCGTAGCTCCAGTGGCTTTCTGCACAAGTTCGACGATGATGCTGATGCATTTAAACTTAACATTTACATCTGAAGAGTGTGCAGGCATGCCTCATTCTTCCTTCCGTGGTAACCTGGTGACATTACCAGCGTGACAAATGTCACGCGTTAGGCTCACGTTGCACACGCGTGTGAGTGTGGGGTGCAGTGCCATGGGGGGAGGGCCAATTTCGATTAGCCATTCTCTTCACGGTGTTTGTCGTCACAACAGCGGACAAATGACGACTTTGGACGGGTGTGAAGGGGCTATTAACCCCTCCACCTTCAAATAATTACCACAAAACCACGTGAAACCCAACATTAAACTAAGCTCGTGGGATTCCTCCACAAACAACTAAAATCCACTGCAGGTGGCCACGTGGAATGGCCTTAACGTGCACATAGCCTGGCACAAGCTCCGTGGTGACATCACCGCCATTTAGTGGCGAATGGCGGTTGTTGTTGTTGTGTATATATTAAATGAGTACCTGGTGCGGTGTGCAGTAAACATCGTTGCTGGGGAGACAGAGGCGACCGGGCGTGGTGCTGGCCAACCACCCCCTCGTGTGCCACAATGCCGGCCTTCATAGGTGCTGCTCGCTAACAGCACTTGCCCCAACGGTCTGTTAGAGGGCTAAATGGGGAGTCTTTTTTTGTCACGAAGATGGCTGGGCACTTAAACGTTGATTGAATGGATGGCAACCACACTGTAAAAAAGAAAAAGTTAGTTCAACTCAAATTTTCAAGGCAACCGACTGCACAGAATTTTTGAGTTGAAGATATCAACTTAATTTTTTAAGTTTTGAAGAACAACAATTATTAAGTTGCGTCAGCTAAGTTAGTTCAACTCAAATTTTCAAGGTAACCGACTGCACAGAATTTTTGAGTTGAAGATATCAACTTAATTTTTTAAGTTTTGAAGAACAACAATTATTAAGTTGCGTCAGCTAAGTTTTTCAAGTTCGTACAACTAAGTTTTTTTAGTTCAAGTTACTGGAACTTTTAAGTCTGTAAAAGCTTACTATTTTGAGTTTAAATTACCCCCCCCCCCACACACACACACACACTAAATCATCCACTGACAGTAAAACTGTTAATTTATGCATGTTTATTTGAACGACTTTGGCACAGCTTTACAATTCCATAATGACATCAGTATGGGCATTGGGCAATGTAAACGAGTTATACCCAAAGCAAATACATCTTTTTTTTTACTTTCCGACTCTTGTTGAGACCTTACAAATAATGCAATATTGTCAAAGATGACCGATAAACAGTTGTATAGTGCCTAAGTATTAATTCAGAAATGTGTAAATCCCCAGCTGAAAAAGCCAAATTGTCTAAACGTTCTGAATTATCTGAACTTTGAAATTAGCCAAAAATGCAAACACGCAGGCTATAACAGTAATTGTGAAACACAGCTTGCTTCTACTGAGAAACAATCAATATTCTCGTGACAGTTATATGACAGCTACAAATAACAGATTTTTTTTTAGTCAAAATAAAAGAACAACATAAAAACTATAAGGTGGTCCATGTGAAGACTTACAAAATATCCAAACATAAATGAACAAACATGATAAAATAAATCTTCCCCATGGAAAATGAATCACTGGTTTAACAGCTTGGTCTTGAAGCTCCGGACACGCTGTGAGCAATTGGTGGACATTTCCATGAAAATGTGCTGGATAGTTTCACAGGTATACTTGATGTATTTTGGGAACTCCATGTTAAGGGCATAAAGCAAGCCAAAAAGATACGCAAGCGCAGTCGGGGTGTCTGGGATGTCTTTCAGGACAATGGTTTCCTCCAACACAAGGGCAATATTAATGACTGTGTCGTCATCATCATCAAGCACTGTGAGGACCCCCATCTTGATGCCTTTCACCTGTTTGTCATCTGCATCAGTTGCCTGACAAAACAAAAACACCACTGAAATAATGTCCTGTAGAAAACTAGTCAATAAAGAGTGATGTCTATTTGTGTATGGCCTCTTTGCTATACAACACTACTAAAAGCTGAAGGTCTTCCAAGCTGCACTCACCAGGCATCTAGAGAAAAGCTTCTCAGTATTCTCCCGCAGAAATATGGGAAGACCTTCCACAGCTGCCTGTCTGCGATGACTTGTGATGTCAGATGTCTGTTTTGGAAGAATATAAAAACAAACAAATACTTTTGTTTAGCTCTGTGAAATGTACTCCTGTATGTGCACTTGGTTCCATTTGTATTCCCATCTCTACAATTGTGCATGTAGGCAGATAAAATAATTGCAGGCTCTGTTAGTTTGTTAGTGTTTATTTTTGTCTTTTAAGGATAAGTTCACTATTTTGCACTTTGAGCCCTTGCACTTTTATCTTGGCTGAAATAGAGTGTTTGACGAACACTCAACGAACACCACTAACCAATCGGTGAGTTGCACATCTTTGAAAACGAACGTTTAGGGTTGATTTAAAGACAGGTTTGTGAATGCATGTAGCTAGCCATTCTGAAGCATGGCAGGGCCGATTCTAAATCAGCCAAAAGCTCAAGACTGGACCAATAGTCAAAATTCGGGTGTCAAACACTATTTCATCAACCCACAGAGGAGGCTCAAAGTGCAAAACCGTGAACGTATCCTTTAAATATTACTGTATTAAATAGACAATCAAGATGGAACTCGCTCACCAATGTAGCTGATGCAAAAAAATTATTAAGTTATATTCCATCAAAAGTGCAGAGTGCTAGCTTGGTAGTTCCTTCTTGATTAATGGTTTAAATATTAGTGGACAAACTGAAGAAAAGGGTAACACTTTACAATAAGGTTCATTTATTAAACATTATTTAATGTATTAACTAACATGAACTATACATTTGTTATAGTATTTAATAATCTTTGTTAATGTTAGTTAATATGAATAAAGCTGTTCATTGTTTGTTCATGTTAGTTCACAGTGCATTAACTCATGTTAATAAGATTTTAATAAAGTATTAGTAAATGTCGAAATTAACATTAACAAAGATGAATAGATGCTGTATAAGTGCAGTTCATTATTAGTTAATGTTAACTAATGTAGTTAACTAATGTTAACTAACGAACAAAATTGTAAAGTGTTACCAAGAAAGGGCCTTGTAGTCAATATAACAACCTGTTTGTCAAGCATTTCCAAAAGGGTTTCCATCTCTCGACTAAAGGCGCACTTCCTGGCACGATACAATTTCAGCAGACGAGGGGTCAACATCTCAAGGGCAGCTTTAAATGTTCCCATCAGGTCCTTGGTGGTCACACGAGTGAACTCTTGACAAATCTGAATTAAACAAATGCAATACAAATACAACAAGCTGATAGTGTGATTTCATTGTTATAATTAAGACTGCAAACTCAAAGCCATAATACAAATTAACCTACATACACTATCATGGAAAAAACATAACACAAATGCACCAAGTTCAAGAAAAAAAAAGATTCCTTACCTGTTCTTCAAGAAATAGACCGGGCCACCTCTCCAGAACCTCTGAGACCATGGGCTCCATCTCTACAATCTCCATTCTCCTAAGGGAGAATGTGATGTCCATCTTCTGTTTGATGAACTCCATGTCCTTGTTTTTCTTCTTCATGGCTTCAACCAGGGAAGACCTCAGGTCTTCCAAGTCATCCTGGGTGTAGCTTTCAGGATGATCTGGTACATGGTTGACCTCACCTCGTTTTGGTTTTTTCAAGGAAAACCTTCCCTCCGGACCACCATCCCCATCATCATCATCTCTTCTTTGCCTGTTGACACCATGATCATCCGCCTCCTCCCTTCTTGATCTCCTGTTGACACCAACCTCATTACATCCAGCTTGACGTAGTTTTGATCTGTAGTTCCCCATCTTGTACTTTATGCTGGTTGTCCATCCCGCATATCCAGTACCACCACCAGGCTCTTTGAGGCAGGGATGTTTGTTGACAAGTTCAGCAGCAACAGAATCAAACTCATGTTTTTCAGGGTAGGCTTTCACAGAAAATATTTCTTGTGCCAACTTGTCCAGAATCTCTTTTTCCACATCTCTGGTTACATGTAAACCCTTCCCTAATAATTCAAACGTGTCATTCCCCTTGCGGAGTATCAGTTCCACATCATATGAGAATTCTGGTACTGGGAACGGAGTGGGCCACTGTGAAACATTACTCCTATATGTCCGCACAACTGAAGATAAGCTGTGGATTGAGCCTGGAGATCCAATGATGGCTGTGTCAAGGGAAGAGATGGAGGATGACCGAGTTGGTGTTGGAGGTGGTGGTGATGGCATGTCCTCATTGCTCCACAGAATATGCAAGACAGCCTTTTCTGAAGGTAACTCTGCTATGTCAATCAGGTTGCAAACTGCCTGGCCAAAGTCTGAGTCTTCATACTGTATACAGAATTCACCCACAAGTTCAAGTTTTTGACGCAGTTCATTGTACAGTTCCTCTAAAGTTTCAGGAGCTTTGGTCAGCCGAATCTTACGGACGAGTTTGGGATTTATGTGGACCAGAAGCAACAAAGCCTGTGAGGACAAAAGAAGAACAGATATTTGCATGACACTTTAAACTGAAGCCATATACAGTCATGGCCAAAAGTATTGGCACACCTCAAGAATTGTTGGTTTTTAAGCAAAATTCGCAAACTTTTGAAGGTTTTTTGATAAAATAACCAAACCAGGATATTTTCAATAGCTCAACACAACTGAAACAACAATTGGTTTCCCCAAATGTAACAGAATATATCACCAAAATACTGTGGAAAGTGAATACTGCATGGTCGAAAGTATTGGCACCCTTCACAACAAGTGTCTTTTGCCGTGATAAAAGCACACTTTTCAGTGTTAAAATCCAGTGCTAAGGTTATGGGTAGTCAGACGTCAGCTGTGGTAGCACTCCTGAGAAATATCAGCCCATTTCTAACGGACAAAAATCTCCAGTTTACTTACTATACATCTGTTGGTTTATATGGACAGTATAAGGTTTTCTTCAAGTAGAATCGACTTTATTATCCTTTAGAAATGGGCTTATACTTCTCAGGAATGCTACCACAGCTGATGTCTGACTATCCATAACCTTAGCTGTGGATTTTAACAATGAAAAGTGTGCTTGTATCACAGCAAAAGACGGTTATTTTGAGTGCCAATACTTTTGACCATGCAGTATTCACTTCCCGCAGTATTTTGGTGATATTTTGTGTTGAATTTGAGGAAACCAATTTTTGTTGTTTCAGTTCTGTTGAGCTATTGAAAATATCCTGGTTTGGTTATTACATTAAAAACACCTTCAAAAGTTTGTGAGTTTTGCTCGAAAACCAACACATCCGGAGGGGTACCAATACTTTTGGCCATGACTGTACCTTGAAGACTTAAAATCAAGTCATTAACACATGACAAAATTATGAAAACATACAAACAGAAAGGTGCTTACCATTTCAATTTACTGCAGTAGCCAAGCCCTTGGGGTCACCATCAAAGTTCTACCAACTTGGTATGCAGCCAATGGGTGGTAATCGTTCAAAGTCTCTGGATCCAGGATCTCTACATCTGAGTGACAGTTATCAATAAGTTGGTAAGACCGATAATGTTCCATGTACCAAGATGATAATCTTGCGGTGACAAAATACACTTTACACCACTTGTCCACCAATATGTGTAGTATTCTAAAGAATTCTGGCAGTCCACTGCATTCACCCGCAGACACTATCATGTCCCTCACATACTGGGTCCCATACAAATGTACTTCTTTAGCAAGAGACACATCATCTTCATTTGGGTACTTCTTTTCTAGTCCTGTCCTGAGCTTTTCATCTAAAGATGATATTTTCACTCTATCTACACTACCAACATGCAATTTTGGCTTGAACAATTGCTGTGTGTAAAGAAGATATGCCATGAGGTGTTGATGCTTAGTGGAAAGGGTGAGTAGTACATTCTTAAAACAGTGAGCATCATTGATTGCCTGTTTGAAAAAACTATGCTTAGACTCAAATCTAAACGTCCACAGATCCACTAATGGCCCAAAGCACCGTGTGAGATGCACATAGTGATCAATGAAGTGATGCTTTGGTTTCAACTTAAATTCAGGAAAGGTGTCAGTGAGTAACTGGCGATGGTCAGACAATTTATTCCCCAAGTAACATAATGTTCCCTCTGATAACGTAGTAGACACCGTAATCTCCACAATCTCTTTAAGGTCCATTAAAATTTCCCATGACTGCTCTTGTTCAGGTATATAGTTCCCGATCAAGAGAGGTAGCAAACGTAAAAGTGCCCAGTTTTCATGTCCGTTACCGTTTACCTTTCCAGATACAAGGCTTGTCTTTGTAATTGCATGTGGCTTGTTGACCAAATCAGAGAATTTGTATGGAAACTGTTTTATGCGGTTATTCAGTCCATCGAATGTAATGAAACCTTTTCTAATCAATTCTTTTAAACACAAACTTAATTCCGCTGCGACAACACCTTCAAATAGATCATGCAAAAGATCAGGGGGAAATCCAGTAACTGGGTGGAAGAAAGACAACTTACTTAAAGCACAGGATGATTTAACACCATTCACACATGGCTTAGGCTTATCACTCAACTTGAGTTGTTCCACAAAAGAATCGTGTTGCGTAGCAGTTCTCAGTGGAAAGTTCCTTGGCTCACAATTTCCAATTTGGTCTCGACTGATGCAACAAAATCTGCAGAATTTTTCGACATTTAAAGCTTCCTGAAAACCTGCTAAGCTATGTGCACCAAGGTTATCAGCACAGACACAGAACACTGTTCCCTTTACAAATGTATCTAGAGTCTCAATATACACTCCTATCTTTTCAAGATATCCAAGATCCTTAATCAAAGGATAAAGAAAGGCATCATACCCAAATTGTCTGACATCGACAGTTTTTCCAAGACAAGCCAGTTGAATTAGGGGGAGAGTAGAGCGAAACTTGCTTGGTAAATTCAACAAAATCCAATAGACAGCAGTAATTTTATGGATTTTTTTTGAGGACCCCAAAGGATTACATAGTTCCAGGTCATCTATGTAAAGTCCTATAGAGATACTTGCATCTTGCACACCCAGAAGACCATTGTCTTTGTAGTACTGTCCGTCTCGAAAAGAGCAAAATTTACCTGGGTTGTCCCCTTGACTAAACACCAACTTCTCCACAAAATCTGGCTGTCTCAACAAAGTCCCAAGAACCTGGAGGATTGAAACATAAACAAATGTTTGTTTATGGGTTATTTTATATGTATACTCAGTAGGCTGAATTACAGGGAACTTATCTTTAAAAAAAAGATTTCTCCTGTGATCAGTGGCCAATGCACCCTTTCCTTGAGTGCTTACAATTAATGGATTTGTTTCCAAGACAGCATCATTAATCTTATGGAGAACGCTATCATCTAATTCAATGCCGTGTTCTGCAAGCACTGCTTTGATACCTGGTTGCGAGTGGGATTTTGAAAGATGTAAAATATCATTAAACCCCTCAACTATTTCCTGTACAGCGTGTCTACTAACATGTAATTCAGTTTGCATACGTAGAAAAAATCCAGCAGCCCTGTGTTCAAGAGTCTCAGCATCTACATACTCCTCCTTTTCTTGGACATCTGAATTTCCAGAACTACCTGGAAGTGTATCTTCCTCACTACAGATACCTAATGGTTGGTCAGAAGAATCTGTCTCAATGGACACAGGTTCATTTTCTAAGTCTGCTCTTAAACAGGTTCTGATATCACCATGCTTGTGTTTCCTACTTTTGTGTGAACTAAAAGTCTTTAGATTGTTTGTTTTAAAACTACATCTCAAGAAGGGGCAACACACAGTCTCATGTTTTTTTAAATGGCGTCCAAGGTGTTTGAAGAAAGACTGTTGCGTGCAGATTTCCCGGAATTCACATAGATTACAAAAAAAGGTGAATTTATCATGTATTTTGGCTGTCCTAAAATGTGATCTGGTCAAATGTGACTTTAAGGCGCCAGGTGTTTTAAAAGTACATACACAGTCACCGTAAACACACGGCCAGTAAGCTCCTCTACCGTGCCTGAGCCGATGGTGCCTAAGCAGACGTTCTTGACTGGCACTGGCAAAGCTGCAGAAGCGACACTTCATAGAAAACCTAGCACAAAAATAAGAGGAGAAAATTAACACAGTGACATACTTCGCAACCGTTCACATTAATGCTGTTGAGCTTCAGGGCTAAAACACACAAAGGTAGGGCTGGGTATTGTTCAAAATCTTTCGATCCGGTGCCAATTTCGATACCTCAGTTTCGATACCGGTTCCTAGCGATACTTTTTTCGATACCAATTTTATGAAATCCATTTTAAAAAGATTACATAACTAGGGATGGGAACCGAGAACCAATTCTTCTTCAGAACCGGTGCCCAGTGAATCAATTCCTTGGAACCGTTAGCATGCCTGCTTAACAATTCCGCGTATCGGTTCCGCTCGTTGCAAATGTGTCATGATGTCACACACGCGCTGCATTGTTTTGATTAAGAACGTGGCAAACATGGCAGAGGCAGAAGTTCGACGCAGAAGTATAATGAGGCCTTTAACGGGACGCCATGTTGCTTTCCGACAAGCCATCGCGTGCTATCTCACACACATTCATACACTCACTCACTCTCATGCGCACACACACACACTTGCGCGCGCACACACACTCTCTCGCGCTCACTCACTCACACACGCGCACACATACACACTCACTCACTAGTGCTCACGCACACACTCTCGCTCACTCACTAGCGCACACACACTCTCTCGCGCTCACTCACTCACACACAAACGCACACATGCTCACTCACACACACACTCACTTTGAGAAGTAGCTCACCTATACTTTTAGATTTGTTCTGAGGTTGCTACACATAATTTGTGTATACAGTATGTGCTCTGTCTTCTGATCAGATATTAAAGCGAGTTAATACAAACAAACACATTTGTACTTATTCCCTCACCCAATGAGAATCGATAAGGAATCGGATCGATAAGCAATCGTTAAATCCTTATCAATTCCCATCCCTATACATAACACATTACCTCAGAAAAACTTTGGTTTTATTTTTTTAGTTTGACTCATGCTCCTTAGCCAGTGCACAAAGGAACACATTTTTTTTATAAAGAGCTCATGCTCACCAAAACTGATTTTTAAAAAATAAAAAAATACAGTAAAACTTAATATTGTGAAATAGTATTACAATTTAAAATATTATTTTAATATATTTCAAAATGTAATTTACTCCTGTGATATCAAAGCTGAATTTTCAAAATCATTACTTCAGTGTCAAATGACCCTTCAGAAATATGAAAACAGTTTGCTGCTTAATATTTTGGAAACTATGATAATTTTTTTCATGATTATTTGATGAATAAAAAATTCAAAAAAGATTTATTTAAAAACGAAATATTTTGTAACATTACACGTTGTAATGTCACCCTTTGATAACTTTAATGCATCCTTACAGAAAACAAATTCTGACAAACCAACACATTTTTGAACGACAGTGTGTAACGTTACATTCAGTAGGTTATTTATTGAAATATAAACACTGGAGTGATCAACAAGGTATCTCTTCATTTACCAGTCGAAGACGGAGCAACTTTCTGCTCTTATGTTTACTCCGTGCACTGTCAAGGTCTTCATCATATTTGTCGTGGTACCGGTCTTTGCAGCAATTATTTTAATGCGAATACTGAATCGCGCGCTGTTGGCATCGAGCCTGGAGAAATGTACCCACACTTTTGATCGACTTTTCCACATCTTTAAGGTATTATGTGTGTGTGCTCGCGTCTCATATGAATATGTGCGCGGAGAGTTTGTGTGTGTGTGCTTGCGTCGTCTCATATAAGTGAAGTATTGGAAAATGACGGCAGGAAACTCCTTGACGGGAACACACTTCTTTTATTAAATCTTGACTTGTAACAATACAACGCGTGGCCTCTCTTCTCCACACCGCACTTCTCTTGACTCTGGATTCTGTGCTGCCGGCTCTCTGTGCCTCGTGTAGACTCCGCGCCTCGGCTACACTCCTCTCTCGCCTCGTGTAGACTCTGCGCCTCTGCTACACTCTCCACTCGCCTCGTGTAGACCTCGCACCTCTCTCGCTGGCTACACCGTATGCATACTCGGCTCGTGCAGACCTTCCTCTCTCGCTGGCTACACCGTATGCATACTCGGCTCGTGCAGACCGTTCTATCTCGCTGGCTACACACTATACATTACTCAGCTCGTGTAGACCGTTCTATCTCGCTGGCTACACACTATACATTACTCAGCTCGTGTAGACCGTTCTATCTCGCTGGCTACACACTATACATCACTCAGCTCGTGTAGACCGTTCTATCTCGCTGGCTACACCCTATACATTACTCAGCTCGTGTAGACCGTTCTATCTCGCTGGCTACACACTATACATCACTCAGCTTCTACTCTCCATTACTCTCCTCTCCGGGCTCTATCTCTGCACCTTCCTCTTCATTCTTAGATGGTTCCACTTCTGCCCCTTGCTCCTCTGTGCATCACCTTATATACCCCTTCTTCCCGGGAGACGGAGCGGGTGCGGACCTCAACGTCGGCACCGCTCCTCCGTTACCCAATCCCCACGCGCTATCCCCACGATCCGGTTCCGCTCAGCGCGTGTTTCCACTCTCCGACCAATCACACCGCGCTGCTACCCGATCACTCCCTCTGGGCGCGTCACCGGCACACAGCCAATCAGCAGCACTACCCCCACCCGCGCACTGACGCCTGCTCCTCCCCGTCAGCGCGCGTCACCACACACACACCCGTACATACGCGCTGGCACACGACATATACACCCAGCGCGTATCACCACTACATCACCCCCTCCCACATAGCTCGCAGCCGGCCCGGCTGCTAACAACAACCAACCACGACGATAAAACGACAACCAACAAAAAAAAACCCCATAACCCCCCGAGTGTGCCCCGTAACATAACACAACAACAACAACAACAAGAATAACTATGTACAGATTGACAATGAACGCGAAAAGTCAACAATAACACGATACGAGCAAATTCGAAACGAACGCGCCCCACGTCCCTGCGACTACACGCAGTGACGAGGCGCTCCAACTGCCCCGACTCCTCACGAGGCAGGTCATGCAAAGTAGCACGACCTGGCGCGAGTCCGTCTGGCTGGTCCATCGTATGGGGCGGGACACTGACGACCGTCCGGCGGTTCCGGCCGCTCCAGACGGCGCGGAACGGGCCTGAAAGGGCCGGCCCCGCCGCGGAGATCCGGCCGCCGGTGATCGGCAGCTGTCAGTTCCGAGACACCTGGGAGCAGATCAGGCGACAATACGTGTGGATCAGGCAGAGACATTTCCCCCTCTGGGTCGCCGGTCACGTCACACGCCCGGCCATCACGACACAAGGGGAGGCCATATGGAGGCGAGAACGGTTTCAGTCGGGAGGGGTGAACGTACCACCGGCGCTTTCCCCACTTTATCTGAACGCACTGGGGCCGTGCAACGCGCACAACCTCCACGGGTCCCCTCCACGGTCTCAACAATTTAGGCGACGTAGCCAAGGGTGCCTGAGGGCAATGCAGCCAGGCCCTGTCACCTGGTTTCCATTCGTGCATGGACACCTTCCGTGCCCGCAACCGTTCATTAGCAATTTGGCGAGCCCGCGAATTAAGCCGTGCGGCCTCCCTCGCCTCTGTCAGCTTATGAATATTAAACTTAATATGTTCTGCCAAATTAGAATTAGTTCGTGGAGCGGACAGGCCAAGTTGCGTTTCTATTGGCGGGTCAGCTTCCCGACCGTACATCAAATAGAATGGGGAAAACCCCGTAGCTGCATGGGGGGCCATTCTATACGCGGCAAGGACTCCCGGGACCTGCAGGTCCCAATCTACATGTGCCTCGCACACCTGCTGGCACAGCATGGAAGTCAAGGTTTTGTGGAGTCTCTCCACCATCCCGTCAGTCTGCGGGTGGTACGGGGAGGTACGCACCTTCTTGGTACCCAACAGATCGCACACCTCTTGCAACAATTTACTCGAAAAATTTTTACCTTGGTCGGTCAGCAGGCGTTCGGGAGCCCCCTTGTCCAGGACATAGCCCTGGACGAAGGCATCCGTCACAGCCGCTGCCGACTGGTTAGCGAGAGGCCACGCCATAGGCCATCGGGTAAAGTATTCGACCCCCACTAACAAATATTTATTCCCTCTCGGCGTGACTGGGAAGGGCCCCAAAATATCGAGTGCAACGAGCTCGTTGGTACGCGAGACCTGAATAGATTGCAGCGGTGGATTAGCTGCCACGGCCGGTGGTTTACGCCTGGCGCACTCAACGCACCCCTTCAGAATATGCACCACATCACTTCCCATTCCCGGCCAGTAATAGTCACGCTGAAGCAGGGCAAGCGTCTTGTTAACTCCCAAGTGCAAGAGGCGTTCGTGTGCCGCCAAGACAACCCTCCCCCTCACAGCGGAAGGCACCACGAGTGCGTTCTGCCGGGACAAACTGTCCCATTTCAATAACACGCCCCGCTCAAGTACATAGGAGCCGGTACGCTCCTGGTCCCCCTCGGGACCCCCAACCTTGCGGCGCAATGCTAGCAGCGAGCTGTCCGCCATCTGGAGGCGGCCCCATTCGCTGAGCGACAGCGAGAGCAGCGAGTCCCGACCCTGAGAGGCAGTGGAATCATCCCCACTCGGTGCGCCCGCTGTCGCAGCCAGTGCCCCCATCTCCCCCGCAAGCGTCGGTTTACAGCGCGCCGATCCCGACAAACACGCGCATTCATCACAAGGCAACAACCGCGACAAGCAATCGGCATTCGTGTGTCGCAACCCCTTACGGTACGTAGTCGTAAACTGATAGTCCTGGAGGACTTCCAACCAACGCGACAACTGGCCCGAGGGCTGGGCGACCCTCAATGAATACTGTAGCGCCGCGTGGTCCGTTCGGACTGTAAAGTGACGACCATACAGATATGGCCTAAACTGCTGCACAAAAAAAACAATGGCAAGCAGCTCGCGACGGGTGACACAGTAGCGCTGCTCCGCCGGAGACAACACCCTACTACCGTAGGCGACAACTCTTTCGACACCCCCAACGACTTGGGATAGCACCCCCCCAATGCCCGTGTTGCTAGCATCCGTGTCCAGCAAAAAGGGACTGGCAAAATCGGGATAACACAAGGGTGGGGCACCCACCAAGGCGTCCCGGAGGGAGCGAAACGCGGCCTCCTCCTCCGGTCCCCATTTGAACTTCACTCCCTTCGCCGTTAGAGCGTGCAAGGGTTTTGCAATAGTGGCGAAGTGCTCAACGAACCGCCGATAATAAGAAGCAAACCCGATGAAACTACGCACGTCGGAAACGGACGTAGGTGTCGGCCACGAACCGACACAATCCGTCTTCGCGGGATCGGTGGAGATCCCCGAAGAATCGACAATGTGACCCAAGTATCTAACGGACCTACGAAGGAGGTGACATTTGGCCGGTTTAAATTTCAACTTAGCCGATCGCATTCGCAAGAACACCCCTCTCAATCGCCGGAGGTGTTCCTCAAACGTTTTACTGAAAACAATGACATCGTCCATATAAATCAAGCATGTATCCCACTGCAAGCCCGACAAAACCAGCTCCATAAGTCGCTGAAACGTCGCTGGAGAGGAGTGAAGTCCCATGGGTAACCGGTTAAACTGGAACAGCCCCCCTGGAGTCCGAAATGCTGTCTTAGGTTTCGACTCTTCGTCGAGCGACAACTGCCAAAACCCCGATAACAAATCAAGAGTCGAAAAATATCGCGCACCAGACAATGCATCGAGGGACTCATCCATCCTGGGGAGCGGATACGCGTCAGCCACAGAGATCTTATTCAGGCGACGGAAATCAACGCAGAATCGCAGGGACCCGTCCTGCTTCTTAACCAGCACAATAGGCGCTCCCCACGGGCTAGAGGAGGGTGAAATAATATCGGCTTCTAGCATATCGTTAACAGCCGACTGAACATGTTCCTTCTCCACGGGACTCAGTCGGAAGGGATTTAGCCTGACCGGCGCCGCATCGCCCGTTTCAATGTGATGGTGCAACAAATCCGTGCACCCAATGTCATACTTATGTTTACTGAATACATCAGAGAATTCAATGAGCAACTCGCGCAGCGCACCCAACTGCGCCGCCGACAAATCGTCCGAGGCGGCACATAACGAATGGACCCACTCAAGGTCTTCCCTTGGCTCAACGTTCCGCGCGGGGCTCGAGCCCACCTGCGCAACCAACCCATCATCCCCAGGAACCTGCGCCGCGTGAGCCAGCACGGTGCCCTGCGGGATGACAGCTGGTCGCGACCCCGCGTTCAAAACCATCACAAACGGATCCCTGTCAGCCCGCACCAAAGTGTGAGCCACCGATAAATCAAGACCCCCAACAGCCTTGTTAGAAGGACCCAAAAGCATACTCTGTCCCGAAGCCTCCCTCACCCATGGTTTTCGCAACCGGAGGGGAATCAACATCTGTGAACCCGGGGGCACTTGCACTGTCTGCGTCGCCACCGCTTGTATCGTAGCGCACGCCGTCCGAATGTCAGTAGGGCCCGTCAAAAATGAAATCCGGCGACCCGATGGCAGTTCAATGCATCGTTGATCGATAAGAATTTTAATGGGCATTTTAGCCAAAAAGTCAGTGCCCAAAAGACACGGAACTGCCAAAGAAGACGAAACGAAAACGGGCCCCGACAACTTGATATCTCCAATGCAAATGGACGCCCTAACCTGACCGATAATGCCCAACGATCCCCCATTAGCGGCGTAAAATGGCACATCCACTGGAAGCAGCGGACGACATTGGACTGGAAGAATATTATAAATGAGGTCCGATATAATAGTTGCCGATGCCCCCGTGTCCACTAACACCCTAATCTCAACCCCATCAATAGATCCCGTAACAACGGACGAACCCGCCGAAGCAGCCACAATTCTATGCCCCAATTCCGCCCATTCAATGTCTCCCTGGTCCCGGCCGAACCCCCCTCGCCGAACCGAATCCCCGAACCTTAACCGGCCCTCCTCCGCCGCAACGCGGCGTCCCATGTGTGCCGAATAAACAGGCCGAGCGTGTGAGGTGCCGCGACTTGCCGGGGATTGTAGAGATGACTTGGGCTCTCGGTCGTCGTCCAGCCGAGCTCCCATGGCGCGCTGCCGCGGAGCGCGGCACCCGGACGCCACGTGGCCCCGGAGGCCGCAGTTATAGCACGTGACGAGGGTCGGAGTAGATCTTGGTTGCTCCGACTTTCGGGCCGATCGCAGAGGCGACCGGGCCCCCGGCCTCCAGTCCCCTGGTCGTCCCGTGGCGAACGCCTCCTCTCGTGGGCTGACGACTTGGGGTTCAGCGACCACCAACCCTGGGGCTGCAACGACAGCAGCGTTGCAACCAACGCCTTGCTTCCGTTGTAGGGCCTCGTGCGCTTGAATACTCGTGGCGACTCTCAAAGAAGAAATATCAATGTCGTCAGCTGTGTTGATAGGGACCCCCAGGTCCTGCGCCAACTTGAGCAGCTGCTCCAAAACCATCGCGTCTTGGCCCTCCTCGTCCATCCGAGGGAACGCAGCATCAGCAAGAGCCAGCAACGCCGTGCGATAGGCCAGCGCGGTCTCCGTGGCCGCTTTCCGTCTTGCGTAGAACTGATGGCGGCATGTAGAGGGAGGCCCGTAGACCCTGGCCAACAAACCCAGCGCATCCTTCAGCGTGGAGCGGTCCGACTTCCGTGCAGCCCTGAAGGCCGCGAGCGCATCGTCGTCCAGCATGGCGGGCAATGCCCGCAGCGCCGTAGCATCGGACCACGCTGACATCTCTTGATGCGCCAAAAACCTTCGCTGAAATTGGCCCCAGTCTCCGCCTTCCGCCTTGAAGGCTGACAACGTGGGCAGGCGCTGCTGAAAAATGAAGTCATCCGCCTCGTGGTTCCTCTCCGCCTGTCCGTCGGTGTCTAAGATGGCGGCTCCAGCAGCAGACGTAAGATGGCGGACCCCCTCGCGCGCTGATGAAGTCGATGCGCGCGCTTGGGAACCCACCACCACGTGGCGCTCGCCGTTCCCGCCAAAAGTAGGCCCAGGCGCAATGGCGGGAATCCCCCATTCGTTTTGGCGGGAATCTGCGGGGCGACCTTGTAAAATGTCCCCCACCGTCCCCGCTCCTCCCGACGAGCTGATCTCCGCCAAGATGGACGCGGCGGCGAGCAGCAGCTCCGCCAGTCGGGAGTGCGCCTCACGAAGCCCGGCGTCTGTCCCCGGTCGCTCGGCCGGCGCCGTCGACGGACCCTGCAGCGTGGGCAAGTCCTCTTCCTCACCCCCCGCCACCAGCGGCTCCGAGTCGTCCAGGTCTTCCTCGCGGTCAATCCCGTGGGTCCTACGGGTCTTCCTCGTCTCCATACTTGGAAGCCCGTTTCACTTCTGACGCCAGATGAAGTATTGGAAAATGACGGCAGGAAACTCCTTGACGGGAACACACTTCTTTTATTAAATCTTGACTTGTAACAATACAACGCGTGGCCTCTCTTCTCCACACCGCACTTCTCTTGACTCTGGATTCTGTGCTGCCGGCTCTCTGTGCCTCGTGTAGACTCCGCGCCTCGGCTACACTCCTCTCTCGCCTCGTGTAGACTCTGCGCCTCTGCTACACTCTCCACTCGCCTCGTGTAGACCTCGCACCTCTCTCGCTGGCTACACCGTATGCATACTCGGCTCGTGCAGACCTTCCTCTCTCGCTGGCTACACCGTATGCATACTCGGCTCGTGCAGACCGTTCTATCTCGCTGGCTACACACTATACATTACTCAGCTCGTGTAGACCGTTCTATCTCGCTGGCTACACACTATACATTACTCAGCTCGTGTAGACCGTTCTATCTCGCTGGCTACACACTATACATCACTCAGCTCGTGTAGACCGTTCTATCTCGCTGGCTACACCCTATACATTACTCAGCTCGTGTAGACCGTTCTATCTCGCTGGCTACACACTATACATCACTCAGCTTCTACTCTCCATTACTCTCCTCTCCGGGCTCTATCTCTGCACCTTCCTCTTCATTCTTAGATGGTTCCACTTCTGCCCCTTGCTCCTCTGTGCATCACCTTATATACCCCTTCTTCCCGGGAGACGGAGCGGGTGCGGACCTCAACGTCGGCACCGCTCCTCCGTTACCCAATCCCCACGCGCTATCCCCACGATCCGGTTCCGCTCAGCGCGTGTTTCCACTCTCCGACCAATCACACCGCGCTGCTACCCGATCACTCCCTCTGGGCGCGTCACCGGCACACAGCCAATCAGCAGCACTACCCCCACCCGCGCACTGACGCCTGCTCCTCCCCGTCAGCGCGCGTCACCACACACACACCCGTACATACGCGCTGGCACACGACATATACACCCAGCGCGTATCACCACTACATAAGTATGCGTGTGAAAAGTTGTGGGTGCGCGCGCGCGTCTCATAATATGAGTGTGCGTGAGCGACTTTATGTGTGTCGTTGTGCATTTCATATGTATTTGTTTGAGCACTGACGTTGACGAGTTAACTCCTTAGGTAACGTTATCGAATTCTGGAACTGGAACCGAACCACATGTCATTTTTAGATAAAGTTACTCGATAGTATCGAGGCAATTCGGTCGGTAACGTTACCTAAAAAGTATCGAACTCGGCAACTTACCCAGCCCTACACAAAGGTCGCATGCTAGAAGCTATATAAATCTAGTTAACCGTATCAAACCGAAGTTTTGTATCAAAGTTTTAGCACGTTAGTTCTACCTTGATCACGAGCAGCAATGTGAACTGTTACCGCCGGTGCTTCGGTTTCAGGTCAATGAGCAAAGCAGACGTGCATAAAACAATGCCATATCATTCATCGAGAATAACAAACATAACGGCAACACAAATCTTTCAATTAATATGTGGACAAGAATTATATTGAGCTTAGCTGTTCAAAATAAGCTACGTTAGCTTCTAACCAATTAACGTTAGCAAGTGTGGGATTTTGTATTGCCATTAACGCCTCGCCTGGTTATGATTTATCGATTTTGTTTCGCGCAATGAAATGTAATACAAATACCAAATGCATATACATATTCATATGATTAGCTTACCTGTTAGAATGAATGTTGTTTATCTTCGGCCAAGAAGTCAGAGAAATTTACCGCTGGCATCGTGACAAAATGGCGGACGCAAACTTTCAAACTGTCGAAGAGAGCTCCTGGCAAAATCCTTGGAAACCCCGTGGCAGCCGGTTGCCATGACAAATTTCAAATGAGCATGCGCAGATAAGTTGACCTCACTTTAACTGGGTGTCAACTACAACTTAAAAATAAAATCAACTCAATTTATAAAGTAAGATGAACTTTTACTCAGAAACGTCTGAAAGTGAGTTCAAGTGGCTTACAACAGATAGTTCAAGTTCCAACTAGCAATTTTATTGTCAGTGAATGCAAAAATCTTAGTAAGGTGAACAATTTTGAGTTGTCATTTTTACAGTGCAACCACCTGAAATGCTGTCTACATTTAACCGGTTCACAGTTTGTGTCCTTTGCGTGTAACTGACATACACACACGTGTTAGACCGAGCAGTGAGGACTGAGCTAGGCAAAAATGTATGCCTGGGTAAGCGAAAACCACAACACAATATCACCAATAGCACAGGTTTTTTGGGGTTAGATCGCGTAAATATAAATGTGTTGTTGAACCCCTGACTGCCGCCTGATGATGTCGGTTGTAATTGCTGGCGAAACGTCACGGCACTCAGATTGTCAATGTTGTGGCTTTGCTCTCCAACACACTGGTTCGTGCTGTACCAGTGGCAAATTGGCCACGTTCTGTTTACGTGACAAACCTTACTAATTGGCTTGTGGTGGCGGGTTTAACGACACATTTATATTTGTGCGATCTAACACACAACAACCTGTATTATGAAAACCACAATGTTCATACTATATACACGGTTTTATTTTAGGATTAAGGTTATAGTATAGTATTATACAACACTATCACGGTTGGTCACTTATTAGGGACCGTTGCCCTAACGCTGGAGGGGGGTTATGGTCTCATAAATCGGTGACGTTGTGAACTCAACGGCAATGGGGAAACGAGGGAGTTTGTTAGGCAGTTCACAAAACAACAATCCCCACATTATTTCGTTTCATGGTATCTACCCAAAACATTAACCGGGAAGTATTTTGAATGTAAACTAAGGTTAACATTGTTCTGGTGTTAAATATCATAAGTACGAAGTTGTTCTTTATATATTTGGTGATTAATTGTGACAGAACAGAGTTTTATAATCGAGCAGCGTCTTCAACGGGGAGCTCGCACTCATCAGCGAGTGGAGATCTCGATAGGGCGTCCGTGAGAGAGAAATGAAATTCGATGTTTAATAGAAGGACCAGGAGGGGGCAGGGATAAATCAAAGAGGACCAAAGAGTGGTCGGAGATTCCTGGATCCGTCACAGTGAGTTCAGATAGTGGAAGCCCAAGAGACCAAAGCTAAATCAAAGTATGTCGACCACACTGTGTGGACTGTTTGACAGGCTGCAAGAAACAAAAAGAGTCAAGGATGGCCAAAAAGTCTCTGACATGAGATTTGGATGGTGGATCACCGTGAACATTTGAAGTCACCAATGATGAGAATGCATTCAGAACGAGCCACACAACACCGAGAGGAAGTCAGAAAACTGAGAGAAATATGGAAATTAACTTAGGAGGGCGATTGAGCAATATTAACAATGCCGGATGGGTACAAATAGGCCTCCAATATAATGCGAGGTGCTCAAATGCCCCGATCGATGGCAATGGGACAGGTTTTACAAACGCAGAATTTGCATGAAGTAAAGTCAGGCCACCTGCTCCGACCGAACGACCGTGGATCCTCACGAAAAGAGAAACCAGTCGGAGTCGCCTCGTTCCAGTGGCGGAACCAGTGGGGGGGGGGTGGCACGTGCCCCCCCAATGATCCGATCAAAATCCCTAATTTCGATCGGATCATTGGGGTTTATTAGTCATAAATCGACATTTTGCGACCCCCACTGCCACTGTGTAGCATATTATTACGTGCCAGTGACTCTGAGGTTATAGGACAATTGTCTGAGTCCATAATTGGCAATAAGTGACGGCAAAGCAGTTATAAGTGACTAACAGAATTGTGTGCAGTTGCATATACAGTACACGAGTTCCATGAAGGCATTCACCTTCAGCAAGCGCGATGCCGATCACACACGCGTCAAATAAAAAGCAAGGGACAAGTCCTTACTTACTAACAACTCCTATCATTTTTAATTACTGGAGGGGTTGCCCCCATGCTACCTGAAAATCATGGGTCCGCCACTGCCTCGTTGAGTGAAAAATAGTCAAGAGGCCTGTGCCAGGTCTCAGACGTAGGAAGTCACGACGGTGCTCCGTGTTGAGTTTGTTCACCGCAAACGCCTCGCTTGTGATAGAACGCTGCACGTTAAGTAACGCTGAATGAGCACAGTCATTTACGGGGCCCTTTAACGGTGATCGTTCAAAAGGCCCCAATGGGCAACGAACGGAAGAGGTTCCAATGGAATTGGTGGGGGCTGTGACAGAAACAGATCCGATGTTGTGACGTGATTTGCGAGCGAACTGATGATTTTGCTACGACCAGCCCCACGTGACGAGCATCGGGCGTTCGCCTGCGAATACCCAGGGAATGAGACGGGGACATTTGTGCACCACATCGATAAAAAAAAACAGAGCGCAACTCAATTATACATTTCTCAATCTCTGTGACTGTCAATTAATGAATCGATCATGAATGAATCGATCTTTATTTTCCAAAGTGCCGATATCGCCGTCACCATTACAAGGGGAAGGGAACGATACAGGAGGCACAGGAATGAAGACAAACCCGTCACGACCTTAGCAGCGAACACCGACCGAGCTGAGACAATTGCAACCGTGCAGAAAGTAAACTCCCCATGAAATGTTTTGCATTTCCCCAGGTGTAAGCCCCACTGAGCTGTGTAGCTCTTATCAGAAGTGCCCCCTGGCTATCGCAAATGGTAGCAGCTTAACGCTCGTGGCATTTCCTGGATACATTTATAGCAGCAGCCTCCAAATAATCTGAACACCTCTTTTATTTGCATGTTTTGCCACAAGCACTGTGCGTGGGTTAATGCAGACTGATGTCTTGAAAAAAACGTTTCTATTTGGTGTTTGAACATCTTAACGCATCCGATGTTTTATTGCCATAAAGGGTAAAACCTGTTAAAGAAGATCTCATCACCAACGAGTGGTGTGACCTGATCTGAAATGTTTCAACAACAGAACCGCTCTGATCATTACCACCACCATCTCCGTCCGTGCATCTAGCAATCACCAACTTACAATGTATAACGCAGATAACGATAGTGACAAGAACGCATTTGTCGTAACTTAACACGTATTGCAACTTAACACAACCTTTACAAATCTTTATTGGGTAAAAACAAACCCTTTACAATTAATAAGAATAGGGTTTCCCTTTTCTGGCAATAAAACAGCTGTGTTACGATGTTAAACCACCAAACTGAAACCTTTTTTCTTTGTTTGTATTTTCACCACAAGTGTTGTGGTTAATGCAGAGATAATTCCTTGCAAAAGGTTTCAGTTTGGTGTTTTAACATCTCAACACAGCGGTTGTTGCAAAAAAAAGGGAAAAACCTATTCTCATATTTTGGTGGTGACAAAGGAGGTCCCATGATGTCGGACTACACTTTACAGTACTGTAAATATGCATATGGCCGAAGAGAAAAGCAGCACACTTTAATACTGGTAAAAAAGATCCAATGTTGTAGCTGCTCACTCCCAGTCAAGTTGTCGATGATGTACTCCATCGGAATGCAATGGTTTTGTATGCACTCACTGTACGAAGTTTAATACAAAACCTGACATCAATTCCGTTGTTCTGTATGCACTGTGAACAGCAAAGTGCAAATTAAGATAAAATCTGACATTTTCAAGACGGCTGCCCGTTCGAATTTGACCCGGCCGCCGGATCGACTGAAAAAATTTTGTACAATTACCCTCGATTCACGATCTCTCGTCAGTGGTTTCGTCGTGCGTCCAATTTTACTGTTGTACAGCGCCACTAAGAGTAATACTGTGACCATGGTTGAGTGGGTGAGTGAGTGGGTGAGTGAGTGAGTGAGTGGTTGGGTTGGTGAGTGTGTGGGTGGGTGAGTGTGTGGGCTAAGAACGTGTCCGATGGTGAAAGTCTGAAGAGTGAGATTAAACATGTTAAAGAAGCGCCACAGTTGAACGGTTACAAAAATGCACGAATTAACAAGGCACTGCATGCCAAAACAACATCAAATAGCAAGAGCATTTAAATTAATCAAGCAAATATAACTTTCAAAATACCACACATTGCAGGAGCAACTTATAAACAAGGCAGCTTTTTGTAAAAAAAACTATAGAAAACATCTGAGTGAGATTTGACACAATACATAAAATACTTATAAACATGCGCTCAGGTCATACTCAAATGAAAATACTACGAAAAGTAAAAAGAAATGAAGTAAAAAATTATATTTTTTTCCACCGATTTGTGTTATGTAATTTCTGTAGATTCCAATAATTTTTCTAGTCAAAATCGCCAAATAAGCGCGTGATTATTGAAATCATACAGAAATTACATTTATAACAGATCAGTGGAAAAATATTTTTTTAAATGTACAGTACTTTTCATAAAAGCTATTTTTATTTCAGTTTGACAGGCGAGGCTCTGCCTCCCCTGCTTTCCATGACCGCACGTCCCTGATCAAATACAAAAAGCAACATCTGGCACGAAAGATGTATGTCCTTGTGGCAAATTCTATGTTGGTCAGACTGGACGAATGATCAGCATGAGACTAAAAAAGCACTAAAGGAGTATGAAATGCTCCCAAACTCCGGCTATTGGCAGTGTTAGAACACACGTACCAACAAGGACACTAAAATGATCATCATAATGTTGAAGTTTGGTACGAAACTAGTTACTTCTGGCGAAGACTAATTGAGACAATCTATTGCTATTGAGAGAAATTAAAATAATTGTAACAGTTCTTATAGCTACATGCTTAGTGCTGCTATATAGGTCACCATACATTGATGGTGATGAACTGTAAAAAGCCAGTAACAGGCATTGTGATTTTTTGACCCGTAAATGAGATAATTTGCATTCATTATGAACATACACTATGTACATACGTGATGTATGTTAAATAATTGTGAACCAAATCAATAATATATCCATTGTAATTTACATGAATACATCCTCGCAACTGATTGGCTCACAAGTGATGACATGACATTTATTCCTCTATTTAAGACCGAAACTGGAGGATTTCTCCACAAAGCTGGCTATCGCCTGATGAGCCCACTTGTGATTACCGGCGAAATGTTGTGGATTTTCTCTCCAACACACCGTTGTGCTGAACTAGCGACGAATTAGCACGTTTTGTTTAGGGCGATAAAACCTGAAGGATTGGCTGTGTCGGGTGGTCATGGGTTCAACGACACGTTGATATTCACGCGATTTTAACCCCGGATAGAGATCAGGGGAACATAACCGCCAAGAATTCCCCATGAGCGACACTACCAAGTACGTCTTCACACCGCATCGCTCGTCGCGCGACTTTACAAGGAGCGTGCATCATGGTTTGTTTACCTGTCAGCTGTGACAAGTGTGCTAGGATGGACATCACCGAAAGCCTCAAGCTGCGCAAACCATTTTGACTTAAAACGTTCGTGACTGCAGGAATTAATATTGTTGGTTCTTTCGGTAAAGTCGCGTAGATAGACAAATGAAATAAAAAAAAATAACAGAAAATGAGATTACATTTTTAAAAATAAAAAAAATAAATAGAAAATTTAAAAACCCACGACGTTTCGATCACAACACAAGCGGTCTTCATCAGGCGTGACTTTACCGAAAGATCCAAAGAATACGCACACCATCTTGCGTCGGCGCCTTGAACATCAGAACCCTCTGCCCACGAGGTGCAAATTTCACACACACACGTTAAAGAACTTGAGGGCAAGAATCAGCATCATGGGCCTCCAGGAGGTAAGTTGGCGTGGTGCCAGTGAAACGACTGCAGGAAACGACACCATCTTGTGGTGGGGGCCTGCTGATGGCTCTCCCCGGCTTGTTGGGGGTGGCTATTGCCCTTGATTGGACAGCCAAGTCAGCCCTCCATAACGTTTTTTTGGGTTAGATCGCGTAAATATCTCTGCATCGTTTTAGGAGTTTCACTAGTTTTCTGGTTTGAAGCAAAGTATCCTCCCCATAGAGGTTAGTCAGTTTAACACGTAGGCTTTCGCCTGTTAAACTGACTAACCTCTATGGGGAGGATACTTTTCTTCAAACCAGAATTGGAGAAACTTATAAAAAGATGCAGAGATATTTACAAGATCTAACCCAACAACCTCTGATGGATGATATTAGTTGTGAAAGCCTACGTGTTAAACCAAGTCAGCCCTATTAGAATGGCACCCTGTGAATGACAGTCTATTGATGGCTAGATTCAGGCACTCTAGGCGATTTATCCATTGTTTTCCACACACCGTGGCGCATTGGTGGGATCTACGGATGAAATGCACCACTCTACAAATATAACTTATTATTATTCCTATGGTCGGCTTATAAAAAAGAAACCGTGCAATACAATAAAAAAACACTTCGACTGGCTATCCAGGACACCCACGAACATCTACACAGTATTCATAATCAACGTGTTTGTGTTTAGATCGCGTTATTTATAAATGTGTTGTAACCCTCCACCACCCGACACGACCAATCAGTAAAAAAGTGTCACGCTGACAAATAGTTCTCTGCTTCAGCCCACCGGTGTGTTGAAGCGTGAAACCACAACATTTACAATTTTTGCGTACGACGTTTCGCTGGTAATTGCATCCAGCATCATCGGGCAATTCGCCAGAATGGTGAGGCTCTGCTCTGGCTCCCGGTTTTATATAGAGCAGTAGCAGTGTGAAGTCATCATTAACTCATGAACTCTTTTGTCAACGTGACACTTTTTTACTGATTGGCCGTGTTGGGTGGTGGAGGGTTACGACACATTTATAAATAACGCGATCTAAACCCAAAAACGTTGATTATGAATAATATTGGTCGCGAAAGCCTACGTGTTAAATCTACACAGTAGTTTGTATTCATGGTTGATCTGTGAACATCATTTTGCTAACCTTCAGGTATAGTCAGGTGTTTGTCTACCTTCTCCTGCACCTCCGATTAGCACGGTTAGCTACGTAGAGTGCGAAAGACGTTCAAGCATACAGTGATCAGTTGCCAGTGCCTGGCCTGCTGAGTGTTCAGTCAGTCTTTGCTGGGAATACCCGAGCTGCTACTGTACGTGCACACCCCCAGGTTATTTCCATCTTGCACCTGGTGAGTCGGTACTGCCAGCAGCTGCCAACACCGAACCACATCGGACGGCGGTCAACTAATCCAGCAAACCCAGTGTCCGAGTTTGGGTCAGGGGAACCCTTGGTGGAGGAAATACCATCAGAAGGTCTCCTCAGACCATGCACTGCATCCAGCATCATCTCCAGCCGTCTAGATGTAGTCTTGCCACTGAATACAGATGAGTTTGTACGAGGCTGAGGCTGCGCAACTCTTCCTCACTTAAAGCCAATTCAAATGCGCAAGTCGCGACACCGTCCTCCAAAGTCCAGCCGCGAGTGGCAGGTGTGGATGCACTGGGAGCTGTAGCCATGGACCCACACACAGGGTCCATGGTTACAGCTGAAGTGGCAGTGGAACTCGGCAGCAGCCTGAGCGTCTTGAGCAGCCCTATTCAGGATGACACTGTTCACCTGCCCAGCAAGAGGAAGGGGCTACAAAAGGTTCCCCTAAACAGTCTGCTTCGCATTAGCCTGGCCAACCTACGGCAGCTGGAAGGGATGCCACCTCAGCGGCAACTTTTCCCCACAATCGGTACAAAGAAGACTGAAATTACGTACCAACTTGCCCCCGGTAATTCTTACGTGGACCCAGCTATCTCTGTGAAAGGCCAGAAACTGTCAGCTGTAGACAAGGTCATCTAGCTTATTAGTATTCTGTCACGTGCTGTTCACATTGTTGATTAAATCAACATCAGGATTGCCAAAGGTAGTGCAGCCTTTGATCATCTGCGAGATTCGGTGTGGGAAAGGACAGGCTTCAAGCTGGCCACAACACTGAAGGTTTACCAGTCATACTACCAACTCTTACTTATGGCTGCAAAACCTGGACAGCGTCCCAACGCCATGCCAGGACACTCAAATCACTTTCACATAAACTGTTTGAGGAATTCCAGACACTGAAGTAGTCCTCAGGCACGAGGAGATGCTGAGCAATCCCACACACCTCAATAAAGCACAGCTCAGGCGGGCCGGCCATGTGACCAGGATGCCTGCGACTCCTCTCCCGAAGTTGATCTTCTTTGGAGAGCTGAAGAATGGGAAGCGAGCACGAGGCGGGCCGAAAAAACGCTTCAAAGACACCCTGAAGACCTCCCACGAGTACTTAAACTGTGATCAAAAGTCATGGGAAAGCCTTCCTAAGGATCGTCCCACCTGGCGAAATCTCATCTGGGATGGCGCTACCGCCTCCGAGACCAGCAGGACCAAAAATTCCACAGTGCAGTGGCAACAGCACAAGACCGGTATCAAGAGACCCGTCCCCGAGCAGGCTGCTACCAACATATAATGTGCAGTGTGCCACAGGAGAGTTCCAGGCTCACATTGGCATCTTCAACCATCTGTGCACACTCACCGTACCCCAGACTCATCCGAATGAAGCGCGGCACGGTCACCATCGAACTTTGGTGGATGAACTAGAAAGGAATCCCTCGGCAAGGTACATACACACCGTAACCCCTTGCCAACTGCGAATTCACCATCTGCGAAGATTCGAGTGCACACTGATCGACTTTGCTATGCCTGTCTGCAAAGCGCGAGCATCTCGGTTGCGAGCGGTGAGTAGCGAATCGCGAGCCGTCGCGCCGAGTCATGAACTAAAAAAATCGGACGCTGCTGCTCCTCCACGTCACCTCGTGGACTCACGGCGAGGAGACGCGAGGCAACCCCCCTCCTCTGGGTCGTTAGCTCACGGGGCAAGCAGCGTGCCTTAAGGAAATCCCATCACGTGGTTATCACGTCATTGCATTGCAGCGCGACATTCGTTGTATTGCGTGACACGTCACTAAAAATTCCGTGGGGCCATGGCGATGCTCAAGTGATCAGCTGGCTGTCTGTTTTGTTGTACAGTACTCCACAATGCACATTAATGTTGCTCTTAGTCATGGACCCAAGCGTGCAGCGAGTGGTAAGAGTGAGAGGGTGTTGAGTCTGTGGCCCGGAGGAAGAGGGCGTGGCTGGGCTGATCCTCTCCTCCTTCTAACCAGCCCTCACCCCCATCATCTCATTGTCACCGTCATCATCATCGTTAATACTTCTTAATTTTAAACTAATCAGCTAAACTAAGTTGCCTGATTATAATCAGGCAACTTAGTTAAGCTGTGGCGAGTCTGACCACGGTTGTGGTTCCCCTACCCCCCTACTACCCATAGGCCCCTGTAACTTTACCAACAGCGAGGGTTTGCAGGAACTTGAACCCTCGTGGTTGGCCAGGGATTGCTCTACATACATACAGGGGTCGCATGAGCGACCGCTCATATAGGAGCCTCCCATCTCTAACGACGAGCGTCTTCATATGGCAACGGGCATATTGAGATACTTTCACGCAGCACAGCCATTGCAGGGTACAGCTCTTGATCAAATTTTCCATGAAATCGATGCAGCAGCGACATGGAGTCAGCGCTGTAGAATGACAAGACGCCCGCCTCCCAGTCCAGGTGAACCCCGACTCTTTTGGGAGCATCTCGCACCAACAGTTTTGTTTCTGTCCCATTATGTACCGCCTTGTAGGCGTTGCCCCATTTCTTAAGGCTCCATGAAACTTCATTGAACCCAATTTTACAGGCTTTGTCATCACCTTTCCGTTGTATCGGGTCATACGTGACACCGATGATGAATTTCTCAGAACCTCTCACGTCCACCTCCCAGTAGTGGCGACCCGACGAGAATTTGTCAGAGCAAATTACTACTTTGTAATGGTCGAATCGGTCCGAGTTGTCAGGGTAAGGTTGGGAGTGTCTGGAGGTCCTGACGGTTTTAAAGTCGGCAGAAATCTGGAGGTTCGGATGTGCCGTGTTCGGGTTCAGAGTCGGCGAGCAAGTGCCTGTAAACGATAATAATGTACATTGTGTTAAACAAACATGGTTTACTTTTGAGAAATAAACTTTGCAATATGTCAGTAAGAATTACAAACATTTGCTGAAAGTTTTAGCGTACACGGCTGCACTTCACACAGCTGATGTAGTCTTTAGCAGGGGTTCCTACGTTTCTGCCCTAGGTTCCTACCTTGACTATGAAATGCAAATCAAATAGAGCCCAATGTATCAACCGACTGACCCAATCTCACTCTCAGTAAACTGTACACCAAACTGTCTGATGGCTTCGGGACACGTCTGATCGTTACCAGTGGTGTTGCCTGTAATCCAGCACTTTGGAGGCGAGGGTCGGTGAATCACACAAATTCGTGAATCTGCCTATTTAAGGGCGACGAAGTCGCCACCTGCTGCCATGCCAGGGTATGGCAGTACAACAAGTTGATTCATCTTTATCTGGAATCCATCTATATGTGGATTACGTGTTATCCGCTTTATACTTGTTGTTTGGTGTTGATGTAACTCGCTGACCCCGTAACCCTACTGGACATCTGTGAAAAGAGCTTCATAGCTCATCGGAGTCCTCATCCAGGATAATGATTCTGATACTCGTGGGTTTTCTCCACGTACTCCGGTTTACTGCCACAATGCATAAACGCATTTTCGCTTAACGCAGAGCTTTTCAGCAACGCATCGACCGCGCTAAACGATGACTTATTGCACTGTACTAAAGATTAATATCTCATACGGATATCTTTCTTCATCGTACATCAGCATTCGAGTTGAGTAACAAAGATGATGCATTAATACACTCAGCAATGCACGTTGTGTGGCGTGTACAGCATATCACGTACTGGACTCGCTCCTCATTTTCCGGAATGCCTCTTGATTATCACGATGTTCACGCAGAATGTCTTGAAGTTGCAGCTTCTCTTCCTGCTTGCGATCGAGACAGCTGATGATGAAGTCAGCTCGTGCTGACGCGCGGGGTATCGAATAGACTTCTGAGAGCTCGGATTGCATGATGAGACCCTGGGCGAGCAACTCACGATGTAGAATTGCAGGGATCCTACCGATCAACTCTCGTACCACCGGAGGTTCCTCCATCGTAGTTCTGAGGAATGTATCTTCGCTGTCACCCTTCTCTGCAACGATGTTATTTGTGTGATGAACTCCACTGTTTGCAAAGTGATCACAAATCTGAATGTCTTCTCTGCTCTCATCCACAGTCAGGTTCTTCAATGATTGAGCTGTAAGAATAAAACACATTTGAGTTCTTACTTTGCAATTGTTTAATGCATTCGTTACGATTATTATCATCATGATACGTTGCTGGGAGGTCTCCCCAGGCCACTAAATTCATTATGGTCCTGCGCTGACAATTTCACTCTCACAATATATTTCTGCACATTAACTGATATCACTCCATCTCTGTCTCCGTCACCAACAGCCATCAATGTGCCGACAACCACTCTTTGCGTTATACATTCTCTTTATACTTCCCAGAACAGCAACCTCCTCAATCACTTCTGGTAAATTTTAGGCTTTTTTCTTAATTTCTGCTTTCAAATTTTGGCATCTGTACTCCAGATTTTAGAATTAAAAATACGAAAATCAAGCCTCGATACCAAATTTCAGACAATAAGAAATTGTTGTAGATGTTTGTTTGTGTCAGAATGAGACCATCTGCCATGTTCGCTTCCTGAGCGATGACACGAACACTGCTGTAGTGTTTCAGAAACCACCGCTGTGTTTACGTTCTGCAGAAACACAGAGCTCGGAGATACCCTCGCTCCCAGCCCCACGCTCTACTGCTATGACTTCGCGTCTAGACTCCCTCGCCTTCACTACCCCCTCTGCACTCAAACATAGCAGGTGAAGTCGGGCCAAATAACCTCTACATCCGACCCATAGGATATGAAGAGGCACTCACCCAGCAGTGAAATGACAAAGGCGATAGATCACGTGCTCTAATGGTCTGGCTAAATCGCCGGTGGCAACGATTCTGAACCGTTTTTCCCTACTGGGTATGAATATACTCCAAGTAAGTGTCAAGGATTCCCTATGCGTGACACGCCCTTGTACTCACCTTCGTAAATCGCGACTGAGCCCGAGTTCACCTGGAAAGCCGGAAAGAGTGGCTGACTTGGAATGTCATCAAATGAGTGCAACAGCTCCATGGTGATGGCATTGTAAAACGAAAGCTTCCCTGCATTAAAGTCCAAGCGAACGCCGATTCTCTGCAAACACTTAATCTCTGGATAAGGAATACATCGGTCGCCATGTCTTGCAAAGTAATTTGAATCCCATTGAACAAACGCCCAAGACGTCTCATTCCAGCCCAGCCTGCCAGACTTTTCTTGACATTTCCGAGGAATCGACCCACGTGCGACGCCTATAGAACAGTTTTCCGAGGCTCTCACGTCCACTTCCCAGTAGTGGTAACCCGACGAGAAGATCTCGAAGCAGAGGACTATTGGCCACCACTCAAACCTCTCTGCGTGATCAGAGTAAGACCGAGCCACCTGGATCCACGTCGCTGTGCTGAGATCGGCAGAAATTTGAAGCTGTTGATGTGCCGAGTTGGGGTTCAGAGTGGGTGAGCACACATCTGCAAGATAAGCAAATCATGATTTAAAGCTTTCGTGACTGCAGGGATTCATCTTCTTGGTTCTTTCGGTAAAGTCACGTAAAAGGGAAATAATAACATAATAAAAATAAAACATAATCAAATAATTCTCACGACGTTTCGGCCACAACGCAAGCAGCCGTCCTCAGGTGAAGAACAGGGCTGTCGGAAAGACAGCGTCTGAATGAACACTACCAGGATTGGCAGCGTATATTTAATCTGGGTTGGAGGGGGAAGAGCGCCTTGACAAAGGGATTTGCATATCAAGAATAATTTAGCATATTTATGGGAAATGCAGATATGGGATTAGTCAATACTTGTGGAATGCGTAGGAGGTGGGCGGGGGGTTTCAAAGTCATATTATGCCCGTGCATTATGCAGGATTAGCAGCATCAAAGGGAAGGAGTAGGGTTAGCATTAATAAAGGGAAGGAATGTTAATAGTATGGAGCTGCAGCAACTAAACCACCACGTAAACAACTAAAGTATAAACTACATCAGTATCATCAGTATACTAAATATACTCTCCAATAAGCTGAGCTACTAACAGTAAGTCACACATTACAATTCTATGTCGCAAAAAATATAATATGCCTCCAGCTAAACTTTTTTCTCTTACATCACACGGGTCTACCCCGTACTATATACTGCCATAGACAAACCCAACATTAAATTATATACTTTACTAGCTTTACTACCCGGCTTCGCCCGGGTCTTGGATCCACGACGCTAGGCCGCCTTTGTCTCCCCAGTGGCGATGTTCATACGCCACAGCAGTTACTCGTTGAGGCTGAGTCGACCTAGGGGAGGCCCAGGACCGGTTCAAATAATCGTCACCGGTGGTGGCCGTGAGCGGGAATGGAACTCGGGTTGCCGGGTTCGTAGTGTGGCGCGCTAACCACGACACTACAATGCGTTACGCTTCCGTTGTAGGATTTGTGTGAGGCGCGCCGATCCGCTGTAGGGTTTTAGTGAGGCGCGCCGATCCGTTGTAGGGTTTGTGTGAGGCGTGCCATTCTGTTGTAGGGTTTTAGTGAGGCGCGCCGATCCGTTGTAGGGTTTTAGTGAGGCGCGCCGATCCCCCGCGATACAATAATACTGTCTAATCGCTATAATTTAATAATCGACCGACCCTATAATAGTAATTGCACACATTGTGGTGGGGGGGGGAGTGAAGAGGACGTGAAACTTTGTGTTAATGCGTGCGCCTATTTTTAACGGGAATAAAAAATGGCGTCCACCCCGCGGCGAAAAGTTGCTACTCGTTGCCAGGGGCAACCGCCGTCCAATGAAAGCGGCGAAGGCGTCGCTACCCGTTGCCAGGGGCAACCGGCGTCCAATGAAAGTGCGTATGGTCCGGCGACACACACAGACAGACAGATTCACGATTTTATATATATAGATTATTATACAATCTGCTATACACTATACCATTGACCGTCGCGTGAAAGGTACTAAGAGGAAGCAACGAAATATGTCAATGGGAGAGTGGTGGTTTCTACTCCCCCACCTACAAATTGGCTCGTTTTTTGTCTGAAATCCTGCGGCCTTTCACTGGAAAAACCACCTCTGCAGTACTAAACTCTACTGACCTGGTATCGACAATCAAGGGGATTTCCCTGTCCCCAGACGACCTGCTTGTCAGTTTTGATGTGGTTTCCTTATTCACCAAAGTTCCTGTACCTGACACCATCGCAATCATTGAAGACTTGGTTCATCAAGGACTGAATACTGAGGTACCCCCCCTGGTGAGACACTGCTTAACCAATACAGACTTCACCTGGAATGGAACTTTCTACAAACAAACTGAGGGCACCCCAATGGGCTCCCTCCTATCTCCGGTTGTAGCCAACGTTTTCATGGAGAAATTTGAGACTGACGCCATCCAGACTGCCACTATACGCCCGACCATATGGAAGAGGTACGTAGATGACACTTTTGTCATCTGGCCACATGGCCGGCATGCTCTAGACCAATTCCTCGACCACATCAATTCCATACACCCAGCCATCAGATTCACCATGGAAGTCGAAAAAGATGGCAAGCTACCTTTTGGATGTCATAATTGACAGGAGACCTGATGGTTCAATGAGCCACTGTCTACAGGAAAGCCACCCATACGGATGCTTACCTAAAACCGGATTCCCACCACCATCCATCCCAGAAGAATTCCCTCATCAAGACTCTACACCATTGAGCACAATGCATCTCCGACCAGGAACACATTGCCAGTGAACTCAAGCACGTACGCCAAGCTCTTAATGCTAATGGTTACTCCGACTACACAATCCGCAAAGCCATCACTCCAACCATCAAGAAGGATCCTGTTGAGGAGCCTTTCAAAACCATCACCTTACCCTACATTGCTGGGGTCACAAAAAAGATCTCCAAAATCTTGATTAAACATAAGATCCAGGTCCGATTAAACAAAGTACATAAAATCCGTGATCTGGTCCCGTCTGTAAAATGTGGTTCCAGACATACAGTACCCTGGCGTCTACAAACTAAGTTACCTCTGTGGTAGCAGTTACATTGGAGACACCAAACGACATGTCTCGGACCGCATCCGTGAACATAAATCAGACCTGAAACAATGTAAGGTCAAACACCTTAGCCGTGGCAGATCACTGTTACAATTCAGTGGGCTCAAATGACATTGACTTCTCCAAGACAGAGGTTCTCTGCAAGCCATCTGGCTACCATGAGAGATTCGTTCATGAGACGATCCACATATTCAAACACAGAGACTATTTAAACCAAGAAGATGGATTGTGGCTCAGCAATCATTGGAAGGACGTAATAAACCATTTCGGATCTTAACTGATTGTGTTCACGTTTACGGTGACGTTCAGACCGCAGTCCACTCACTGGCACTGACTATATAGCTTTTATTCTCTGCAGGGAATGGATTCTTTGCTCCGCTGCAAGTCTTCTATCACCACTCTCCCATTGATATATTTCGTTGCTTCCTCTTAGTACCTTTCACGCGATGGTCAATGGTATAGTGTATAGCAGATTGTATAATAATAGTATAAAAGTGTAATGTTTAATATAATGTATAAGGTAATATATAGTATCGTAATTGGTGTATAGTAATAAAGTATATAATTTAATGTTGGGTTTGTCTATGGCAGTATATAGTACGGGGTAGACCCTTGTGATGTAAGAGAAAAAAGTTTAGCTGGAGGCATATTATATTTTTTGCGACAGAATTGTAATGTATGACTTACTGTTAGTAGCTCAGCTTATTGGAGAGTATATTTAGTATACTGATACTGACGTAGTTTATATTTTAGTTTTTTACATGGTGGTTTAGTTGCTGCAGCTCCATACTATTAATGCTAACCCTACTCCCTCCCTTTGATGCTGCTAATCCTGCATAATGCACAGGCATAATGACTTTGAAACCCCCCGCCCACCTCCTACGCATTCCACAAGTATTGACTAATCCCATATCTGCATTTCCCATAAATATGCTAAATTTCTCTTGATATGCAAATTCCTTCGTCAAGGCGCTCTTCCCCCTCCAACCCAGATTAAATATACGCTGCCAATCCTGGTAGTGTTCATTCAGACGCTGTCTTTCCGACAAACCTGTTCTTCACCTGAGGACGGCTGCTTGCGTTGTGGGCTAAACGTCATGAGAATTATTTTGTTTTATTTTTATTATTTTATGATTTCCTTTCTACATGACTTTACCCAAAGAACCAAGAAGATAAGCAAATCATTGTGTAAATCTTTAAAATCACTACTCAGTTTTTTGCTCATTATCATCAGCCATGATTAAGTCGTGGCCATTAGAGGCAAAGGTGCACCTGGAAATGTCTTCTCCATGCTACTGCTGGTGGAAGCATGTCGACTAGAAGCAGCTTCAGAGCCCATTCTTGAGGGTATTTGACCCTCCCTTCCAAGCTGGTTACATTGTCCACAGTGGTTAGGATATGTTAACTACCTCGCCTGGTATACATGTGCAGTGTGGTGAAATTACGTGGCACACACTGTTGGCCGAGGCCAACCGAGGATAAACACGTGCGCGTGCCCATGCTGCTTACACACTTGGGCCACGCCATCTTTAAATCTTAACAATCAGTTTGCCTTTAGAGGCTAATCTCCCTTTTCCTGATGACGACCACTTGTGTTGCAATCGAAACGTCATGGTTTTTTTTATGACCGAAAGAACCAGAATAAGTCTACATTATAGACTGCCATAGTGCTCACTCAGTTTAATAACCATTTCTACAGTCTACATTATAGACTGGCAATATGCTCACCATACATAACCAGGCTAGTCTATATTCTAGACTGCCAGTACTCTCACTCCGATTAAGAACCAAACTGCAGTCTACATTAGAAGTTTGTTATTATTTCTTTACTTGATTCATTTTATTTTTATATCTACGTGACTTTACCGAAGGAACCAAAAATGTGTTTCTTTAGTTTTGATAACGTTTATGTATTTCATTAGTATTATTACTTAACTTTCTGAGGGTGTTCATATGCTCAGTAATTGCTATGTATAATAGGATTTGTATAGCGCTGTGGGATATAATTAGCATAAATGTCACTTTATGAAATCTTATTATTATGAAGTCCTCCGGCCTGAAAAAATAAAAAAGGCTACGTTTAATGGATTGCAACGCTGACGAGTGTGTAAAGTGTACGCACGGCTCGTCTTCAGTATGTCCAGGAAATTTCGTTCTCTGCTCCGCTGTTCTTCGAGTTTCTCTAACAGCTCTCGGCATTTGCCTTCCCCTCGTATCATGACGAGCAACAGGATTGAGTCCGCGCGCATGGCGGCGTCGGGAATTGTAAACGCCCTCCAGTACTCCTCTTCCGTAACCACATTCCTCCTCTTCAGCTCGTACAGGAAAAGGGAGGGCGTTTTGCCGATCCACTCTCGCAACTCTGGCAACTCCCTCTCCATGTCCTTCCAGTTGCTTTCTCTGCCCTGTGCGATCATTTTACTGATGAAATCCTCTACGCTCTGCCAAAGAAAAGACACGGCAAGTGAATTATCAACAATCGCCAGATCATCATCATGCACAACACAGCTGACCAATAGGGAGCCATCGCTCAACCGCACCCGAGCATCAATCAGCCTCCCATTTTACCTTTACCAGATGGGAATTCTCTTTGGTCCTCTGTGTGCCGATGTGTGTTCTCTCTATATATATCTTTGTGATATCGGTCTGCTTATATGTCTGTCTATAGTTTTCTGGTTAGATTTTTGTTGCTATTTATTTTATACCTGATGATGATTGCTTGTGTTGCAATCGAAACGTCGTATGCTATTATTTAATTTATAATTTTATCTTTATACGTGACTTTACCGAAAGAACCAAAGAGTAATTCCTGCAGTCACGAAAGCTACAAATTAAGACAGATGGGAATTCCTCCGGTACAGCCATGGAATCCCCAGGTACGGAAAACCTCTCCGCCCTCTCCACAACTGATCTCCCCGTAGAATGCTGGTTACTTCCTCCCCACCCCCCAAATATATTTACATAAAAGCTACCACTCTACATCACCGTCAGAAAACACTTTCAAGGGTGAACACCGAGAATTCCATCCCCACACCTAGACAACACTTCAAGCACCTAAAGTCTCCCTCCTCCCCTCCCCCACGGTTTTTCTGTCTCCACCTCCAACCTTCTTCCAGATAACCATGGACCCGTTGTGTTGGGGCTTGCACGCTTACCACCATCATGAAAAACACAACAAGAGAGTGGGATATACTTAGTAATGTGGAATTACTTACATTAATTTCATCATGAATGCAGATATTATTGCGCACCCGATCATATCTCCGCAGCTGCAAGCATATGAAGGGGGGGGGGGGGGGAGTACATGATAACAATCAAAAAATATAAACTTTTCATTTGCAATCAAGGCGATTCATCATGAAAATGCATTCTACATGTAGTAGTAACCTCGTCAGCAATATCACGTGAGCATTTATTCAGATCACAGCCAGTCGCCCGACTTCTCACGCGATTCAAATACTCAATGGCTGCCCCGGCCGCCCGTATCAACACATCAACTTTCATCAATAACGTAGCAAAAGATACAGCCACGTCTCTCTCTCTCTCTCTGTCTTCCTCCTCCATTCTCGAGCCTTGTAACCCTCCTTGTCCTCCTCGCTCGCCTCTCTCGTCCACGCCCACCCCTCTACTGGAATTGTCTCCATGGCTATCCAGCCTCGTCTCTTTCCCTCACCCACCCAGCCCCTCCACCATTCTCTGGCATTGCGCCTGACTCTGTCTTCTCGACAGACCTGTTCTCCAACTGAAGACGGCTGCTTGCGTTGTGGCCGAAACGTCGTGAGAATTATTTTATTATGTTTTATTTTTATTATTTTATTATTTTCCTTCTACGTGACTTTACCGAAAGAACCAAGAAGATGAATCCCTGCAGTCACGAAAGCTTTAAATCGAGGTAGAATAACTTACAATCACACCCTCTTCAGCCGTATTCTGATCTGTACCAGGACTCCTTTCTGTATAAGAGAAAAATATACATTATTACATAGCATTGTTATATATTATGCTTGAGAATTATACGTGACATCATACAGACCTGTCGTGATGGGCTTATGTTGATGGTGATGATGATTATCATGTTATTCTCTTCTTCATATGACTTAAAAGGTTAATGTGAAGTGTAATATCACACCCACTCAAGGAGGTTTATTATTCTGGCAAATCACAAGATGATGCTGTTTGATGTAAATACCAGCGAAACGTGATGGTACTCAAATTGTAAATGTTGTGAATTTACTCTCCAACACACCTGTGGGCTGAAGTAGCATACTACACACTACACTATACCCTACACAATACACTACACTATACTCTATAATAATATACACTACACCGTGATGTTGATGAGGGAGAGACATGCAAACGCTAAACATACAGCAGCAGCCATGGTCACGGTCCGGTATCGAACCAACGACCTCTTGCATACCAGGCGAGGGAGTCAACATCCTCCTACCCACCGCAACTTACCGCAGGGGAAGCGTTTATTGCAGATTTTGTAGAGAACGAGGCACACGGTCACCACAAGTAAAATGGTGATCACGACAGCAACGATGAGAGCACCGGTGATAGTTCCAGCAACGTCTAAGGAACGTACAGAGATAGTAGAGTAGTGTATAGTGTAGTGTATCGTCTAAGTATATAGTAGTGTATAGTGTAGTGTGTGTGCCGTGTGTGTGTAGTGTATAGTGTAGTGTGTAAGTGTGTAGTGTACAGTGGTGTATATTGTATAGTAGCGTGTATAGTGTATAGTAGTGTAGTGTATAGTAGTGTGTAGTGTATAGTAGTGTGTAGTGTCTTGTAGTGTAGTATCTAGCAGTGTAGTGTCTAGTAGTGTAGTGTCGTGTAGTTGTGTAGTTGTATAGTAGTTGTAGAGTGTAGTGTAAGATGCCTAATTTGTGTTTCGATGATTCACCTTCTAAAAAAAAATCTGACCAACCCAAGGCTAAGAACCACCACTGGTGCAGTGAATTGTCATGATGCGATTGCCATCAGTATCTCTCTTACTTAGCAACGAGGTCACGGGACCCTTCGACACCTCACGTGGCCCCAAGAGTGCACCCAGCCTGGCACAGGCGCCGTGGGGACGTCTCCGCCACTTAGCGGTGAGCGGTTGCCATTGTTGGTACGTCGCGAGAGATGGCAACGAATTGGGGGTAGGGGTATGGGTGGTAGGCCGTCACACTTAGCAATTGCAACACGAAGGTTATTTGTTGTGTCCTGCTCTAAAAACGACATACGCAACCGATGATAAACGCTACAATCGCAGAATAAGTTTTACCCTTTCTGGCAATATAATAGGGGTTGTGTTCAGATGTTTAAACACCAAACAAAGACCTTATGCAAGGAGTCAAGTTACTGGATTAACCACATATATTTGTGGTGAGCATGCAAACATTAACATGCTCTGGTAATATTCTAATTGTCTTTAATACTGATTAGTCCACATGTTTTAACATCTTTACACACCTCCTGTTTTACTGCCAGAAAGATTAAAACCTCTTCTCAGATTTTGATACTGGCAAGGGAGATCCCATGATGCTACAAATCGCATTGGCAAATGTGATTTGTAATATTGATCCATGGCCACGCGTGCATGACCCATAGTTACATTCGAAAGTGTAATTTTATCGAGGGTACTGTTGATGTCTTGGTGTGGTCTGGGACGATTGTTGTTGTCTTGGTGTGGTCTGCGACTGTTGTTGTTTTCTTAGTGTGGTCTGGGACTGTTGTTGTCTTGGTGTGGTCTGGGACTGTCCTCTGGTCTGCACTCCTATCGAGTGTTTGTATGCTCGTTCCTGTAACTCGCTCACCCGGTGTGCCTTACCGGAAGATCTGTGAACAAATAGCTTCATAGCTCCACGGATCCCTCCTCCTGCAAGCCCCAACACTACTCTACACTACACTATATACTACACTACTATACAATAAACTTGATTTGAAGCTTTCATGACTGCAGGAATTACTCTTTGGTTCTTTAGGTAAAGTCACGTAGAAATAAAATATAGTAAATAATAGAATACGACGTTTCGATTGCAACACAAGCAACCGTCATCATGGAAAAAAATAATTTGAGAGAGAGACAAAACACAGACATGGAGCCACAAAGACAGACACACAAGCAGAAAGAGAGACAACACAGACACACACAGAGTCACACACAGAGACACCCAGAGAGAGAGAAAACAAACTTACATCTCCCTTTAGAGGTGGTTCAAACTTGATTTGAAGCTTTCATGACTGCAGGAATTACTCACGAACGCTTCAAATCAAGTTTGAACCACCTCTACAGGGAGGATGTAAGTTTGTTTTCTCTTCCTTGATTTGAAGCTTTCGTGACTGCAAGGAATCATCTTCTTAGGTTTTTTCGGTAAAGTCACGTAGGTAAAACATCAAAATGAATGAAAATAAAATAAAATAAAATCAAAAATCACGACGTTTCGGAGGCAACACAAGTCTCCGTCATCAGGTGGGACCGTCACAGCCAGATTAGCTGCATCAAGTGAGGCAATGATTCAAGATGTAATCCATTAAAAGCGAGTTGAGGGGGGGAGGAGAGGGAGGGGGGAGCTCATCAGACTATGGTAGCCAATGAATGGAACGTATCGGGAGGGAGGGGGGGCGAGGCCAAAAGGGTGGGCGACGGCGTGCAAGCGATTGTGCGCTAGCGGCTAATTACTGCACAAGCCAACACAATGGAGCGATTATGCGCAAGCGGCCAACTGCCGCACACGCCAACACAATGGGCAGAGAGGGGGAGGGAAGCTCTAATACACATGATAGACAAAAGAACGAAAATGCCCATGTTAATACCAATGCTGGCTGAACAATGAAGGCACTATTTTACTTTACTTTACCGAGTGTTAACATCCCCAGTTATTTTTTAACAGTACTCTCTTCATTGTTCAGCCAGCATTGGTATTAACATGGGCATTTTCGTTCTTTTGTCTATCATGTGTATTAGAGCTTCCCTCCCCCTCTCTGCCCATTGTGTTGGCGTGTGCGGCAGTTGGCCGCTTGCGCATAATCGCTCCATTGTGTTGGCGTGTGCAGTAATTAGCCGCTTGCGCACAATCGCTTGCACGCCGTCGCCCACCCTTTTGGCCTCGCCCCCCCTCCCTCCCGATACGTTCCATTCATTGGCTACCATAGTCTGATGAGCTCCCCCCTCCCTCTCCTCCCCCCCTCAACTCGCTTTTAAGGGATTACATCTTGAATCATTGCCTCACTTGATGCAGCTAATCTGGCTGTGACGGTCCCACCTGATGACGGAGACTTGTGTTGCCTCCGAAACGTCGTGATTTTTGATTTTATTTTATTTTATTTTCATTCATTTTGATGTTTTACCTACGTGACTTTACCGAAAAAACCTAAGAAGATTTGTTTTCTCTCTCTCTCTGTGTGTCTCTGCTTGTCAAATTTGACACGTAACTTCAAACGTGGCAATCTTTGGAGATCCTAATCAACCAGGCTATGCGTTAACTGTGTGTTAGCCGTCTCTCTGTGTTGCCTTGCATTACATTTCCAAAAAAAAGTCTAAGTTTGTTTTCCCTCACGACCTATTTCTCTCTCTAAAATTTACCAGTACCAGGCTCTCATAAGGCCATTCGATCTTTCTCTCCCTCGGTCACTTCGGGGTGGATTCATTGACATGCTAATTTCTCTAGAGGCATTGGGTCTCTGTGTGTGTATGTTGTGTCTCTCTCTCTGTGTATCTGTCGGTGTGTCTCCGTGTCTGTGTTTTGTCTCTCACTAAAATTGAGTTCTACCTGATGATGGTTGCTTGTGTTGCAATCAAAAAGTAGTATTCTATTATTTAATTTATTTTCTTTCTAAGTGACTTTACCAAAAGAACACTACACTGATATACACTACTATAGACTACAATAAACACTACACTTTACAGTAAATTATACACTACACTATACACTACTTTTCTCGTCATGGTCATCGTTAACCTTTCCTGCTCAGCTCTCGCTATCCCCGTGCGTGTCCCCTTTATCCTCCCCCACCCCTCAGAGTCGATTGTGAGTGCATTACAGCCGCTTGAGTGCAGCGAGCGGTCGTCCGAACCTGTGTCTCCCTTCGCTTCCGTGCAGGGGTCCGATGGGGCAGCCTTCCAGAAGCCGTCTTTACAGCGACAGCGAGTGTCCTGCCTGGTGGTGCATCTGCTCACGATTTTCTCGACTGCGGAACAACACCACCACCGCATGTGGGTAGTACGTTTGGTGAGCATCTGCGCACGCAGCGCAGCATCACACGGTGACGCGGAGCGACACGGGGCGATGCTAGATTAACGCACGGTCACGTGGCGTGGTGATGCATTATTGTAAATATGGAGGGAAAAACTGGAAGCCGGAGAAAAATCCACGCGACCACGGAGAGAGACGCCAACTCCAAATGTACAGGAGCGGGCCTCATCAGGGTCGGGATCGAACCATTGACTCGTGCATACCAGGCAAGGGAGTTAACATCTCCCTAGCCCATAATACAGACATTTTTGGGTTAGATCGTGTAAATATATAAATGTCGTTAAACTGGCCGCCACCCGAAACAGCCAACTAGTAAGGGTTGTCACGTAAACAGAACGTGCCAAATCGTCACTAGTACAGCACTAGTGTATAGTGTCGTGTATAGTGGTGTAGTGTATAGTAGTGTAGTGTATAGTGTAGTGTATAGTAGTGTAGTGTATAGTGTAGTGCATAGTGGTGTAGTGTATAGGGAAGTTTATAGTAGTATAGTGTATAGTCTAGTAGTGTTTAGTGGTGTAGTGTACAGTAGTGTATAGTGTAGTGTATAGTGTAGAATACTAGTAGAGCACACCGGTGTGTTGGAGAGCCAAGCCACAATATTTACAATCTGAGTACAACGTTTCGCCAGTAATTACAACCAGCATCATCAGGCGACAGCCAGATTTGTGGAGAAGTCCTTCAACTGTTTCGTTCCTTATAGAGAGGCGTAGATGTGATGACCACCCTTATGTGCTCTTCTTGTGCAAAGTGGCAGGGGGGGGGGGATTACTGAGTCAACGTACATTATGAAAGCGCATTATGCGAGCTCATTGATCTTGTACTTCCTGTCCATTGTATATAGTAAAATAGCCGTATCAACGGTAATCCTTTTTCAAGTATGGTGGCCTGTATAGGCATGCATTTAAACAATGTGTTATTTGATGATTCGCATCCAAGCAGCACTAAGTCGGTAGATACCCAAATGGTTAAAATTATTTCTACGTCTTTAATTTTCGATGGATTCTCTAATTAGTCTTGGCCAGTAGTAACTTGTTTTGCACAGAACTTCAACATCATCAAATCAATTGAGTGCCCTCGTTGGCATCCATTTTCTGCTACTGCTTACAATTGTATTTGGGAGTATTTCATATTTTTTGGTTTTTGTTAGTTTTCTTTTATTCTCATTCTTTTAGTGCTGTGCCCCCTAGCCACGCTGATGATGATGAGAGAGAGACACAGACTCCAAATATACATCAGCAGGCATCGTCAGGGTCGGGATCGAACCCAGGACCTCCCGTGTACCAGGCGAGGTAGTTAACATCTCCCTCGCCGCAGTGGCAAGATTTGACTTTGTATTGTGAGCGGTGCATGGATCACGTAAACCCCTTGATTCCCCAAACCCATCCCCTCCTTTTTGTTAACGGGTTCACGTCGTATCTACAAACAACCACCCACCCCTCTTACAATTCACGTGACAAACAGTGCACTTCTTGCACTCGCTGGAGTTGTTTGGTTCGTCCGTGTAGTCTTGTCCTGGCTCGCAACTCGTGCAAAACGTGCCGCTCTTGGCAGATTCGCAATCCATCACTTTCCTGCTACCTGCAAGTTGACAGCAGGGATGGTGGGTTGTTGGGTGTGTGGGAGAGAAACAGACGCACCGACTGAACAAAAAATACAAATCAAAAGGTTTTGGTGTTTGTTGTCCTTCCCCCCCCCCCTTGCTGTGTTCCAGACTCGTGAACCGTTCCACTTAGGAACGGGTCTCAGGAACGAATTAGGTTCGCAACCCGAGGACTGCCCGTTCACTACTATACACAATACACTACATGGTACACCACAGTATTCGTTTCAAAACTAATTTCTTTAGAACTGCTGCTTGTTATTGTTTAGTTTGTTGTCCTTCACCCGCACCCCAGATTACATATACTATTTAGTTTGTTGTGTCAAGAAGAATGGATACATGTAGGTGCAATGACCGAAGCAACAGACCACTTACCTGACACACGCGTATACATGCGAACAAACAGTCAGGAAGGCCTCCGATTGGTGCAGGAATGCCTCAGAGACGATTGGTCAGGAGAGGAAATTCCAACGGGTTGAAGGAGATATTGAAAGATTGGAGGAGGGATTCAAAGGGGATTGAATTTTAGCCACCCATTCACTCCACTCGTTTTTGTGAGCATCACTTCACTGCCTTACGTTGTTGCTGGAGGGCAACTACCTCCAACTGCCCAGCAACAGCGTTCTTCATGAGCGGCTACAAACCACCACCAACCACCACCACACCGCAGCTCAAACTATTGTATTTATGTGTAGGAGTTGTTACGGGGAGAAAGGCAGACAGAAACACAAGGGTTTCTGCACCCACACACGAGTGTCTACATCCACGTCCGCATCGGTTAACCCTGGGGGGCCATGGGGGGCGCTGTGATCCCCCATAGCCCCACCCCTCGGAGAGGATTCCTATAAAAGGCGGGGAGCCAGAGGGCTCGAAGCCAGTGTGTTAGAAGCTTACCAGAGAAGACTAAAGACCGGCAGAATAGGCCCTGGAACTCCCCTGGCTCGCTGTCCTTGTCAGGGCCGAGCAGGGCAAGCCAGTGGCGCGGCCCCAAGAGCTTCGGGACCGCTGCTCTTGTAAAAGCACGGTCTGGTTGGCTGGGTGCCGGGATCCGTGCTTGACCAGGGCCGGATCAGATAACCTCCCCTAGCACTCATAGCGGAGGACTGGGAATAGGACAGTCAGGGAATAGTGCTAGGGGTGTTTCCCATTGAGTACGGGTGAAGGGGCCGTTACCCCTTCAAGTATTGTTACCGCCTTTGGTTAAATAAAAGAGTGTGCCTCAACTACGTCGTCTGACTCACTGAGAACTCACTACATATGCACTAAATTGAGTGTTTTCCTTCAACATTTTTTTTAGATTTCCCAACCCGTTTCTCAATTAAAGTAAAGCATTAACTCGTATCTGGTAACTCTAATCTATGACGTTCACTATTTAATCATTCAGATTCCAACGTTATTTCGTTTAGAACTGCCGCTTGTTTTTGATGTTGTTGTTGTGTTCAGTCCTTAATCCCGCACCTCCTATTAGCTTCAGTTGGATACGTGCGGTGCGAAAAATGTTTAACGTACATAGACACTGCCCATAGACTAACATTGCCCATATAGATTCAACACTGCCCATAGACTAACACTACCCATATAGATTCAACACTGCCCATAGACTAACACTGCCCATATATTTTCAACACCACACATAAACTAACACTACCCATATAGATTCAACACTGCCAATAGACTAATATTACCCATATAGATTCAACACTGCCCATAGACTAACACTCGCCATAGACTAAAACTTCCCATATACTATCACTACCGATATAGATTCAACACTGCCCATAGGCTAACACTACCCATATAGACTCAACACTGCCCATAGACTAACACTACCCATATAGATTCAACACTGCTTATAGGCTAACACTACCCATATAGATTCAACACTGCCCACAAACTCAACAACGCACCTCCGATTAGCCATGGTTGGCTACAATAGGTTCAACGTATCTACATTAAAACCTTTTGATGGTGGTATTTGAGCCAGGCCTTTCACTCTCTGCGGGTTACCTGCTTGGCAGAGCACGCAACAGATGCCACGTGTTGACAAGTAGTGCGTTGTTGCGTTACATCTGCCTTTGATATCCTGAGTGGAAAAAAAACATTGAAGACGAGGAAAAGTTAACAACCAAAGCAATGTATTTTACCAGGTGTAACGAGGCCAAACTGAGCTGCTGTGTAGTGGCTTTTTTGTTTAGAAGCGACCCTGACTAACACAAATGATGATAGCAGCTTAACCAAGTGGCTGATATCATCACTTAGGAATTCACAGCAGCAAACAAAGATTCTGAACGCGTGGTGATGTTGATTCTAAATGTGGGAGAGAACCGGAGGACCCGGAAAAAAATCCACACGACCATCGGGAGAGAGACTCAGATTTCAAATATACAGCAGAAGGTGTCAGGATCTGGGATCAAACCTACGTCGTCCGGCATGCCCGGCAAGGTAGTTAAAATCTCCTAGCCACCGTGATGATGATGAGAGAGACACGCAGACTCCAAATACACAGCAGCAGCAGGCGTCGTCAGAGTCGGTTGGAACCCACCACCTCCTGCATACCCGGCGAGGTAGTCAACATCTCCCTATCCACCACGGGGACGCCCCAATGCTCAGCGTCCTCGCCCACCGTGAATTCGTCCGCCAACAGGGGCCGCTTTGGGTGGGGACAATCCGCAGACCTCCCAGCCACACTCCGCACGCTCCGCTTCACGTTATTCCTTCTGCCATCGCCCGTGCCATCGAGTTACAGGGCGAGGATCTACAACCCGGGGGCTGGGGGGTTCCCCAAGGTCGACCCAGCCTCAAATGGGGGATTCTTTGATTTTGAAGGCTGTACATGTGTATGTGTGTGCGTGTTTTAAAGTGTGCGCTATAACCGAGGACACAGAAGCGACGCTCACAAAAACGAACGGAGTGCCGGGCGGATAAAATGCTGCGAGGTGGCCCAGTATTGGTTACAACTGGTGGTGCATTGGCCAGATATCTCAATCCGCCAACCCATAGCACCTGCTGGGTCTCTCCCGAGACCTCATGTCAGCAGCGAGCCTTCGACACTTCACGTGGACTAAAAGTGCACCTAGCCTGGTACAGGCGCTGTGGTGACGTCACCGTCACTTCGTAGCTAATGGCGGGTACTGGAATTGGCTATTACCCTTCCCATCCCATGTCAAACATCGCCGTACACAGTGGGGTTGATGGGAATGGGTGTCAGTGCTGAGCTGGATGTAATGTTCACGTGAATCGTCCCGCTTGAAAAGTGATCTAGGGCGTTCAGGGATTCTGTTGTGCAATTGATGAGCCCGACAATATTCCTGGTGGCCACACATGTTTGTTTGCACCTTACCTCTCGTTGCCCGTTGCTGATCGTCGCACTTTCAGAGGGAAGTATCTGCAGACCCCAGGAAAAGTAAAGAAAAACACTCTGGGCACGCGTCCGTCGACACGTTCTCAAAATACGCCATTTAAACGAATCCATAGAGAGTTCGATAAAGACCTATAGAGATACCTAGAGACTCATAAACTAAGCCAAAATATGTATTTATTTAACCATGTGTAAGGCTTCCACCACTGAACTGCTATGTTTGTTCAGAGGCGACCCTTGGCCACCACACCCAATGATAGCAGCTCAACCAATTGGCATGGACATTTATAGCGGCAGCCAAATAATGAGATACACAGAGACCCACAGAGATACATCGATTAGCTATGGCTCTGCAATCATCCACTTAAAGTTGAATGATGTTGATTGGCTGTGGCTCTACTATCATCCAATTAGTGGGCTGAGTTTGATTGATGTGTATTAGCTGTTGCTCTGCTATCATGCAATTAGTGGGGCTGAGTTTGATTGATGTTGATTGGCTGTGGCTCTGCTATCATCCATTTAGTGGGGCTGAGTTTGATTGATGCCGATTGGCTGTGGCTCTGCTATTGTCCACTTAGTAGGGCTGAGTTTGATTGATGCTGATTGGCTGTGGCTCTGCTTTCATCGACTTAGGGGGCCGAATCTTCTGCTGGGTGGGTGCCAGTAAAGTGATGTTATCACTGAGCACGCGCATCATCCGTCGGTCGAACATTCTCATTCGAAAGAGCAACAATTGAAATCGTCATCAGTTGTGCATCACTGTGAGCGACATATCTGATCATTTAATTGGTGAGTAAAATTGTTTGAAAACTTTGCCGTGGCAGAGAAACTTAAACACAATGTAGAACCCTAAATTACAACAACAGTCGCAGACCACAACAAGACAACAACAATCCCAGACCACACCAGGCGTCCTCTGGTTTGCGTTTTTATTCCCCGTTTTGCATTACTTTAACTGATCTTATTCTTCACTGTAGATGCACTGTCTAATCTTAATGTTCACTTTAGTAAAAAACAATTTTTAGAATTAAGTAATATATTATACTCTTTGGTTATTTCGGTAAAGTCACGTAGGTAGAAAATAATAGATCACGACGTTTTGATTGCAACACAAGCAACCGTCATCAGATCAACACAGCAGGTGAACCAAAGAGTATCGATTCCTGCAGTCACGAAAGCTTCAAATCCAGATTAATAATTTGTTGACTTTTTTCATTGCTGTATTTATTGTAGACCTGTTGCTATCGTTGTGTTTTTAATTTTACAGTTTTGTTGTTTTGTTGATGAAACCCGATTCAAGAGCATCTTAGCTCACAGTGCAACTCTAAATGAACTGCTCTGCTCTGAAACTCTTCTGTGGCGTAAGTTCACTCACCAGCGTCGCGAGCAATTGAAATTCGATGAAACACGACGGAAGATTCATTTTTTACGCCCCTCCGCCCGCCGTCGGTGATTTTCGTTCCTCTGCGCTGCGGCTTCTTCGCTGTCGGTCGCGCCAAGCTGCTCTGGGACACTCCCGAGAGGCCGCTGAAGCGGCGCCTACTAAAGAGAGAACTGAAACAAGCAAACCCGTAAAAACTAAGTTTTTCACTATAAATCCTTTATATGCGTGGCATCGGGGCGGCTAGAGTCCTCTCGTCCTCTGGCTTGAGATGGCTGCCACCTATGGGTCAGATGATTGTCTGGCAGCATTAAACAATTGGTAATTAAATATTTTAAAAAATTTCCCTAAACAGTGCAAAATTTTGGAAAAAAATTTTTCACGAACATGAATTGTCACGCACAAAAAGTCTGTGTGCAAAATGTCAGCTCGATTGGATCACGGGAAGTGGGTTAAAAAAACGACCGAAAGATTTGCACGGTCCTAAGCAAGCAAGCGAACTTAATATAAAGGATTTAAAAATGACCTGAAGTGATTACTGACCAGCGTCTTCGGTCACCTTTAAAACGGAAGGCAGCGATCGAGGCGTTGCGTAGTCACACAATCACACGAGGGAGAGAGATCGCACGGTGATTGCGAGGCGCGGCAGTGTGTTGCCAAACCAGTCAAGATGCATTCCATGGTCCGAGCCCCTGCAAGGTGGTGTGAGGTCTGGCTACCCCACCTCTTATAACGTCGTTCGCGCAGCGTGAAAGAGGAGACCTAAAAATACCAACGGGAGGGTCTCTCTCGTGATGCTCCCTCTCGTGCGGGCTGTCGTGACGAGATGTTGACTACCTCGCCTGGTACGGAGGAGGTCGTGGGTTCGATTCTGACCCTGGCGGTGTCTGCTGTATAGTTGGAATCAGTCTCTCTCATCATCACCACGGTGGTCAGGAGATGTTAACTCCCTAGCCTGGTATACAGGAAGTCGTGGGTTCGACACGGACCCTGACGATGCCTGCTGCTGTCTATGCAGAGTCTGCGTCTCTCTCTTTCTCCCCGTGATCGCGTGGAATTTTTCGTGGATTGTAACGTGGTGACGTTACAATCAACGTCACCACGCGTCCAGAGTCTTTGTCTGCCGCTGTAAGGACGATCCATAAATGACGTCACGCGATTTTGGACGATGTTTGACCCCCCCCCCCCATCGTCACACGACGCCACAGAGAGTCAGACCCCCCCCCCTCAAATATGACGTCACAAAGCTCTGCGTCCCCCCCCCCCCCCAAAAAAATGAAACATGCTTCAAATCGCTTTAAACTATTGTCATTGCAATGCGTATTGAATGTGGCGCTGCACTCTGATGCTGTAGGACAAAACATTTATCAATTTTTTTATTTAATTAAGTAGAGCGTGATGTCTATAATTATTTAAAGTTGCGCATTTTGACATGACATCACATTTCTCACCCCCCCCCCACCTCGTCACACATCGTCACAAATGTCTGACCCCCCCCCCCCTCCGAGGTGCGCGACGTCATTTATGGACGGCCCCTAAGTTTCTAAAACGATAATGATGACGATGATGTCAGCCACTGCGTTGAGCCCCCATTCGTGGCCAGGTGACTCTTGTAAAAGAGATACGTAGCTCAGCGGGATTTTACTTGGTAACATTTTAATAGTAGTTTAGTAAATAGAATAAGGATTGTTTATAGTCACCCATCCCGGATTACTGATAACGGCGGTGTCAAGAGCGCCCTATGTGAAAGAGGCTCGTGAAGGATGCCACTGGGCAGTGCCAGGCTCGGTGCACATTGATGAAGCTACTGAAACACACATACACTCAGTTACGCACATACACAAAGACACACTCAGATACACACAAACTCAGATACACAGACACAAAAACACAGACACAAGAACACACAAAGACACACACAAACACCCTCAGACACACACACACCCTGATACACAGACACACACAGATACACACACAGACACACACAGACACACAGATACACAGAAACACACAGATACATAGACATACAGACACACAGACACACACAAACACACAGACACACACAAACATATACACAGATATACAGATTTACAGACACACAGGCGAACAGATACACATGGATACACAGACACGCAGATATACAGACACACAAATATATACAGAGACACAAAGACACACACAGATACGCAGACACATACACAGACACACACAGACACAGAAACACACACAGATGTAAAAACAGATACAAAGACACATACACACACAGACACACACATACACAAACACACACACAGATACACATACACACAGACACACACATCCGCGTCTCACCTGTGCAACTTGGATGACGACTCACCGTCTTCACCACGATAAGCCTGGTCCAGACAGACACAGAGACAGCCTCAGACAGACACAGAGACAGCCTCAGACAGACACAGAGACAGCCTCAGACAGACACAGACACAGAGACTGCCTCGGTGTGTCTCTTAACAACCCCACCAAGGTCACAGAGCTCCTTGCTTCCCGTTCGCGTGGGACTGAAGACTTCCCTGTCCTTGAGTTTCGGTTTAACGATCGCTGCTGATTCGTATCGCTCTCGCCGCGAGCCTCTATCGGCAGGCGGTGAAACGGGTTTCCTTTTTGAGAGACAGGATGTCGAGATGACCGGAATGTTAACTCCTTCGCCTGGTCTACATGAGGTCGTGTGTTCGATAACATACCCTGGCGATGCCCGTTGTAGATTTGGAGTCTGTTTGTGTCTCTCTCATCATTATCATCACGAACCTCTCGATACCTGCTGATGTATATTTTGATTCTGCATCTTTCTCTCTCTCATCATCATCACGGTAGTGAGATGTTAACTACCTCGCTTGGTATACAGGAGGTCGTGGGTTCGATTCCGGCCTGCTGTATAGTTGGAGTCTGCGTCTCTCTCTCTCATCATCATGATGGTGGTTAGGAGATGTTGATTCCCTCTCCTGGTATACAGGAGGTCGTGGGTTCGATTATGAACGATGCCTGCTGCTGTATATGCAGAGTCTGCGTTTTTCTCTCTCCCCGTGATCACGTGGAATAGTTCTACGAGTCCTCCCGTTGTCCGCTCCACATTTACCATCAACGTCACCGCGCGTTCAGAGACTTTGTCTGCCGCTGTAAGTTTCCACAACGATGATGATGATGATGACGATGTCAGCCGCTGCGTTGAGCTCACATTCGTGGCCAGGTGGCTCTTGAAAAATAGCCACGTAGCTCAGCGGGTTCTCACCTGGTAACATAATAATAGCTTAGTAAATAGTTTATAGATTACATTTTGAATTAAGACTTTCGTGACTGCAGGAATTCATATTCTTTGGTTATTTCGATAAAGTCACGTAGATAGAAATTTGTTAAAGTAAAAATAAAACCATCTAAACTGTATTTTTTTCTTCTTTTTTTATTATTATTTTCTATCTACGTGACTTTACCGAAAGAAGCAAATAATAATTTATTGATTGTTGATAGTCACCCGTCCCGGGTTACCGGTTACCAGCGGTGTCAAGCGCGCCCTCTGTGGAGGAGGCTCGTGAAGGATGCCACTGGGCAGCTAGGTGCACGTTGATGAAGCTACTGGGGCAGTTGGAGGCAGTCGACCACGAGTAACAGCGGACGGCAGAGCAGCGACGCTCACAACAAGGAGCGGAGCACCGGGTGGCTAAAGCACAACAAGTTGGCACAGTAGGACCACAGGTGGTGCATCAGCCAGTCATCTCAGTCAGTCGACCCGTGGAATCTGGATCTGTCCCGTGACCTCATCCTAGCGGGCGTTGGACACTTCACGTGGCCTCAAGGTACACATAGCCTGGCACAAGCGTCGTGGTGACATCACCGCCACTTAGTAGCGAATGGCGGTTGTTGTGTTTATCTGTCTGTGTCTTTGTATATGTGTGTCTCTGTGTGTTTCTTTGTCTTTGTGTCTGTGTGTATCTTTGTCTTTGTGTCTGTCTGTATTTGTGTGTATCTTTGTGTCTGTGTGTGTAACTTTGTGTGTCTTAAATGTTTGTGTCTGTGTGTGACTTTGCGTGTCATTGTGTCTGTGTGTGACTTTGTCTTTGTGTCTGTGTTTATCTGTGTGTGTGTCGTTGCGTATGTGCAGCTGCTTGCTAACAGCACTTGCCCGCTACGAGTTTGTTTAAGGCTACACGTGGGAACTTTGTCGCGGCCATAACATGTGAAGTGAAGTTACCCATCACTTATGCTTTATTCTTTGTTGTTGTGAATCAACTCCACGCCTACGGGTTTGTCCCTCTGCCTGTTTGTCTGCCTGTCTCTCTGCCTGTTTTTCTGTTCGTGGAAAACATTCTGAAATCTCGACTCGTACTTTGTAGAGTTGTGTTTGTTGTTGTCATTCTCAACCACAACAGTAACCAGGTAGGGATTTCGGCAACTTCAGTTTGGGTGTCTCCATTCTCTTTCAAAAATATTTCAAAAAAGTCTACTGGTTTATTGATTTTTTTTATTAATTAAAGAAGATCAATGATAACCCTATTTAGCGTGTTTGTGTTCAGTATTCTTAGGTTTTATCGGTATTCATTTAAATTTTTTTTACCTACGTGACTTTACCGAAAAAACCTAAGAATATGAATCCTTGCAGTCACGAAAGCTTCAAATCTAGAATTTGTGTTCAGTGTTGTTGTCCTGCCTCGCGCACCTACCGATTAGCCACGGTTGACTACATACGGTGCCAAAAAAAAGTTCAACGCACACAAGTAGTGTAATACTGCCGGCAGGTGGACCTGAGCGACAACTGTGGTGGACAGACAGCACACACGCCGGTGAGGGCGTGAACGGTGCGTGTTGGCAGAGCGGAGGAACTAGGGCAAGGGTCACTTATGACCCCATATGGAGGCCCCTGGAACCTGCGAGCGGGTTCGAGAAGGGAGGCGCTGTCAGGGTGGAGCCTAGCCGCGTTTGCAGCAAAAAAGGAGCCGAAAAACAAGGTGCTCAGGGTGCTGGTTCTGGGAGTGGACTCGTCTCGTCGTCGCTATCGTCTCATCGCCGTCGTCACTGCCGTATCTGCTAGATATTGCACTACGAGATAGTCGTTGGCCATCTCAGTTAATTGAATGCCCATATATGGATGAGTTGGCTGTGGCTGCGCTGTAATGAAATTAATCCATGACTGGAAGGGGAATTGCGGTGTCTCCTCTATCTGTTGACAGGCCCAAGGTAGGTGCCTCATTTTTATTGAAAGCAAAAAAAAAACATCGTGACATCACGATAACGTTTCTCAATGTCTGGGCAGCGTGGGTGATAGATTTGCATCGTGCCGGCAGTCCGGTGACACCGTCATACATTTCGCCCACGTTTTCATTGGTCTTTGTGAAGTGATACCGACGGCTGGGTACTCGGAGTCTCTTCATTGAAGACACAGAGCGACCTGCACTCGGCCAGGCACTTGGTTCTTCACTCCGCCGAGTTGCCCCTTTCCTCGAGCGTCCACCACTCCTCGTGCTCTACCCCCGGAGCTCCCTTTAAATAACTTTCCGTCGCCTCCAAACTCGACTGCGTTTCCCGATTTTTATTTTCGATTCAAATCTTTCCCTTATGGTCAATTCCACCTCCCTCTGCCTCCCGGACCCATCATCGACGAAGCATATCTTCGCCAACCAGAGGCCCCTGGCCTACTTTTTGAAAGTCCACTCTACTGCAAATTGGCCTGGGGTGAGTGCCTCTCAAGTTCGGTCGTTTGCAACTGGATGAGCTTAAGTGAGGTAACTCCTGGACCGTATTTTGGGGCTCGCCAGATTTGTGCCCAGCTCTGCCGAGCAAAGTCGTGCCGCACGAAACCCATTCCAGAGTTTTCTGGTTACCGGTTTGATACCAACCCCCCGCCCTTCTTCCTGGAGCTGATTGGCTTCTGACAGTCTGCAGATGTCCCTGGGTGCTTCCTGCCAGCCAAATGTGGTTTGGGGAATCACTGAATGAAGTTCAATATCAGAATGGACACTGGCAATAAACCAGTCGTGTTAAGATGTTCAAACACCAAATAGAAACCTCTTGCAAGGAATCGTGTCTGCATTAACCACACGCAGAACGTGTGGTGAACATGCCAACAAAAACATGCTCTGATAATATATGGTATTGTCTCTGAGACTGTTTGGTCTACACCAGAGACAGCAGATTTTTTTAGGGCCCAGTCTCACCAGTGTCGGACAACAGAAAGCCAAAAGGCGAGCAGCATAATTGCATGTTCACTATAATTACCCTGTGTGTGGTTAACGCAGTGACACGGTTCCTTGCAGAATGTTTCTATTTGATGTTTAAACATCTTAAAACGACTGTTTTATTTACAGAAAGGGTTAAAACCTCTTGTTATTTTTCATACTTTAATACTCGCAAAAAAATGTCCCATGTTGTAGCTGCTCACTCACAGTCAAGTTTAGGATTATGTACGCCATGGGAATGCAATGGTTTTGTTTGCACTCACTGTATGGAGTTTAATACAAAATATGACACTCACAGAATCAAGTTAAAGACGAAGTAGGACATCGGAATACCGTATATACACTGAATCGCAGACATAAAATCAGTCATTAGCATGACATTGATCATAAGCATAAAATAAATACTTTTTTACACAGCGTCTTAACATAGCAGTATGATCGACCATATGAACAGATTCATATAAATAAACGCGTTTAAAAAGTTTTTAAAATACGGTTTTATTAACAAATGCGTTAAACGGTCGAGAAGTCAATGGCGCCTGAGGCACGCGGCACCTGCGTTTTGTGCGAGCCGATTTCAGTTTAGGGACCGTAGCGTTTTTTACCTCCACAAATATCTAAATAAAATAAGGTGCCCCATACAAAATGTAAATTGCTTTAAAGTATCGAATTAATTGATGAATTGATGCCGATTCTGATACAGGCATACGTGTGCAAAATGTGGAATTGATTGGACAACGGGAAGAGGACGAAATTTTGATTACAAGATTTGACCACGACAAACAGAGGAATCAAGTTAAGTAAAACCATTAAGGAAAAATACGTCAAAACCTGACATCAATACAGATGTTTTGTATGCTCTGCCTCGAAATGTAAAACAAATTCCGCGGGGCCGTGGCGCTGCTCAACTGATCAGCTGGCCGCTGTTTTGTTGTACAGTACTCCATAGTACACATTCATTTTGCCCTTAATTATTGACCCAAGCGTACAGCGAGTGGTAAGAGTGAGAGTGTGTTGAGTCTGTGGCCCGGAGGAAGAGGACGTGGCTGGGCTGAGCCTCTCCTCCTTCTAACCAGCCCTCCCCCCATCATCTCATTGTCATCGGCATCATCATCGTAATACTTCTTAATTTTAAACTAAACAGCTCAACTAAGTTGCCCGATTTATTATCAGGCAACTTAGTTAAGCTGTGGCGAGTCTGACCACGGCTGTGGTTCCCCTACCCCCCTACTAACCATAGGCCCCTGTAACTTTACCAACAGCGAAGGCTTGCAGGAACTTGAACCCTCGCGGTTGGCCAGAAATTGCTCTACATACATACAGGGGTCGCATGAGCGACCGCTCATATAGGAGCCTCCCATCTCTAACGACGAGCGTCTTCATATGGCAACGGGCATATTGAGAGACTTTCACGCAGCACGGCCATTGCAGGGTACAGCTCTCGATCAAAACGTCCAAGAAATCGATGCAGCAGTGACATGGAGTCGGCGCTGTAGAATGACAAGACGCCCGCCTCCCAGTCCAGGTGAACCCCGACTCTTTTGGGAGCATCTCGCACCGACAGTTTTGTTTCCGTCTCGTTATGTACCGCCTTGTATGTGTTGCCCCTTTTCTTAAAGCTCCACGAAACTTCATTGAACCCAATTTTACAGGCTTTGTCATCATCTGTCCGTGGTATCGCGTCATACGTGACACCGATGTTAAATTTCTCAGAACCCCTCACATCCACCTCCCAGTAGTGGCGACCCGACGAGAATTTCTCAGAGCAAATGACCTCTTGGTAGTGGCTGAACCTGCCTAAGTTGTCAGGGTAAGGTTGGGAGTGTTTGGAGGTCCTGACGGTTTTAAAGTCGGCAGATATCTGGAGGTTCCGATGTGCCGTGTTTGGATTTAAAGTCGGCGAGCAAGTGTCTGTAAACGATAATAATGCAAATATTGTGTTAAGCGAACATTTTTTACATTTGAGAAATACACTTTGCAATATGTCAGTAAGAAGTACAAACATCTGATGACAATAATAGTGTGCTGGGCTGCACTTCACACATCTGATGTAGTCTTTATCAGGGGTTGCTACGTTTCTGCCCTAGTTTCCTGCCATTACTATGAAAGGCAAATAAAATAGAGCCCAATGTATCAACCGACTGACCCAATCTCACTCTCAGTAAACTGTTCACCAAACTGTCTGATGGCTTCAGGATACGTCTGGTCGCTACCAATGGCGTCGCCTGTAATCCAGCAAGTTGGTGGATCACACAGATTCGTGAATCTCCCTATGCAAGGGCGACGAAGTCGCCACCTGCTGCCATGCCAGGGTATGGCAGTACAGCAAGTGGATTCATCTTTATATGGAATCCATATATACGGGGATTACGTGTTATCCGCTTCATACTTATTGTTTGGTATTGATGTAACTCGCTGACCCCGTGTCCCTACTGGACATCTGTGAAAAAAAAGTTGCATAGCTCATTAGAGCCCTCATCCAGGATAAAGATTCTGATGCTCGTGGGTTTTCTCCACGTACTCCAGTTTACTGCCACAATGCATGAACGCATTTTCCCTTAATGCGGCGCTTCTCAGCAACGCATCTACTGTGCTCAACGATGACTTATTGCACTGCATTAAGGGTTCACATCTCATATGGATATCTTTCTTCATCCTACATCAGCATTAGAGATGAGTGACAAAGATGATGCATTAATACACTCAGCAATGCACGTTGTGTGGCGTGTACAGCATATCACGTACTCGATTCTCTCCGCATTTTCAGGAATGCCTCTTGCTTTTCACGATGTTTACGCAGAATGTCTTGAAATTGTGGGCTCTCTTCCTGCTTGCGATCGAGGCGGCTTATGATGAAGTCAGCTCGTGCTGATGCGCGGGGTATTGAATAGACTTCTGAGAGCTCGGATTCCGTGATGAAACCCGTGATGAACAACTCGCCATGTAGCATTGCAGGGATCCTACCGATCAACTCTCGTACCACCGGAGGTTCCTCCGTCGTAGTTCTGAGCAATGCATCTTCGCTTTCACCCTTCAATGCATCGGTGTTATTTGTGCGATGATCTCCACTGTTTACAAAGTGATCATAAATCTGAATGTCTTCTCTGCTCTCATCCACAGTCAGGTTATTGAATGATTGCACTGTTAAAATATTTGTAAGAATAAACAAAACAAATTTGAGTTCTAACTTTGCAATTGTTCGTCGCAACACAAGCTGTGATTACTCACCTGATGATTGCTTGTGTTGTAATAGAAACGTCGTGATCTATTAATTTTCTATCTACGTGACTTTACCGAAAGAACCAAAGAGTATGGATTCCTGCAGTCACGAAAGCTTTAAATCTAGTTGTAATTACTGGCGAAACGTCATAATCAGATTGTAAATGTTGTGGCTTGGCTCTCCAACACACCGGTGTGCTGTACTAGTATACTACACTATACTATACAACAGTGCCATACTAGTGACAAATTGGAATGTTCTGTTTACGTGACAACCCTTACTAGTTGGCTGTGTCGGGTGCTGGCTGGTTTAATGACACATTTATACATTTACGCGATCTAACCCAAAAACCTCCATTATGGATGTCACAATATATTTCTGCACGTTAATTTATATCACTCCATCTCCGTCTCTGTCACCAACAGCCATCAATGTGCCCACAACCACGCTTTCTACATTCTCTTTATATCTCCCAGTATAATTTAGAATAGCAACTTCCGCCATCACTTTTCGTAATGTTTAGGCTTTTTCGATTAACATCCGATTTCACCTTTCGGCATCTGTGCTCCCGATTTATAATTATAATGAAAAAGAAAAAATACTAAAATCAAGCCTCGACATTAAATTTCAGACAATTGGAAATTGTTGTCGATGTGTGTTACAGAATGAGACAATCTGCCTTTTTTATTTCCCGAGTGGTAACCCGAACAATGTCGCAGTGTTTCAGGAACCACCGCTGTGTCTGCGTTCTGCAGAAACACAGAGCTCGTAGATACCCTCGCTCCCAGCTCCACGCTCTACTGCTATGACCTTGCATCTAGACTCTCTCGCCTTCACTACCACCGCCACACACAAAGATAGCAGGTGAAGGAGGGCCAAATAACCTCCACGACAGACCCATAGAAAGTGGGTGGGCACTCACCCAGCAGTGGATTGACAAAGGGGATGTTCACGTGCTCTACTGCTGTGGCTACATCGCCTGCATGCACACAGTGTTTTCCCTACTGAGTATGAATACACTCCAAGTCAGTGCCAAGGATTCCCTATGCGTGACACGCCCTTGTACTCACCTTCGTAAATCGCGACTGAGCCCGACTTCACTTTCAAAGCCGGAAAGAGCGGCTCACTTGGAATGTCATCGAATGAGTGCAACAGTTCCATGGTGTTGGCGTTGTAAAACGAAAGCTTTCCTGCGTTAAAGTTCAACCGAACGCCGACTCTCTGTAAATGCGTAATCTTTGGAAAAGGAATGCATTGGTCGCCATGTCTTGCAGAATGATTTGAATCCCATTGAATGAACGCCCAAGACTGCTCATTCCAGCCCAGCCTGCCAGACATGTCTTGGCATTTCCGAGGAATCGACCCACGTGCGACACCTAAAGAACAGTTTTCCGAGGCTGTCATGTCCACTTCCCAGTAGTGGTCACCCGACGAGAAGTTCTCGAAGCAGAGGACTATTGGCCACCACTTAAACCTTTCTGCGTGATCAGAGTAAGGCTCATCTTCCTTGTTACATGTCACTGTCCTGAGATCGGAAGAAATGTTGAGCCATCGATGTGCTGAGTTGGGGTTCAGAGTGGGCGAGCACACATCTGCAAGATAAACAAATTATTGTGTAAATCTTTACAATCACGACTCAGTTTCTTTCTCACTATCGTCAGCCATGATTAAGTGGTCGCAATGAGAGGCAACGGTGCACCTGGGTATTTCTTGCCCATGCCACTGCTGATGGAAGGATCTCGACTAGAAGCAGCTATAGAGCCCCCTTCTTGAGGATATTTTGCCCTCCCTTCCAAGCTGGTGACATGTGCCACAGTGGCTAGGAGATGTTAACTACCTCGCCTGGTATGCATGAGGTCGTGAGTTAAATCCCGACCCTGACTCCTATTCTATATTTGGAGTCTGTGTGTCTCTCTCTCCCCGCCCGTGGATTTTTCTCCACATTTATAATCAATATTACACGTTTAGGGCATTAGGCTGCTATAAATTTCCACGTGATGATGATATCAGCCACTTGGTTGATCTATCATTTGTGATGGCCAGCTCGCTTCTGAAAAAGAGCTGAATAGATCAGTTCAGACTATTTAGCTGCGACTATGAATGTCCACATAGTGATGATGTATAATCCACTTCATTGAGCTATCATTTGTAATGGCTTGGTCGCTTCTGAAAAAGAGCTATACATAGCAGCTCAGTGGGGCTTTACCTTGTAAAATGAAATTGCTTCGTTTAAAAAAAATAGTTTTAGTTTAGTTTACTCAACTTCCGGTGACCACTCATTGTGCTGTAGCCAGCGGCGTTGCCTCCGAGTGTACCAAACCTTTACAACGCGGCAGCATCGGAGCACGTGGTGCCGTTCCGTGTTGCTCCAACATTGATTATGTCTTGATAAATTGGCCGCAGACATATAAAAATGCGTCTGCCAGATGTTTTCAGCCTCTTGATGCCATCTCAGAAAAATGCAGATATGTATCTACTTAGGCAGCTGTAACTAAACTGAACTGGCCCCTGTATTTATACTACTATTTATATTACTGGAAAGTTATCGAATGTTATAGAATTTACTCCAAGTTTATTCAACACTGAATCTATCCGGAATATTCTGGAAAATAGGTAAATTTCTAAATATCACTGTCCTGGTCACAAAAGTTTGTGGGGAATAAGTAGCCATTTTCTGTACTTTTGAGCCATAAGCAATTAGAAAATAACACTTACTACATAGGGACAAAAATAAATAAATAAAATGCTTCACAGTGTTATCGAGGCTCCCGGGAATGCAAGCGAACAATTGATGAATACTACGTTTACTTTTTCAGAAATGTATTCAAACTATTGCATTGCCCCAAGCCACATCGAACTGCGAATGTATGTAATATACACATGGAGCTACTGCCGGCGATTAAATCAGCTCGCGTGCAAGTGCTAAGCAGATCGTTGCATAGAAGGGTCGTGGGAGGTATTAGAGGCTTGGGGAGGCCTTCATACAGCAGTGGATTGACCTTGGCTGATGATGTAAAGGGGATATATATATGTATCCAGTGTACACTGAGATTGGCCTACATTAGTCGCAACTTTGCTGGCCACTCAACCACTGCCCCGTCTGTGAAGGATTTCCCGCTTGCGTGAGATGTTGGAACTGTGGGCCTGCGATGCTGAGACTTAGTGGACTCATTTCTTTGTTAAAATAACTTATTTTACTTTCTGAGGGTGTTCATATGCTCGGTAATTGCAAAATATAATAGGATTTGTACAGAGCCATGGAATATAATTTGCATGAATGTCGCTATATTTAATGAAATTATTAAGACGAAGTGCTTCCGCTCTAAAAAAAAGTGAAAAAAGACTACGTTTAATGGATTGCAATGCTGACGAGTGTGTAAAATGTACGCACGGCTCGTCTTCAGCATGTCCAGGAAATGCCGTTCCCTGCTCCGCTGTTGTTCGATTAACTCCAGGAGCTCTCGGCATTTGACGTCCCGTCGTCTCATGACCGGCAACAGGATTTTGTCCGCCCGCATGGCGGCGTCGGGAATTGTAAATGCTGTCCAGTACTCCTCTTCCGTAATCAAGTTTCTCCTCTTCAACTCGTACAGGAAAAGGGAGGGAGTTTTGCCAATCCACTCTCGCAACTCCGGCAACTCCCTGTTGACCTGCTTCCAGTTACCTTTTTTGTCTTGCGCGGTCATTTTACTGATGAAATCCTCTGCGCTCTGCCAGAGTAAAGGCACGGCAAGTGAGTGAGCACCAATTGCCAGATCATCATCACGCACAACATGGCCGACCAATAGGGAACCATCCCTCGACTGTGCCCAAGCATCGATCAGCCTCCCATGTGCTTTGATTATAGACGAAAATACATTTTGGCTTAAACTTTGTCTTTTTTTAAAGGATATTCATGGTAGGAACAACGACGACTAATTGCCTCTTTAAAAAAGGCAATGATCATACATTCCATGTGAATGAGTCTACCAGACCAAGGTTGAGACGACACAGCTTCTCTATTGTCCGCACGAGCTCACGCCACGTGCGGACCACTCCACTCCAAATCCCACCAGGAAGCCGCCCCAGATCGCCCCGCCTCATCCGGTGACGTCACCGCTCCCCTACTGGGCGTTCCCTCTCTCTCACGCCCCGCGTTCTCTTTCCCTTCATCCGTTACGTCATCTTTAACAGAGATACCGTGAGTGTTTCGACCCCAAGATCGCGTGAGTAATAACACTACACACGAAGTGGCGCATTTCCTCCATAGATCCCAATGCACCACCGTGTATGTGTAGCGGCATCGTTGAGCATTGTGGAGGATTGCCACTACTTACAGCTTGTAATAACGGCCTCGAGTCAACGGGGCAGAAGCGAGGTTGATGGAGATGAATGAGGCCGTTGGGCCAAGGTAACCCGAGGGTAGCTCGGGACCAGGGGTACAGACCCCAGACCCCCAAGAGGGGGGCTGGGGGATGACGTCACACTCCAGGCCCCTCTAGACGGTTCCAGAAGGGAGGAGTGGCTCAGGGCGGAGTGAGCCAGGAACCGGTTAAAAGCCGGCCCCCTGAACAGGACCGGGAGTTGTTGTCCACTCGAAGATGAAGAGACTACCCTGAAGACTGCCCTGAAGACGGCCCTGAAGACCTAGGAGCCAGAGCTGGACCCGAGGACCTTGGCTTGGTCGGGTCAGATAGCCTACCTAGACCCCGAAAGCGGAGGACCCTATAGACATACTCTTTGGTTCTTTTGGTAAAGTCACGTAGGTATAAAATAATAGATCACGACGTTTCGAAGCGACCATCATCAGGTGACATAAACACAGCAGTTTCCCTGCTGTGATTGTCTCACCTGATGACGGTCACTTGTTTTGCAATTGAAACGTCGTGATCTATTATTTTATACCTATGTTACTTTATCGAAAGGACCAAAGAGCATGGATTCCTGCAGTCACGAAAGCTTCAAATTCAGATTGACCCTATAGACATTAGTCCCGAATGTATAGGGCACGCCAGTGAGGAGGATATACCTCCCTAGTGTAGCAGGTGGAAGGGGCCGTACCCCTCTGTGTTCTGTATCACTATTGGAAAATAAACGTGTTGCGTCCAAGAGAGAAGTCTCCCTTAGAGTTGTACCCACTACATATGGAAGACACGAAATATACAGAATGTGCAGGGTAGATGGCCAGATCTAGGTGGGTAAATGCTGATTTACCCAATCAGCCTACTGACTCAATCACACACCCACTCACTCACCCACTCATTCGCTGACCCATTCACTCACTCACTCACTCACCCACTTAGTCATTCACCCATCCACCCACTCATTAGGCCCGATCACCCCAGGATCAGAGCCTTGATCGCAAGAGTCCTTAGAAAGAAGGCGATCCGAAAATCTGAGGGACCTCGTTGTAGAGTCAACACGGACCAGTTTATGAAGATTATAATTAAGTGTGTTGCCACGCTTAATGCTTCAGCGACCCATGCTGACCATTGCGATATAAGATGGGCAATTGACCCTGGCGACTCATGCGGTCTGCTGAGGTTCTCATTCAGCATTGACACCAATAACAGGAGTGATATTTGGTCAGGTCACATAGACTTGGCGAGGTGGAATGACTTACAATCAAATGCTCTTCATCATTATTCAAAGCTATGTTCTCACTTGAAACAGGATTTCTTCCTGTATAAGAGAGAAAAAGACATTATTGTAGAACATTCTTACATATATATGTTTGAGAATTATATATTACATCATATAGAGCTGTCGTGATGGGCTTATGTTGATGATGATGACGATGATTATCATATTATTCTCTTCTTCATATGGCTTAAAAGGTTAATGTGAAGTGTAATATCACACCCACTCAAGGAGGTTCACTATTCTGGCAAATCGCCCGATGATGCTGGTTGGTGTAATTACCAGTACAACGTCACGGTACTTAAATTGTAAATGTTTTGGATGTAATCTCCAACACACCGGTGGCCTGAAGTAGTATACTACACTATACATTACTATACACTACACTACTGTAGGGGTATCCAGGGAAGGATTCCCACCAATAGGAGTGGGAGTGGGATGGTGACAGGAGAAGGGGGAGGAGCAAGCGAGGAGATATAAGGGAGAGAACGGGCGGGAAGAGGGGTGGGTTGGTGGGAACGAGATTGGGATGGCTGGAGACAGGTTTGGATGGGAGAAAAGGAGGGAAAAAAGACGAACCCCCTGCAACCTTGTGTCGGCTCTCCTTTACACTACTATACATTATACTAATATACACTACACCGTGATGATGATGAGAGAGAGACATACACACTCTAAATATACAGAAGCAGGCATCGTCAGGGTCCGGTATCGAACCAACGACCTCCTGCATACCAGGCAAGGTAGTCAACATCCTAGCCACCGCGACTTACCCCAGGGGAAGCGTTTGCGGTGGATTCTGTAGTAAAGGAGGCCCACAGTCACCACAAGTAAAATGAGCACGGCAGCACCGATGATAGCACCGGTGATAGCTCCAGCAACGTCTGAGGATTATACACGTATAGTAGTGTATAGTGTAGTGTATAGTAGTGTATAATAGTGTAGTATATAATTGTGTAGTGTATATTGTATAGTAGTGTGTATAAGGTATAGTAGTGTAGTGTATAGTAGTGTGTAGTATAGAGTAGTGTGGTGTGTAAGTGTATAGTTGTGTGGTGTGTAGTGTCTAGTAGTGCAGTGTAGTTGTATAGTGTAGTGTATAGTGTAGTGTAATAAATACATAGTATTTGACGAAACAAAGAAAGATGTAACTTTCACTTTAAAAAAATGTCTGGCCAACCCCAGGCTAAGAACCACCCCACTGGTGGAGTGAATTGTCACGGTGCCATTGTTATCGGTTTCTCTCTTACTTAGCAACGAGGTCACGGGACCCTCGACACCTCACGTGGCCCCAAGAGTGCACCCAGCCTGGCACAGGCGCCGTATGAACGTCACCGCCACTTAGCGGTGAGCGGCTGCTGTTGTTGTTGGTAGATCGCGAGATATGGCAACGAATTGGGGGCAGGGGTATGGGTGGTAGGCCTTCACACTTAGCACTTGCAACACGAAGGTGAATTGTTGTGTCCTGCTCTTAAACCGACATAAGCAACCGAGAATCAACGCTACAAATTGCATAATAAGTTTGACTCTTTCTGGCAATAAAACAGGAGGTGTTAAGATTTTAAAACACCAAAGAGAAAACTTTTGTAAGGAATCGTGTTACTGTATTAACCACATATACTTGTAGTGAGCATGCAAACAAAACCATGCTCTGGTAATATACTCATTGTCTTTAAAACAGATTGGCCCACATGTTTTAACATCTTAACACACCTCCTCTTTTAATGCCAGAAAGATTAAAACCTATTCTAGATTTTGGTACTGGCAAGCGAGGTCCAATGATGCTCTAAATCGCATTGGCAAATGTTATTTGTAACGTTGATCCGTGGCCAAGCGTGCATCACCGATAGTTACGTTCGAAAGTGTAATTTTATCGAGTGTACTGTTGATGTCTTGGTGTGGTCTGGGACTGTCCTCTGGTCTGCACCCATATCGTGTGTTCGTTCCTATAACTGCTCACGGCGTGCGTCTCACTAGGACGTCTGTGAACAAAGAGCTTCGTAGGTCCTCGGATCACCGCCTCATCCTGTAAGCCCCAACACTACACTATACACTACACTATACACTACACTTTCTACTACACTATACAGTACACACTATACACTACACTATACACTACACAGTACACACTATACACTACACTATTATACACTACAATACTATACACAACAGTCCTATAAACTACACTACTATACACTATACTACACACTACTTAATACAATCCCCTATACAGTACACTATACAGTGCAATATGCACTACACTATACACTACACTTCTCGTCACAGTCATCGTTCACCTTTCCCACGTAGCTCTACCGATCCCTGTGCGTGTCCCCCTTACCCTCCCCGACCCGCCAGCGTCGATTGTGAGCGCGTTAGAGCCACGTGGGTGCGGCGAGCGGTCGTCCGAACCTGCATCTCCCTTCGCGTCCGTGCAGGGGTCTGATGGGGCAGCCCTCTGGAAGCCGTCCTTACAGCGACAGCGAGTGTCCTGCCTGATGGTGCATCTGCTCTCGGTTTTCTCGACTGCGGAACAACACCATCACCACCACAAGTGGGTAGTACGTTTGGCTAGTATCTACGCACGCAGCATTGCGCAGTGACCCGAGGCAACATGCGGTGATACGGTGACGCTGAATCGACATGCAGTAACGCATGATTCTAAATATGGAGGGAAAAACCGGAGGACCCGAGAAAAATCCATGTGAACACGGAGAGAGAGAGACGCAAACTCCAAATGTACAGGAGCCAGCATCATCAGGGTTGGGATCAAACCCACGGCCTCCCTGTATACCAGGCGAGGTAGTTAACATCTCCCTAGCCCATAATACAGTGTGTTTGGGTTAGATGGCGTAAATATATAAATATGTCGTTAAACCAGCCACGACCCACCACAGCCAACTAGGAAGGGTTTTCACGGAAACAGCACATGCCAATTCGTCACTAGTACAGCACTGGTGTATAGTGTTGTGTATAGTGGTGTAGTGTATAGTGTAGTGAACAGTGTAGTATACTAGTACAGCACACCGGTGTGTTGGAGAGCCGAGCCACAACATTTACAATCTGAGTACGATGTTTCGCCAGTAATTACAACTAGCTTCTACCTGTTTCGTTCCTTATATAGAGGCATAGATGTGATGACCACGCAGATGCGCTCTTGCACAATGTGGGGGGGGGGGGATTACTGAGGCAACGTACATTATACGTGTGCATTATGCGAGCCTTTTGAACTTGTCCTTCCTGTCGATTGTGTTTATTAAAATAGCCCTACCAACAGTAATCCCAATTGAAGTACGCTGCCCTTTGTAGGCATGTTTTAAAATAATGTACTACTTGATTCGCTTCCACGCAGCACTAAGGCGGTAATCCTGATTGAAGTATAGTGGTCTGCATCGGCATTCATTTGATGATTCAATTTCGATGGATTCTCTAATTAATATTGGCTAGTAGTAACTTGTTTTGCACTGAACTTCAATATTATCAAAATCAATTGAGTGCCCTTTTGGCACGCGTTTTCTGCTGCTGCCTACAATTGTATTTAGGAGTATTTTATATGTTTTGGTGTTTTTTTAGTGTACTTTTAATCTCATCATTCTAGTGTCGTGCTCCATAGCCATGCTGATGATGATGAGAGAGAGAGAGAGACGCAGATTTCAAATATACAGCAGCAGGCATCGTCAGGGTCGTGATTGTACCCAGGACCTCCTGCGTATTAGGCGAGGTAGTCAACATCTCCCTCGCCGCAGTGCCACCCAGTGGCACCGACAGTGGCGAGATTGACTTTGTATCGCGAGCGGTACGTGAATCACGCAAACTTCTTGTTTCCCCAAACCGTTCCCTTCCTTTTTGTGAATAGGTTCACGTCATATCCACAAACAACCACCCACCCCTCTTACAATTCACGTTGCAAACGGTGCACTTCTTGCACTCGTTGGAGCTGTTCGGTTCATCCGTGTAGCCTACTCCTGGCTCGCAACTCGTGCAAAACGTGCCGCTGTGTGGTTCGCAATCCATCACCTTCCATGTACCTGCAAGGCAGCAGGGGGGGGGTGGGGTTGGGAGGGGAACATACTCACCGACTAAAGGAGAATTCAAATCAAAAGGTTTTGGTGTTTGTTGTCCTTCCCCTCCTTGCTCTGTTCCAGACTCGGGAACGGTTCCACTTAGGACCAGGTCTCAGGAACGAATTAGGTTTGCAACCCGAGGACTGGTAGTCCACTGCTAAACATAATACACTATTATATAATACATTATAAACTACACTGAGAATAGGTTTTCCCCTTTTTTCTGGCAACAAAACAGGTGTTAGTATGTTAAAACACCACACTGAAACCTTTTACAAGGAATCATGTCTTGCATTAACCACAATACTTGTGGTCAGAATGGTACTGGCAAAGGAGGTCCCATGATATACACTGCACTATCATACAATACACTCTACACTACACTAATACACAATGCACTGTACACTACAGTATTAGTTTGAAAACTCATTTATTTACAAATGCTGCTTGTTGTTGTTGTTATGTAGTTTGTTGTCCTTCCCCCACACCTCCCATTACATGTATTGTTATGTTTGTTGTGCCAAGAAGAATGACTACATGTAGGTGCAATGACCGAAGCAACAGACCCCTTACCTGACACAAGCGTGTACGTGCGGACGGACAGTCAGGAAGTCCACCAATGCCTCTGATCGGTGCAGGGAGGCCTCAAAGACGATTGGTCAGGAGGAGAGACTCAAAGGGGATTGGAGGAGAGATTCAAAGGGGATTGGAGGAGAGACTCGAAGGGGATTGGAGGAGAGACTCGAAGGGGATTGGAGGAGAGACTCGCAGGGGATTGGAGGAGAGACTCGAAGGGGATTGGAGGAGAGATTCAAAGGGGATTGGAGGAGAGATTCAAAGGGGATTGGAGGAGAGACTCAAAGGGGATTGGAGGAGAGATTCAAAGGGGATTGGAGGAGAGACTCAAAGGGGATTGGAGGAGAGATTCAAAGGGGATTGGAGGATAGACTCGAAGGGGATTGGAGGAGAGATTCAAAGGGGATTGGAGGAGAGATTCAAAGGGGATTGGAGGAGAGACTCAAAGGGGATTGGAGGAGAGATTCAAAGGGGATTGGAGGAGAGACTCAAAGGGGATTGGAGGAGGATGCGGATTAGCTGAAGGGAGTGGGGTGAGCGAAGCGTCCATAAAGGGAGCTCGGATTATATAAAAGTGTAGTGTTTAGTGTATAGTAGTGTAGTGTATAGTAGTGTAGTGTATAGTAGTGTATAGTAGTGGTTTATAGTAGTGTAGTGTATAGTAGTGTAGTGTATTGCAGTGTAGGGTATAGTAGTGCAGTGTGTAGCAGTGTATTGTATACTAGTTTATCGTATATAGTAGTGTATCGTGTATAGTAGTGTATAGTAGTGTAGTGTATAGTAGTGTAGGATATAATAGTGTACTGTAGTTGTTGCTGGAGGGCGACTGACTCCTACTGCCCAATAGCAGCGTCCTTAATGAGCAGCTATCAACCACCACACTGCAGCCCAAACGATTGTATTTATTCACTTATTTGTGTGTTTTCCATTAAGATTTTTTCTTATATTTCCCAACCCGTGCTCAATTCAAGTAAAGTGTTAACTCGAATCTGACAACTCTGAGCGATGAAATTCACTATTTAATTATCCAAATTAGAACGTAATTCCGTTTAGAACTGCTGCTTTTTTTTGTTGTGTTCAGTGTTGCTGCCTTTCCTCCAACACCTCCCATTAGCCACGGTTGGCTACATATGGTGCGAAAGAAGTTCAACATATACACTGCCCATAGACTAACACTACACATATAGATTCTAAACTACCCATAGACGACCACTACCCATATAGATTCTACACTACGCAAAGATGAGCACTACCGATATCTATTCAACACTGCAATTAGACTAACACTACCATATAGATTGAACACTGCCCATAGACTAACATTACCCATATGGATTCAACACTGCCTATCGACTCATAACTGCACCTCCGATTATCCACTGTTGGCTACGTGCGGTGCGAAATAATTTAATCGAACCTACATTATAACTTTTCGATTGTGGTATTTGAGTTAGGCCTTTCAGTCTGTGCACATTACCTGCTTGGCAGAACTCACAGCAGATGCCACTGCTTGACAAGTAGTGCGTTGTTTCATTACATCTGCCTTTGATAACCTGCGTGGAACAAACCATTCCGGACGAGAAAAAGTTAACAACCAAAGAAATGTATGTTACCAGGTGTAACGAGACCCAAATGAGCTGCTGTGTAGTGGCTCTTTTGTTCAGAAGCAACCCTGACCATCAGAAATGATGATATGCATAGCAGCAGCCCAATACTCTAAAGGCATAGAGATGCGAAGAGACACATAGATGTGCATAGAGACGCATAAAGGCAAATAGAGATCCATAGATACCTATACAGATACATAGAGACCCACAGAGACAAAGAGACCTATAGCGATACATATAGACCCACAGAGACACATAGAGACTCTTAGAGACAAATAGAGATCCGTAGAGACATAGAGATGCAGAGAGAACAGAGACCAACAGAGATACATAGAGACCCACAGAGTTACATTGAGACCCTTATAAATTCATAGAGACCCACAGAGACATACAGAGATACATAGAGACCCATACATTAAACTATTTTATGTACCAGGTGTAAGGCCCCACTGAGCTGTGTAGCTCTTTTTAAGAAGCTATCCTGACCATCACAAATGACAGCTCTGTGAAGTGGCTGATTTCATCGTCACTTTGGAATTCATGGCAGCAAACAAATACTCTGAACACATGGTGATGTTAATTCTAAATGTAGGGGAGAAAAACCGGAGGACTCTGGAAAAAAATCCACGCGCCCACGGGGAGAGAGCCTTAGATTTCAAATATACAGCAGCAGGCATCAGGGTCTGGGATCAAACCCACGTCCTCCTGCATACCGGACGAGGTAGTCAACATCTCCCTAGCCACCACGGGGACGCCCCAATTCTCAGCGTCCTCACCCACCATGAATTTGTCCATCAACAGTGGCCGCTTTGGGTGTGGACAAACCGCAGACCTCCCAGCCACACTCCGTATGCTCAGCTTCACGTTATTCATTCTGCCATCATACTTGCCATCAAGTTACAGGATGAGGATCTGCAACCCGGGGGATGAGGGGTTCCCCTAGGTCGACCCAGCCTCAAGTGAGCTACAAAATGTAGTAAAAAGCATCGCCACTGGGGGAGACAAAGGCGGCAGGGCACGCGTGCTGCTGGCCACCCACACCCCCTCTGTGTGTATGCCACAGTGACGGTAGCCTCTATAGGTGCTGCTACTCGCTAACAGCACTTGCCCCTGCGGTCTGCCAAGGCTACATGGGGGTCTTTGTCCTTGCGTGCGCATGTTCCCAATCTGGCGACCAAAGTTCGATTCCCGCACATGGCCAACACCAGCGACCGCGATTATCTGACCTGGTCCTGGGCCACCACTAGGTCGACTCAGCCTAACATGGGGACATCTTTGCTTTCGAAGGCTGTATATGTGTGTGTGTGCGCGTGTGTTTAATTGTGCGCTATATCCGATTCCCCTTCAGGGCGTTTGTGACCACCACGCGGGTAAATGGGGGCCTTGGACAGGTGCGAGGGGCTGGTAACCCCTCCACCTTCAATAAATTACCACTAAACGACGTGAAAATATCAAATTAATAAGCTTGTGCCGGAGGCTCCGGGCAGATAGGCGTCTATGACGTCTCCTGGCCAAACCCCATCTGGCGGAACCAGGAGATTTCATCTTTACCCTCGGGGCTCCTCCAGAAACAACAAAAAAACACTACGTGTGGCCACATGGAATGTTTGAACACTCACTGCGGAGGAGAGGCTGCCACTAATCTCTGTCGGGAGCTGGACCGGTACTGCCTGGATCTCTGTGGCATTCAGGAGGTCCGGCCGGATCGAGGGGGCTAAACGGGCGCAGCATGGGCTAGAGAAAAGATAGAGTGATGTAGTATAGGAGGATGTGGAGCTGACTGGACTTGTCGATGACTGGTACCAGCGGTGTCAAGATCGGCCTTAGTGGAGGAGGCTCGTGAAGGACGCTACTGGGCAGTTGAAGGCAGTCGCCCTCCAATAACAGAGGGTGGAGGAGCAACGCTCACAACAACGAGCGGAGTGCCGGGTGACTAAAGCACATCAAGTTGGCACAGTAGGGGGCACAGGTGGTGAATCTCGGTCATCTCAGTCAGTCGACCCATGGCACCTGGGTCTGCCCCATGACCTCCTGCCAGTGGGCGTTCGACACTTTACGTGGACTAAAGGTGCACATGGCCTGGCACAAGCGTCGTGGTGACGTCACCGCCACTTAGTGGCGAATGGCGGTTGTTGTTGCTATAGCCGAGCACACAGGAACGACGCTCACAACAATGAGCGGAGCGCCGGGCAGATAAAATGTTGCGAGTTGTTACAGTAGGGGGTACAGCTGGTGGTGCATCTACCAGTCATCTCAGTCAGCCAACCCATGGCTTTGAGATGCTGGGGTGCAATTGACGAGCCCTACAATTTTCCTGGTGGCCACACGTTTTTGTTTGTAGCTTACCTCTTGTAGCCCGTTGCTGATCGTCGCACTTTCAGAGAGAAGTATCTGCAGACAACAGGAAACGTGCGTCCATCAACACGTTCTCAAAATACGCCAATTAAACTAAAACTGCGTCTATTTCAAATTTAAAAAATTAAAAATGAGGACCAATAGAATGCGCAATGGTAAATAAGGAAGCGGTGAATCCATAGAGAGATCGATAGAGACCTATAGAGATACTTAGCGACTCGTAAACTAAATCAAAATATGTATTTATTTAACCAGATGTAAGGTCCCCAACACTGAACTATGTTTGTTCAGAAGCCACCCCTGGCCACCGCACCCAACGATAGCAGATCAACCAAGTGGCTAATATCGTCACTGCATGGACATTCACAGCAGCAGCCAAATAATGTAGATGCATAGAGACCTATAGAGACCTATGGGGATACATAGAGACCCACAGAGACACATAGAGACCCACAAAAAACATAGAGACCTACGGAGATACATCGAGACCCATACTAAAACTAAACTATGTTGTATTCCACCAGGTGCTGTGTAGTGGCTCTTTTGTTCAGAAGCGACCCTGGCCATCACAAATGATAGCAGATCAACCAAGTGGGCTGATATAATCATCATCACCGCGTATAAATTTACAGCAACAGTCAAATACTCTAAACGCGTGGTGACGTTGATTCTAAATGTGGAGGGAAAAACCGGTTGATCTGGAGACAAAATCCACACGACCACAGTGAGAGAGAGAGACAGCAGACTCTACATATGCAGCAACCTGGAAAGTGGGTTCTTTGCTTTTATTTTAAAATTTATTTTTAATTTATTTTCTATCTACGTGACTTTATCGAAAGAATCAAAGAATATGAATTCCTGCAGTCACTAAAATTAAGTCAAATTTTTACATTAAAAAGTTATACACTTTTATATCTTGGATATGTTTATTTACAGGTCACACACTGCTTAATCCCAAACAAATGTGTTGCACCGGTTAATACAAAATCCGCGTGCTCGCCACTACAGTACAATAGTTGCAATATATTTACACACAGGGGGGGCTGAGCTTGGTTCATGTTGACTGGCTGTGGCTCTCACATCCACTTAGTGGGGCTGCGTTTGATTGACGTTGATTGGCTGTGGCTCTGCTATCATCCAATTAGTGGGGTTGAGTTTGATTGATGTTGATTGGCTGTGGCTCTGCTAGCATCCATTAGTGGGGCTGAGTTTGATTGATGTTGATTGGCTGTGGCTCTATAATCCACTTAGTGGGGTTGAGTTTGATTGATGTTGATTGGTTGTGGCTCTACTATCATCGACGTAGTGGGCCGAATCTTCTGCTGGGTGGGTGCCAGGAATGTGATCTTATCACTGAGCACGCGCTTTATCCGTTGGTCGAACATTCTCAATCGAAAGAGTAACAATTGAAATCGCCATCAGTTGTGCATCATTGTGAGTGACTTATCCGATCATTTAATTGGTGAGTTTTCATTTTGAAAACTTTGCCGTGGAAGAGAAACCTATTTTTTTTTTAGACATTCGAGGAAAATTCGTGCGAAGAAAAGAGAGTCAAATAGACATCAATTCGTGGCGATTTATCAACACTAAATGCAAGCTTGGGGCAAGGCAACACAACAACGGTCCCAGACCCCACCAAGACAACAAGAACAGTCCAACACCACACCAAGACAACAAGAACAGTCCAACACCACACCAAGACAACAACAGTCCCAGACCACACCAGGCGTCCTCCGGTTTGCGAAGGCGCCGTGCGTAAGTTCACTCACCATCGTCGCAAACAATTGAAGGGCAATGAAACACGACGGAAGATTCATTTTTAGGTCCCTCCGCTCGTCCGCCGTCGGTGATTTTCCTTCCTCTGCGCTGCGGCTTCTTCATGAGCCTCCTCCACTCCCCGTGCGCTCGCTTAAGCGGCGCCGACTGAAGAGAGAACTGAAAGAATGACGGAAATGGTTATCGATCAGCATCTTCGGAGACCTTGAAAACAGAATGCAGCGATCGAGGTGATGCGTAGTCAAACAAACACGCGAGAGCGCATGGTGTTTGCTAGGTACGGCAGTATTGTTAAACCAGTCAAGCTGCATTCCAGGTCGTAGCCCCTTCAAGTTGGTGTGAGGCTTTGGCTACCCCCACCTCTTACAACGTCGTTGGCGCAGCGTGGAAGAGGAGACCCAAAAGTGCCGACTGGAGGGCCTCTCTCGATGCTCCCTCTCGTGCGAGCTGTTGTTTCGAGATGTTGACTACCTCGCCTGGTACGCAGGAGGTCGTGGGTTCGATACGGACCCTGACAATGCCTGCTGCTGTATATGTGGAGTCTGTGTGTCTCTCTCCCCGTGATCGCGTGGGATTTTTTATTGGGGTCCTCCGGCTTCTTTCTCCACATTAACAATCAACGTCACCACGCGTTCAGAGTCTTCGTCTGCCGCTGTAAATATCCACAACGATGATGATGACGATGTCAGCTAATGCGTTGAGCTGCCATTCGTGGCCAAGTGGCTTTTGAAACAGAGCTACGTAGCTCAGCGGGTTCTTATCTGGTAACATAATAATAATAGTATTCTTGTTTTTTTCGGTAAAGTCACGTAGAAGGAAAATAATAAAAATAAAACATAATAAAATACAATTTTCACAACGTTTCGGCCACGACGCAAGCAGCTGTCCTCAGCTGTCGGAAAGACAGGACGCTGTCTTTCCGATAGCTCTGTTTCTTCACCTGAGGACGGCTTCTTGCGTTGTGGCCGAAACGTCGTGAGAATTTTATTATGTTTTATTTTTATTACTTTATTACTTCCCTTCTATGTGAATTTACCGAAAGAATCAAGAATATGAATCCTTGCAGTCACGAAAGCTTTAAATCGAAATATATTAATAGTAGTTTAGTAAATAGTTTAGAGATTGTTTATAGTCAACCGTCCCGGATTACTGGTACCGGTGGTGTCAAGAACGCCCTCTGTGGAGGAGGCTCGTGAAGGATGCCACTGGGCAGTGCCAGGCTAGGTGCACATTGATTAAACTACTGAAACACACTGAGATACACAGACAACAACAACCGCCATTCGCCACTAAGTGGCGGTGACGTCACCACGACGCTTGTGCCAGGCCATGTGCATCTTGAGGCCACGTGAAGTGTCGAACACCCGCTGGCAGGAGGTCACGGGGCACACCCAGGTGCCACAGGTCGACTGACTGATATGATTGAGATGACTGGCTGATGCACCACCTGTGCCCCCTACTGTGCCAACTTGCTGTGCTTTATCCACCCGGCGCTCCCTCGTTGTTGTGAGCGTCGCTCCTCCGCCCTCCGTTGTTGTTGGAGGGCGACTGCCTCCAACTGCCCAGTAGCGTCCTTCACGAGCCTTCTCCACTGAGACAGATATTGACAACTCTGGTACCAGTCATCGACAAGTCCACTCAGCTCCACGTCCTCCTGTACCACATCACTCCATCTCTTCTCTAGCCCGTGCCGCGCCCGTTTAGCCCCCTCTCTCCGGCCGAACAAAAGCTGTTTAGGCATGCGGTGACTAGATATGCGGCCAACATGACACAGACACACACAGATACACATACACACACATATATACAGACACACAGAAACACACGTAGATACACAGACACACACACAGACAAGCACACAGACACATAGATATACAAACACACACATATACATACATACAGACACACACATCGATACACACAGACAAAGACAGATACAAAGACATACAGATACACACAGACATACAGACACACACAGACACACACATATACACAGACACACACAGATACACAGACACAAACATACACAGAAACACACATACATACACAGATACACGGACACACACATACACACACAGACACACACAGATACACAGACACACACAACAGCAACAACAACCGCCATTCGCCACTAAGTGGCAGTGATGTTTTAGATTTGAAGCTTTCGTGACTGCAAGGATTCATATTCTTAGGTTTTTTCGGTAGTCACGTAAGTAAAAAAATTAAATTAATAAAAAATAAAATAAAAATCACGACGTTTCGTCGTGATTTTTATTTAATTTTTATTAATTTTTATTTTTTACTTACGTGACTACCGAAAACACCTAAGAATATGGCAGTGACGTCACCACGACGCTTGTGCCAGGCTCGGTGCACCTTGAGGCAACGTGAAGTGTCGAACGCCCGCTGGCAGGTCACGGGGCAGACCCAGCAGGTGCCACGGTTCGACTAACTGAGATGACTGGCTGTTGCACACATACACACAGACACAAATACGCACACAGCCACATACAGATACACAGACACACACGGATACACAAATACACAGACACACTCACACAGATACACACACACAGACACACGCACACAGATACACAGACACAAACACAGAAACACACGCAGATACACACACAAACACACAGATACACACAGACACACACACGAACACAAACACACACAGACACACATACGCGTCTCACCTGTGCCACTTGGATGACGACTCACCGTCTTCACCACGCTCAGCCTGGTCCAGACAGACACAGAGACAGCCTCAGACAGACACAGAGACAGCCTCAGACAGACACAGACACAGAGACTGCCTCGGTGTGTCTCGTTAACCTCCCACGCCGAGGTCACGGAGCTCCTTGCTTCCGTTTGCGTGGGACTGAAGACTTCCCTGTCCTTGAGTTTCGGCTTAACGATCGCTGCTGATTCTTATCGCCCTCGCCGCGAGCCTCTAGCGGCAGGCGGTGACATGGATTTACTTCTTCTTGGTTCTTTCGGTAAAGTCATGTAGAAGGGAAATAATGGCTCATTCAGACGCTGTCTTTCCGACAGACCTGTTCTTCACCTGAGGACGGCTGTTTGCGTTGTATCCGATACGTCGTGAGAATTGTATTTTATTATGTTTTATTTTTATTATTTTATTATTTCCCTTCTACGTGACTTTACCGAAAGAACTAAGAAGATGAATCCCTACAGTCACGAAAGCTTTAAAACGGATTTCCTTTTTGAGAGACAGGATATCGAGATGACCCGAATGTTAACTCGTTCGCCTGGTCTACAGGAGGTCGTGTGTTCGATAACAGACCCTGGCGATGCCCGTTGTAGATGTGGAGTCTGTTTGTGTCTCTCTCATCATAATCTGGTCTACAGGCGAGGGTTCGATCCCGACCCTGTCGATACCTGCGCTTATGTATATTTTGATTCTGCATCTCTCTCTCATCATCATCACGGTAGTGAGATGTTAACTACCTCGCTTGGTCTACAGGAGGTCGTGGGTTCGATTCCGGCCTGCTGTATAGTTGGAGTCTGCGTCTCTCTCTCGCCATCATGATGGTGGTTAGGAGATGTTGATTCCCTCTCCTGGTATACAGGAGGTCGTGGGTTCGATTATGAACGATGCCTGCTGTTGTATATGCGGAGTCTGCGTTTTTTGTCTCTCTCCGTGATCACGTGGAATTTTTCTCCGAGTCCTCCCGTTGTCCCCTCCACATTTACAATCAACGTCACTGCGCGTCCAGAGTCTTTGTCTGCCGCTGTAAGTTTCCACAACGATGATGATGACGATGTCAGCCGCTGCGTTGAGCTCCCATTCGTGGCCAGGTGGCTCTTGAAAAATAGCTACTTAGCTCAGCGGGTTCTCACCTGGTAACGTAATAATAGCTTAGTAAATAGTTTATAGATAAAATTTTTAATTAAGACTTTCGTGACTGCAGGAATTCATATTCTTTGGTTCTTTCGATAAAGTCACGTAGATAGACATTTTATTAAAATAAAAATAAAACCAATGTAGACTGTATTTTTTTCTTATTCACTTTCTTTTTTATAAGTATATTTCTATCTACGTGACTTTACCGAAAGAAGCAAAGAATAGTTTAGAGATTGTTTATAGTCACCCGTTCCGGGTTACCGGTTACCAGCGGTGTCAAGAGCGCCCTCTGTGGAGGAGGCTCGTGAAGGATGCCACTGGGCAGCTAGGTGCACGTTGATGAAGCTACTGGGGCAGTTGGAGGCAGTCGACCTCGAGCAACAACAGCGGAGGGCAGAGGAACGACGCTCACAACAACGAGCGGAGCACCGGGTGGCTAAAGCACAACAAGTTGGCACAGTTGGGGGCACAATTGTTTTTTTAATAAATAATTGCAAATGGTCATATGCAAATGGTTTGCTTGTTGTACTTGATTATGATGTGGGATACTTAAGGCGGGGGCTTATAGCATGCATCATAGTAAAACATGAAAGTGAGGTGCTTTTTGTTCTCCAAGAAAAGATGGCTAACATTGTACCTGATCTTGGTGTGTATGAAGTAGAACACATTAGCCAGAGTAAAGTAATTTGTAAAAGCTCTTCTATGATTCATAACTACATGCCTCTTACACAGAGGGGGGAAACGGCTTTTACCATTGAAGCACAAACCTGTAAACGATGGAAAGAGTGAAAGAGCTGCTGAAGGTGGCACTGCCATTCCTCTGTGAAGACACAACTGAAAGCCTACTACAAAGTCTGCATGAGATTGGGGTAGAGTGTAAAGATGATTTAACCCTGGTAAAATAGAAGACCTGGAGATAATTATTGGGACCAATTCAAGGTTGAAAGCTGCTGCAAGCATTCATAGCAGGTATGTTTTTTTTTAAAGTATTGCAATGATAAAAAGTAGTCTATACAATTTTTTTCCAATTTACTTAAATTGATTGCTGTGTTTCTAATAAAATGGTGATGATTTCTTATATTGACACTTAACTTCTTGGGTATGAACATTTGTTTAATGTGATGTGTGTTGTATAGGTATGCATTGTTTCCCGCAGAAATTTGCATAGGCAAGGCGGTCTGAAACGGAAAAGCCTTCTGGAATATATAATAATTGGTGTATGTGAGTGTTTTATAAACATTATAAAACACCCACATATACAAAAAATAAAAAAAAATTGTTACATTTTTCTACCTACGTGACTTGACCGAAAGAACCAAATAGTTTGTAATTAGATGTTTTAGAGGGCTCATTAAATATTTGATGTTTTGCATTTTTGATGAAGCTCTTGTCAGAATAGACCCATGCAATTATTGACAGATTGTTGCTATTTTTTTAAAATGTCATACACTGACATGATACACTGATAACTATGAAGTATTGAATGACTAGACAGATACTCATTTACATATGCAGTAGGTTCCAACATTATTAATTAAGTTGTTGATTGGTTCTTAGTTTATTTGGTTCAATACTGACATTTATCCTTTCATATTCTAGATGCTTTGTTGGAATTAATCCAGAACGAGGATCAAAAAGGAGCAGAAACGTGGAAAGAAAAGCCACAACACACACCCCCGAATCCTGAGACTCCTTTCGGATCTGAAAGACTTTGAAACCCCTTGGAAGCTCTGAAGTCTCTGAAAACACTTTTGAAGACATTTTTTAAAATTTTCATTCTTTTTTTTTCAGTTTACATTGTGTCTATCATATCGTATGCGTATGCTTGTGTACAATATAGCTGCCATACCATGTCAGATCTTTATATTGTTACAAATAAAATTAAACTGAAGATCTGACATGATATGACAGCCATATTGTACACAAACATACACGTACTGTTTTACAGACACAATGTAAACTGATAAAATACAAATATATAAAAGTACTTTCTACCCAGTGTATTACAATCTCCATACACTGATACACTTTTGACCACTAATGCAAAGGAAACACTACCTCATTCCTTTTGAGTTGGGACTCCTTTCTGTTAAAAGCAAGTTGCTGAATGCAAAAACAGATACACGTAAACTCTTCAAACTTTTGAAATGATTATTTAAAAAATAAATATCAAGAACTAAACCAGTTTCCTCCAGTACTTGCTAAAGTGTTTGATGCTGGTGCTGGTACTGCAGCTTGGAAGCTGTAAAAACTCTTTGAAGATACTTGTTTTTTCTTCTCATGTTTGTTCCAGATGATTGTACATTTACTTACTATACAAAGTTTATCTGTTCAAGGCTAATGCAGAAGCTTTTTTAATTGTTTTATTTTTAAAGACCGTTTTATAAAATAGCGTATAATACTTTCACAATTCCATATTTTAAAACATGTTCAAATGCATGTACTGACTGTTTTCATATGCCAATGTATGTAGATTTACATATTAAAAAGAAAAGACAATAAAGTCTTTCACACCACCAGGAAGAGGTAATGGTGGGGAGCAGCAGACAAACTGCCCGTGTATAGGGTGAAACATTTCCATTTAAAATAAATATAATTAGGGTTTTATTCGTTGTTTTCATAATGGACATTTTTTTTACATGGAGTGCCTTTAAAAATATATATAATTTACAGTAACATAACACAAAAAAATCGGTAAAATTACAGAAAATTTTACTGCCAACTTTCTGCTAGAAGAGTTACTGTTCATTTACAGATCTCGTTTTTTTACAGTCATGGGATATATTGTTTTTTTTACTGAATACAACTGTGTTTTTACGGAGAAACTACTGTAAAAAACACGGATGGTATTTAGTGAAAATACAGTAATTTCTGTAAATTTATGTGAATATTTCTGTAAAAAATGGGATTTCATCTTCCGTATAATTACATAAAAATTTACTTGCAACTTTCTGCCACAAAAGTTACTGTAAATTTACGGATGTATTTTTTACAGTGTAGTGTATATCCGTGTAGTATATAGTGTAGTTTGTAGTAGAGTGTATAGTGTTGTGTATAGTGTAGTTTATAGTAGTGTATTGTATAGTGTAGTTTGTAGTAGAGTGTATAGTGTCGTGTATAGTGTTATATATTGCCAATTCGTTGGCCAGTGTTTTCGACAAAAGCATAGAATGTGTTGACCCAAGCCGGCGTGACCACATTCCAAATTTCGCCACGGTAATGTTCTTAGAGCAACAGCAAAAAAAAGAACACGTCCTGACGTTATCTTGACAGACATCGGGTTTCAGCACCCTCTCTGACCTCGGCTCATTTCCGTGTCAAAATTGCTTCCTTGACCACCTCCTTTGGCCATTCGCTCTGTGAGCAGCATCAGCAGTCGCAGCGACAAGAGACGGAGTCGCTGTTATAGTTGTGGCGGTGGTCGCTGCTGGTGCTGTCGCTTTTTCTCGGACTGTAACTCTTTCACTGCTGCTGGTCAAACAAACAAAAAAAAACCTCTCCCGTATTTTGTGTTTCCTACCAAAGGTCTCGCGTGATTCGTTCACGTCTCGATATCTCTCCCCCTCCTCCTCCTACTACTACTTCTCATCGTCGTCTTCATCTTCCGTTCGCTTCTATAACCCTTAAGCCTCATACGCACCGAGACAGACAAATACAGCCACATCCACAAAGACACACACACAGGCAGATAAACACCCACACACACAGAAACGCACAATCACACACACACAGACACACGCACACAGACAAATACACACACACAGATACACACACACCCCCACACGGACACCCAGACACACACACAGACACCCAGACACACACAGACACACGCACACAGACAGATACACACAGACACCCAGACACACACACAGACAGATACACACATAACCGCACACAGACACACAGACATCCAGACACATACAAAGATAGACAAAGATAAAGATCCCCCGTATAGCCTTAACAGACACATACATACACACAGACACACACACACAGACAGATACACACAGACACCCAGACACACACACATACAGACAGATACACACAGACACCCATACACACAGACACCCAGACACATACACACAGACACACGCACACAGACAGATACACACAGACACCCAGACACACAAACATACAGACAGATACACACAGACACACAGACACCCAGACACATACACACAGACACACGCACACAGACAGATACACACAGGCACCCAGACACACAAACATACAGACAGATACACACAGACATACACACAAACAGATACACACATAACCACACACAGACACCCAGACACACACACACATACAGACACACACACGCACACAGACACACAACCACACACACACACCCAGACACACCGATGTCTTCCACGGCCCCGCCGTGCGACAGCTGCCCAGGTGCCGACGACGGCGGCGTCGTCTCGGCGGCCGTCAAGACGTGCCTCAAGTGCGAGGCGTCGTTCTGCGCGGAGCACCTGAGGCCGCACCTGGCCAACGCGCGGTTCGCCGACCACGTCCTCGTGGCGCCGGGCGCGCGCCTCGAGGAGCGGAGGTGCGCGGCTCACGGCAGGCGCCTCGACCTCTTCTGCCGCAGCGACGGGAGCCTCGTGTGCGTCGCGTGCGTCGCGGGGGGTGGCGGCGGCGGCGACGATGCCGTGGGGGGCGAAGGTCACGGAGGTCACGAGCTGAGCTCGGTCGAGGACGAGCACAAGGCGCGTAAGGTGAGGAGGGATTGAGGGGGGGGGGGTGGACAACATCGAAGTCGAGAATTAGTTCGGGCTGTTTGGCGAGATGCGAACGTCTTGTACCTACGAACGTTCTGTTACTTCACTTGCGAACGTCTCACACTTATGAAGGTTTCGTACTTTACTTACGAGCGTTGCGTACTTTACAACGTTTTGTACCTGCGAACGTCTCTTACTTACAAAGTTTTGTACTTACCGATGCCTTGCACTTACCAATGCCTCCCACTTACAACCGTCTCCCACTTACGACCGTTTCCTACTAACCAACATCTCCCTCTTATGAACATCTCCCCCTTACGAACGAACCCGCCGTGATACGTTATTATTTCCAACAATCCACCTCGCAAAAGTGCGCTCGTACTTACGGAGCAAACCGTGGATTTTCTTTTTACCGGAGGTGGAGGATCGTACCAGCGATCCAGCGATCCCACTGGGACTCATTTCTGAACCATTTTTGATCGATTTTGACCGGGTAAAGGCCCCAATGAAGCGACCTGGCTAACAACAAACGACAGCTCAACGAAGTGGCTCATCACGCGGCAGTGTATAGCAAGCCGAGCAATCTAAATGTAGAGGCAAAAAAACGGAGCACCCGGAGAAAAATACACGGGACTGCGGGGAGAGAGGCACACAGACTTAAAATATTCGGGAGGGTCAAGATTGGACCCAAAAGTCCTCCATACCAGGCGTAGGATGTAATGTTCCGCCACCAATTGTGTTCCTAATGCAGGCAGTCCCCCAGATGCTAAGGTGTCAACTTACGAACAGCTTGCACTTACGAACGATATCGCCATGAGACGTTCATATTTTAAGGCGTCCGATTTGGGAAGGTTCGCTCGTACTGGTGATGGTGGTGATGACGATGGTGATGATGGTGGCGGTGATGATGATGTTGGTGATGATAATGGTGATGATGTTGGTGATGGTGATGATGGTGATGACAATGGTGAATATGGTGGTGATAATGATGTTGGTGATGATGATGGTGATGATGTTCGTGGTGGTGATGATGGTGGTAGTGATGATGATGATGGTGATGAGAGTGATGATGGTGATGACTATGGTGATGATGGTGATGATGATGATGTTGGTGTTGATGGTGATGATGTTGGTGATGGTGATGATGAAGGTGATGGTGATGATGTTGGTGATGATGATGGTGGTAGTGTTGATGATGGTGGTGATGATAGTGATGGTGATGTTGGTGATGGTGATGAGGATTAAGATGATGGTGATGCTAGTGATGATGATGGTGATAATGATGCTGGTGATAATGATGGTGATAATGTTGGTGATGGTGGTGATGATGATGATGGTGATGATAGTGATGGTGATGATGATGGTGGTAATGATGATGGTGATGATTTTGGTGCTAACGATATTGGTAATGATGATGATGGTGGTGGTGATGGAGGTCATGGTGATGATGATGATGGTGATAATGATGGTGGTGATGATGGATGTCATGGTGATGGTGGTGATGGTTGTGATAATGATGGTGATGATGATGTTGATAATGATGATGGTGGTGATGATGATAGTGATGGTGATGATGATTAAGATAATGATGGTGGTGGCGGTGATGATGGTGAGCATGTTGGCAATGATGATGATGGTGGTGGTGATGGTGGTCATGGTGATGATGATGAATGTCATCTCAAAGCGAAAGGCCGTAAAGAATTGTAAACATTCTTTTCTTGGGCTGTTCAACATTTCTGGTTTTCTGAAAAAAATAATTATAATAATAATAATACCCAAATTCGTTTCCGCATTTTTCGATTCCCATGGGTCCATCGGATCGTGGGGGGGGGGGGGACTTTAGTAAAACAGTTACATTGTGCACTCCACTACTATACACTATACACAACACTACAATACACTACACTCCTATACACTACACTACTATACAGTACTACACACTGGACTACTATACACTACTATACACTACACTACTATACACTACTATACACTACACTATTATACACTACACTATACACTACACCATACACTACTATACACTACACTACCATACACTACACTACCATACACTATCCTATACACTACACTACTATACACAACTAGCAGTCGCCGCCCGCTTCGCGGGCGGTGTGTATATGCTTGGTTGGTGGGGAGTTGAAAGTGGCTGGACACAATAGACATGTTTTGGTGATTGTTTTATGTTTATTTTTGTGAGGTTATATGCATTTTTATGAGACGCTCAATCGACAATATTAAAGAATGCAAGTTATTCAAATATAGAATGCAACTTATTGAAATATCTGGCGATACACGATATTCTTCGTGTACACTCCGTCTTCCTCCTCGTCGTCAGGTCCCTCAATAAGCGCCTTGATGTTGGATCTTGCCGTGACTCGCGATAGTGCCACGTACAGTTGGCCGTGCGAGAAGCATGGCGTTGGTAGATATAATCCCAGGTTGTGAACAGTTTGCCCTTGCGCCTTGTTGATGGTCATCGCGAAGGCTGGGACAATGGGGAACTGTTTGCGTCGAAGTCGAAATGGGAAGTCCTTCGTGTCCAATTCGCGGCGGATATGGTTGTTCTCAAGCAGCGAGTCCAAGACCAAGTGTGTGTGCTCGGAAAGCTGCGGGAGGTCGTGAAAGTCCGACATAGCCATCCCACCTGCCGTGAGGAACTCGTGGAGGCTGTGAAGGGTCTTGAACTTTACCATTTCTTTTATTTTCTTTGATGCTGCTAATCCTGCATAATGCACGGGTATAAGTAGTACTAATTACATACCTGCATTTGCCATATGTCCTGCCTTTGATGCTGCTAATCATGCATAATGCACGGGCATAAGTAGTACTAATCACATACCTGCATATCCCATAAATATGGTAAATTCCTCTTGATATGCAAATTGTTTTGTCAAGGCGCCCTTTCCCCCCCTTCCAACCCAGCTTATATATATGGTCCAAGCACGTGTGCTGTTTCATTCAGACGCTGTCGCCTCGACAGACCTGGTTTTCACCTGAGGACGGCTGCTTGCGTTGTGGCCAAAACGTCGTTAGAATGATTTTATTATGTTTTATTTTTATTATTTTATTACTTCCCTTCTACGTGACTTTACCGAAAGAACCAAGAAGATTTACCATTTCTTCTTTGTTGGTCAGCTGGCGGTACTGGTACTCGTAATCGCAATTCGTCGTAGAATTTATCCCAGAGAGCCTTCGTATCTGCTGGCATGGAATACAACAGAATCGTAGCGAAGAGTTGACGAAGCTGGTACTGCATCTGAAAGAGCGAGGCTTCTTCCAGACACGCAACCCATTCGCGATCGCTCTCAAGGTAGCCTGCTCGCATGGTTGCTTCCAGCGGTTTGTTTTGTTTTATTTTATTCGTAACGCACCATCCATATGCGCTCCACCATCCACTATGCCCTTGCATCGCAAAGACACAGCTCCGGTGTGCGTCAGCGTGTGCGCCATCCACAGTGACATTGGTCAACAATTGCACCGTTCCGATCGCACACAGGTTGGCCCCTGCATCCTCCGTCTGTATGTACACACACAGACAGATGCGCTATGGGGCCACCTATTTTTTTCTTATACAAATTTATTTTGTTGGTGTTTTTACGTTTACGTATTCCCATTATGGGTGTTTTACGCATGCATCCGATTTTTGGGTTCCTCACATATGGATATCAGAGGTGTGGGTCACTCTCAATCGAACAATAACGGGGATCGTTTCAGTTATGACAGCTTGCAGATAGAAACATTGCATGATCGTATACTATGATGACAGAATTTGTACCCCGCTTCTTACCGGTACTGTGAGACTTACAAATCCAGACCTCTCCTCCTCCTGAACCGTTCACAATACCCTGTGGTAGTACCATAATCATCTCAATAAAGTGATCACTTTCCAATGCCCATTTTGATCCCGGGAGTTACTCGGGCGGTGTCACACTGTACTCATTGTTTTAGCATGTCGCAAATTCCGATATGGCTTGCGCAACAGCCAGAGAGTGACAGCAGCGGGGGCCGGGGTGCAACCTTTTTAGACAGTTTATTGCATTTCAAAGTGTATAGGATTGGCACTCCAAAACATCATAAATGTACAGTAACGCCAACTGCATGCGTGGCAAACATGATACACGGACACATGCTGCATATTATGCAACACATGTCCTTACCAGCAGCAGCATGCACAACATCTCAATTACACAACCGAAGTAGACAGCAAGCCGTCCATGGAGACGTGATCAACGTCAATACATAATAATGGTAATAAGCCGGATAGTACCCATTGTACCCATCAGTCAGCTCGGTTGCCCCATTGGGGTATTGACCCATGGGCGAAACTGTAGGGGGCGCTACGCAACTGGCCGTGGTCCCAGCAGGTGAAGCTGCCAGCTCAGTCCGCTAAGACTCACTGTATAGCGACCCCTGCCTACTCGTAAGGTAAAGTTGTTTGGGGACTCCACTAATCGCAGCACGCAGCACCCATTTTTGACATAAATGAACGTAATATTAGCGTAACTACCATTCGCACACTTGCATACACACCACACTCACACAGCGCAGGGTCTGCGCCCACAGTGCACTGCACCACTGCGGCGCAGACCTTGCCAGACCTATGCTTTCGCTCTCAGGCGGGAGTTTTATTTATTTTTATCGAATCAAAGTGAGCTTTCGCTCTCTTCCGGCTGTTTTATTTGTATCGAATCAGAGTGAGCTGTCAGGGCGGGTCCGTAAATAAATAAATAAACGTCCAGACACGCACGCAGAACACCAAACCAGCGTAGCTGTTTAAGATTCCCTGTAAAATGTTAAAGTTTGGTCTTGATTTGAAGATTCCGTGACTGCAGGAATCCATACTATTTGGTTCTTTCGGTAAAGTCGCGTAGGTAGAAATTAATAGATCACGACGTTTCGATCGCAACACAAGCCCCTCTCACCTGAAGACGGTCGCTTGTGTTGCGATCGTGACTTTACCGAGAGAACCATATTTTTCAGTTTGGTGTTTTAACATCGTACACACCTGTTTTGTTGCTCAGAAAAAATGGGAAAAACCTATTATCATCTTCTTGGTTCTTTCGGTAAAGTCACGTAGAAGGGAAATAATAAAATAATAAAAAGAAAACATAATAAAATAATTCTCACGACGTTTCGGCCACAACGCAAGCAGCCGTCCTCAGGTGAAGAACAGGTCTGTCGGAAAGACAGCGTCTGAATGGGCACCACCAGGCTTGGCAGCGTATATTTAATCTTGGTTGGATGGGGAAGAGCGCCTTGACAAAGGGATTTGCATATCAATAGGAATTTCGCATATTTATGGGAAATGCAGATATGGGATTAGTCAATACTTGTGGAATGCGTAGGAGGTGGGCGGGGGGTTTCAAAGTCATATTATGCCCGTGCATTATGCAGGATTAGCAGCAACAAAGGGAGGGAGTGGGGTGAGCATTAATAAAGGGAAGGAATGTTAAAAGTATGGAGCTGCAGCAACTAAACCACCACGTAAAAAAAACAAAAATATAAACTACATCAGTATCATCAGTATACTAAATATACTCTCCAATAAGCTGAGCTACTAACAGTAAGTCATACATTACAATTCTATGTCGCATATTATAGTAGTGGCAAAGGAGGTCCCATGATCGTAACACGCTATTTTGTTGCCAGAAAAAAAATTGGAAAACCTATTCTCAATGTGCCCACCTTACATGTGCATATCGTCCGCTCCGTCTGTCCATTTGAAAGAGCTCGATCAAGGACGAGAGGCAAGCCGCCGAGGACGAGAGAAAGGCCGCAGAGGCATCGGTCAAGAAGATGGAGGCGTCTCAGAGGGAGGTGGAGGTAACGTCCCCTCCGGCATGGAACTGCCTTCCCCTAGAGTCCAGGGGTGGGGGACCTTTTTTCTGCCAAGGGCCATTTGGATTCTAGATTTGAAGCTTTCGTGACTGCAAGGATTCATATTCTTAGGTTTTTTCGGTGAAGTCACGTAGGTAATATTTTTAGGTTTTTTCGGTAAAGTCACGTTGGTATTTGGATACGTAGGCCATTTGGATATTTATAACATCATTCGCGGGCCGTACAAAATGATCAACTTAAAAATTAGCCTGTTATATTTGGTCAAACATTTAATGAACTCACATTTAATGTAATGGGCTGGAACTCCTTATCTTTGGCGAGGCGTATGATGTTAGCTGGTATTGATGATGTTGCTACTCGAAACAGATTTTCCAGGTTTGCTCCGAGATTTATTGAATTTCGAGTCCCGCCTGCAGTTGCCTTCGCAGGGCCAGACTCAAATGATTTTGCGGGCCTTATACAGCCCGCAGGCCGGACGTTCCCCACTCCTGCCCGAGACCGATAATTTTGAACCTTGTGGCGGGACCCCCCGGGGTGCCCGAATAAACGGAAGTCGAAATCGTAATTAATTAATTTTTAAAAATTGACTTTCAACATTCGTGACTGCAAGAATTCATATTCTTTGGAGTTTCTTTCGGTGAAGTCACATAGATAGAAAATAAAATGAAAATAGTAAAAATAAAAAAAACGAAACTCACGAGGTTTCGATATTTGAAAATATAACTTTTTTTTTTACAATTTTTATTATTTATTATTTATTTTCTATCTACGTGACTTTACCAGTATTAAAACATGAGTGGATGAGTGAGTGGGTGAGTAGATGAGTGAGCGGGTTAGCGAGTGGATGAGTGAGTGGGTGAGTGATTGTGTAAGTGAGTGTGTGGGTGAGTGGATAAGTGAGTGGGTGAGCGAGTGAGTGGATGAGCGAGTGAGTGAGTAGATTATTGAGTGAGTGGGTGGATAAGTGAGTGGGTGAGTGAGTGGGTGAATGAGTGGGTGAGTGGGTGAGTGAGTGGGTGAACGAGTGGATGAACGAGTGGATGAGTGAGTGGATGAGTGAGTGGGTGAATGAGTTAGTAGTTGGATGAGTGAGTGGGTGAGTGAGTGGGTGAGTGAATGGGTGAGTGAATGGGTGAGTGAATGGGTGAGTGAATGGGTGAGGAAGTGGGTGAGTGAGTCGGTGAGTAGATGATTGAGTGAGTGGATAAGTGAGTGTGTGAGTGAGTGAGTGGGTGGGCGAGTAGATGAGTGAGTGGGTGAGTAGATGATTGAGTGAGTGTGTGCATGTGGCTGAGTGGATAAGGGGATGAGTGAGTTCTCCCCGCTCGCCTCCCGCGCAGAAAACCGTGCTCAAGAGCAAGGCGCGCATCTCGGGCTCGTTCGCGCACATGCGCGCGTCCCTCAACGAGAAAGAGAAGGAGGCCCACCGCTCCGTCGAGGCCGCCGGCCACGAACTCATCGTTCGCATCCAGGAGGGCATCGCTCGCCACAAGCGGCAGATCGCCGATCTCAAGGAGGCGTCCGAGCGCCTGGAGGCGCTCGAGGGGGAGAACGACCCCATCGGCTTCTTGCAGGTCCCGTGTGTGTCGCTGTCGGCGGTGTCTTCTGAGTGGTGTTTTGTGGGTTTTTTTTTCTTCTAGATTTGAAGCTTTCGTGACTGCAAGGATTCATATTCTTAGGTTTTTTCGGTAAAGTCACGTAGGTAAAAATTTAAAATTTAAATTATATATTTTTTTAGTTTTTGTTGGGGATGGCCTCGGTGGCTATGGATATGTTGACTGCCTCGCCTGGTATACAGGAGGTCGTGGGTTCGATCCCGGACCCTGACGATGCCTGCTGCTGTATATTTGGAGTCTGCGTGTCTCTCTCATCATCATCATCACGGTGGCTAGGGAGATGTTGACTACTTCGCCTGATATACAGAAGGTCGTGGGTTCCATCTCTATCATCATCCCCTCCACCCCTGTTAACGACTAATCTGTAGTGTATAGTGGTGTAGTGTATAGTGTAGTGTATAGCAGTGTAGTGCATAGGAGAGTAGTGTATAGTAGTGTAGTGTATAATGCAGTGTAATAGTGTGCAGTGTATAGTGTAGTGTATAGTAGTGTCGTGTATAGTACTGTGGTGTATAGTAGTGCAGTGTATAGGGTCATGCATAGTGTAGTGTATAGTTGTGTAGTATATAGTAGTGTAGTGTATAACAGTGTGGTGTATAGGGTAGTGTATAGTGTAGTGTAGTGATTCTGCTGTATATTTGCATTCGTTTGGAACCTGGACATTTCTGCCCCCTTAAACCTCGTTCCTCTTCTCTTTTTAGAGTCACATGGAAGAGACCCGCAGGTAATGGATCATTCTACAATACTGCAATGACCACGCCTTTCTTCAGTTCGGCTATTGAAAGATCACTTCGAGTCACGCAGGATAATGATCGAATGCCGGTGCCCGTATCGGCCTTAGTAATTGCCCATTACCACAAGGAAACTCTCTCTCTCCCTTATACATTAAATAATCGTGGTGGGTGAATGAGCGAGTGAGCGGGCGAGTGATTTAAGAGTGTGGGTGACTCGCTGAGTGTGTGAGTGTGTGAATGAATGAGTAACATTGTGAGTGAGTGGGTGAATGAGTGTGTGAGTGAATGGGTGGGTGATTGAATGTCTGAATGAATGGGTAACAGCATGTGCCCTCTACAGCCACGTGTAGGATATACGAGGAATGATTTGTTTTGTTCGTTGCGTTTGCACCCGAGTCAAGAGCCGCATGGTTCACAGGGCTACACCTAATAAATTAAACTTAAATAAATGAAACTGAAACTTGCACCCTGCAGCACTGCTAGAGGCTACACGGGTAGGGCAGGATACTCATTGTCCATGCGTTCGTTGTTCCGAGTTGACAGGAGAGAGAGGGCGACTGACGAGATACCGCCACCAGGCGTCAGCGCA